>NC_077246.1:22030000-22393750 GCF_947179165.1 Solanum dulcamara | reverse complement strand
ATTAAGACAGTTTGTCTATTTTGACAGTGAAAAAAAATGACAAGTGATACTGCTAATACTTCTGCGACTGTTGCTGCAACAAACCGCACTTCTGTGCCACCGGCAGAAAAACCAGGAAAATTTTCTGGAGCCAACTTCAAAGGATGGCAACAAAGGGTGTTCTTTTGGCTTACCACTCTTGGTATGCAGAAGTTCACTAATGAAGACCCTCCTGTGCCCGCTGCTGATATGCCGGCCAATGAAAAGTTTATGATTACTGAGGCATGGACACAGGCAGATTTTCTATGCAAGGGTTATATCCTAAGTGCTTTGGATGATGATTTGTATAATGTCTACAGTGCTATAAAAACTTCTAAAGAATTGTGGGATGCACTTGAGAAGAAGTACAAGACTGAAGACGCATGCTTGAAAAAGTTTGTGGTTGCTAAGTTCCTAGACTATAAAATGATAGATAGCAGGACTGTTGGAACCCAGGTTCAAGAACTGCAACTTATTTTTCATGACCTTATTGCTGAAGGCATGGTAGTTAATGAAGCGTTTCAAATGGCTGCGATGATAGAAAAGTTGTCTCCTTCGTGGAGAGATTTCAAAAATTATCTAAAGCACAAGCGTAAGGAAATGAAGTTGGAAGATCTTGTGATTCGTCTCAAGATTGAGGAAGATAACAAAACAGCAGAAAAGAAGTTGCGTGGAAATTCAGCAATTATGGGAGCGAACATCGTTGAAGATGCTGCTCCAAAGAATAAGAAAAGGAAGCAACCTTTTGGAAAGAATCAGGAGCAGAACAAGAAAAAGTTCAAGGGCAATTGTTATAATTGTGGGAAAGTTGGACACAAAGCTCCAGATTGTCGTCTTCCGAAAAAGGACAAGAGAAAGGGACAAGCCAATATGGTGGAAAATAAAGAAGCTATTGATGATCTGTGTGCAATGCTATCAGAATGCAACCTAGTAGGTAATCCCAAAGAATGGTGGCTTGATTCAGGAGCTACTTCGCATGTGTGTGCAGTCCGAGAAGCATTCTCTACTTATTCCCCTGCAGCACCTGATGCGACGATCTATATGGGAAATTCTGCAACTGCAAAGATTGAAGGATATGGGAGAGTATTTCTGAAAATGACATCCGGCAAGGTGGTGACGCTGAACAAGGTGTATCATGTTCCAAAAATGCGAAAGAATTTGGTGTCTGCCGGCCTTCTTATCAAGAATGGATTCAAGTGTGTTCTAGTTTTAGACAAAGTAGTTGTCAGTAAGAATGAAATGTATCTAGGAAAAGGCTACCTCACTGAGGGTCTTTTCAAACTAAATGTAATGGTTGTTGATGATAATAAAGTTCAAGCTTCTTCTTACTTACTTGAGTCAAATAATTTATGGCATTCACGTTTAGGACATGTCAATCATAAAACCTTGCGAAAACTGATTAATTTAAATATATTGCCTAACTTTGATTGCAATAAATCAAAATGTCAAGTATGTGTTGAATCTAAGTATGCTAAGCATCCTTATAAATCTATTGAACGGAATTCTAGTCCCTTAGAATTGATTCACACAGACATTTGTGATATGAAGTCTACACCAACTCGTGGTGGAAAGAAGTATTTTATAACTTTTATTGATGATTGCACTCGATATTGTTATGTATATTTGCTTAATAGTAAGGATGAAGCAATTGATGCATTTAAGCAATACAAGAACGAAGTAGAAAATCAATTGAATAAAAAGATAAAAATGATTAGAAGTGATAGGGGTGGAGAATACGAATCTCCTTTTGAAAAGATATGTTTAGAATATGGAATTATTCATCAAACTACTGCCCCCTACACACCTCAATCAAATGGAGTTGCTGAAAGGAAAAACCGAACATTAAAAGAAATGATGAATGCTTTATTAATAAGTTCCGGTTTACCGCAGAACTTGTGGGGGGAAGCTATCCTTACAGCTAATCGAATACTCAACAGAGTACCCCACAGCAAAACACAAACTATTCCATATGAACTATGGAAAGGAAGAAAACCCAATTTGAAATACTTCAAAGTGTGGGGGTGTTTAGCAAAGGTCCAAGTTCCTTTGCCCAAAAGGGTAAAAATCGGACCAAAGACCATGGATTGTGTTTTTATTGGCTATGCTACAAACAGCAAAGCTTGTCGATTTTTGGTTCACAAATCGGACAATCCTGAAATTAATGTTAATACGGTAATTGAATCAGATAATGCTGAATTTTTTGAAAATATTTATCCGTATAAAACTAAAAGTGAATCCTCAAGTGAAAGATCTAAACGACCAAAAGAAGTTCAAAAGGAAAGTAAACCATCCGAAGAGGATCCAAGGCGTAGCAAACGTCAAAAGATATCTACTTCCTTTGGACCAGATTTTGTGACATTCTTGCTTGAAAATGAGCCTCAAACATTTAAAGCTGCAATGTCTTCTTCTGATTCATCATTTTGGAAAGAGGCAATCAATAGTGAGATTCAATCAATTTTGAATAACCATACATGGGAATTGGTTGATCTTCCTCCTGGAAATAAACCTTTAGGATCAAAATGGATATTTAAAAGGAAAATGAAAGCTGATGGCACTATTAATAAATATAAGGCAAGACTTGTGGTCAAAGGTTATAGACAAAAAGAAGGTCTTGATTACTTTGACACATACTCGCCGGTAACAAGAATAACATCTATTCGGGTGTTAGTGGCACTTGCAGCTGTATATGGTCTTGAAATTCATCAAATGAATGTTAAGACGGCTTTCTTAAATGGAGAATTGGAGGAAGAAATTTACATGGAACAACCTGAGGGTTTCATAGTTCCAGGTAAAGAAAGGAAAGTGTGCAAACTTGTTAAGTCACTTTATGGACTTAAACAAGCACCTAAACAATGGCATGCAAAATTTGACCAAACAATGTTGGCAAATGGATTTAAGATTAATGAGTGTGACAAATGTGTTTACATTAAAAATACTCCAAATCATGAAGTCATTGTTTGTTTATATGTTGATGACATGTTGATAATGAGTAAAGACATTGCCAATATAAATGCTACGAAACGTATGCTTGCTAGCAAATTTGACATGAAAGACTTAGGGGTTGCTGACTTAATCTTAGGAATTAGGATCCATAAAACTCCACAAGGTCTAGCATTATCACAATCACATTATATTGAAAATATACTTGATAAGTTTAAATATTTAAATTTCAATGTTGCAAAAACTCCATTTGATGTAAGTTTTGCACTTCAAAAGAACGAAGGTAAAAGTGACTCACAATTGGACTATGCACGAGTTTTGGGAAGTTTGATGTATATTATGAATTGTACACGACCAGATATAGCATGTGCTATTAGCAAGTTGAGTCGATTCACGAATAATCCTAATCAAACTCATTGAATGGCAATGAAACGAGTCTTGGGGTATTTGAAACACACCCAAAACTATGCTTTGCATTATAATAAATATCCCTCAGTAATTGAGGGATATAGTGATGCAAACTGGATCACCGGATCATCTGAAGTTAAATCCACAAGTTGATATGTTTTCACCGTTGGTGGAGGAGCAGTGTCTTGGAAATCATCAAAACAGACATGCATCACCCGCTCTACAATGGAGTCTGAATTTATAGCTTTAGACAAGGCTGGTGAAGAAGCTGAATGGCTTCGAAATTTTTTGGAAGATATTCCATTTTGGCCCAAACCTTTGGCACCCATATGTATACATTGTGATAGCCAAGCGGCAATAGGGAGGGCAGGAAATGTTATGTATAATGGAAAATCGCGTCACATTCGACGGCGACACAATACTGTTAGACAACTACTCTCTAGTGGTGTTATCATTATTGACTACGTAAAGTCAAGAGACAATATATCGGATCCACTAACAAAAGGCTTATCTAGAGAGGCTGTTGAAAGATCATCGAGGGGAATGGGGTTAAGGCCTAGGACAAGTCAACATGGCGGTAACTCTACCTAGTAGACTGGAGATCCCAAGAACTAGGTTCAAAGAGATCAAACAAAGTTATGATTGACGGTTCAACATTGTCAAATAACTCAACCCATTCTCGTGATGATGATAATGTTCAGAAACAAAGGATAAAACCTTAAGGCTTTTAATGAGTTAATAAAGCTTTAAAGGTTTTTTAATGATTATCTAAATCTGACGGAAAATAACTAGATAGTGTGTCTATAGGACTACACGTTTAGAAATCACCTATGTGAATGTGAAGTATAAGCCGCTTCAAGGGGAATGACAGTAAAGGCCCATTCTCTATGCATTCACGAAACCAGGCGGTGTTCATGGCTGAAACGAACACAACCGTGAGAACCATAGATGGTTGATGATTGATTGTGTGACTTATGTTGTCTAGTTATACAACAAAGTTCGACGGTTCAAAGATATCGCATCTACCGATTGATCGAGTATATCCTATATAAGTTCACTATGGAAAGTTCAAAGGGAAACCTACTTATCCAGATGCAATTAATCTTCGCTTGTATATCACACACTTATCCGTGCATTCCTTTATCTTGTAGACATTCCCCATTCATGTGGGGGATTGTTGGGTTTAATTGATAGGTTGAATGGGAAATTGAGGGAAAAAGAAGTGGAGAGGAAATGATATGTTCTCTCTTATTTTATTAAATAAGCTTTGGTCCCACATAGGTGGTGGAAATGAAAAGTCTCCTATTTAAAAATAGAAGCACTCCTTCATGTTGCTAAAGGGTCAAGAAGAGGGTCTCCCCTCGCGCCATCGTCGTCATCGCTCGCTCGGCTCGGCTCGGCTTTGGCTTCGGCTACGGCTACGGCTTCGGCTTCGGCTTCGGATTTGGATTTGGATTTGGATTTGGTCAATTGATATGATTGATTGATAATCTTTTTGGACCAAATTTTCTTTAAATTTTTAATTAATTAATATTATTTATTTAATTAATTAATTAAGTGGAAAAAAATCCTGACCCGCGACCCGTTTCTTCCCGGATTAATTTAAAATTTCCCTCCGTTTTTTCCAACGGATTTTTGAATGGTGCAACCTTGTCCGAAAAGTTGCAAACCTTCTCAACGGGCAAACCTTTTCCCAACAGGTGCCTTTTCTGAAAAGGTATCAACAGTCTATATATATCTGTAAAATCTTCAGAATGTTCCATACAAAATTCTGAACATACCATCTTCTTCTTCTTCTTTCTGCACTTCCTAAAATCGTGTGATATACATCCTTCAAGTGGTTCGCTGTCATCAAAGATTTGCAGTACCTCTACTTTGGTGAGTAATCGTTCTATCCTGGGAGGAAAGATTCCAAAAACCTCGGGTACTTTGAGGGGAATAATTTCCTTAAGGACACACTGTGCACTCAGTGGGCTCGATTTTGTTTCTGCATTAATATTTTCAGATTCTGTTTTTATTATTTTCAGAAGTTTCTATTACTGTTTAATATTTTCCAATACAGTTTATTAACATAAAGATCAATCATACAGAAAAGTTTTGCTGGTACAGACCTGAAGTTCAATGCAAGGGTCTGCAAATAGTTTGGTCACGTGGATAAAGTGTGAAAAAAAATATCAAAATCACCCAGCTCAAGCTCAAGACCAGCCAACTCAAGTTATAGAAAGTGATGAAGATCATGAAAAGAAATTGTTTGTTGCCTCTATTGTTGGTGAATGCAATATAACAGCTTAAAATTATGATCTATGGCTTGTTGATAGTAAATGCACACACCACATGATAGATAAATTGAACAATTTTGAACATCTAGACTCAAACGATTCTTATTTATAATATTAATCCCGCTAATCAAGTTTTTGCACGAATTATCCTTATTTTGGGGTGGATTTTATTTTTGATTTTGATTCTCATTTAATGCAAATTTGTGGGCCAAAATACACTTAACTATGTCCTAATTTTGCAAGGACAATAGTTTAGATTACTTTAAAATTCTATAGGAATAAGTTACATCTCTTAAGATAAACCTTTTGTGGGTTCTGAAATTAAATTTATGCCTCTATTGGCATAAGTTATGTAAGAACAAAGTTATGCATTATAAGAAATAATATAACTTGTGGGTTATGAATTTATGAAGGCGTAGTATTTTATTACTAAACTTATGCCTCTAAATTTTGCCTTGTGAATTTTGTCTTGTGGACTTCTTTTTGCCTTTGTAAGGCATAATTTGTGCCTTGCAGATTTTTTTTTTCTTTGTAAGACATAATTTATGCTTGTGATCTTTTTACGTTGGTGTAAGATTTCAGAAGTTGAAAAGTCGAAAGGGAAGAAAGTTGTAGAAAATAGTGTTTTGGTGTCAGTTTTCACGAGCCGACCTACTGATCGTAGGGGGTCCTACAGTTCATAGAAGGGTCTCATAGGTAAGTTTTGGAGTTGGAAAAATTTACTAAGTGTTGGGTTCGAGCTACGAATGACTTCTACTGATCGTAGAAGGGGATTGTAGAAACGATCTTGAGGAATGACAAATTTTAGTAGTTCCAGTTAAATTCCACGAGAAGGTCTTACGGATCGTAGGAAGTTCTACGGGTCATAGGATGACTCGTAGAGTGAGGTTCAGAGAGTTGAATTTTTAGGTATGTAAAGTTGTATAGGACGAATGGTCCCTATGACTCGTGAGGAGTTTACGATCCATAGACTTGGGTCGTAGGATTGATGGTCAATTCCCGTAGCTTCAATGTTTGTGCACGATTTCTATGGTCCTTTTGGATGACTCGTGGAAGACCTTATAACCCATAGGACAAGGGTCATAGGATTGAAGTGCAATTCCAGTAGCTCTAGAATTTGGAGACGGGTTCTACGAGTGCCTTTGACGAACCGTAGAAAATTCTACGGACTACAGGTTTCGTCTGTAGGGCACTGCCGACAGGTTTAGTCCAGTAATATTTTGAAAAATTTCCATTCTTTTAACACTTAAACTATGTCATTTTAGACTATTTTGAACGTCCTATAACTATCCAAATCCTTCAAACTTCCCTCACTTCTTCTAAATATCTCAAATCCCTCTAAGGCACTAAGAGTTTCTCTCCGAAGGTTTTCTTCTTCATCAAGTTAGGGTTCCAATATCAATCTCCATTACTTTTGGTTTTTTATTATCAAGGTATGTGAGAATTTATCAATGGAATCTTTTCATTCATTGGGTGCTAAAATATCTCAATCCTTCAAGTTTTATTTCACCCAGTTCAATTAGGGTTTATTTCAAATCTTCATGGGTCCTTTTTATTATGATTCAATTGATGTTATTTTACCTTATTATGCATGAATTTACTGAAATACATGATTTGTAATTGACTTCATATAGACCTATGAATTATACTTTGAATTTTACTTATGAACTATGAGCCATGATCATGAATTTGATGAGGGATTTATGCATGTTTTTATGAAAATGATGAAGCATGTTTTAAGAATGCTTTTGAGTAAGTATCAATGATTTGTGAAATATTTTCTCTCAATATGAAAGAAATCATGATTTAGATTCTTAGAAAGGTAAGCGTCTATATGAATTATGTTATGAATCATGATTCGAAAGGAGCTACTCTTATACGATTTTATGATGTGATGGTAATTGATTATTGTCTTCTAATGATATGTTTTGATAATTGACTTTATCTATTCCATTGGGATTTAACTTAGCACCGAGAGGGCTTGGGGTGGAGGCTTGGTAAGGGAGTCTCTAGTATCAACCTCGACTCCCAAACTACGTGCCCCTGTAGGTTGTTATAATTGACTTAGCTAGTGAATCCATAATAGCATTAATGAAATGACATGGAGTCTACCTTGGCAAGTAGACTTTTCTTTTTTGATGTAGGAGTTACACCGAATTCCATGTTATAACTCAAATGGTCTTAATGTCGGTTACGGTTAATATTCCATAAAATAAACTATGTTTTTCATGAAGCTTTTCACTATGTCTTTTACTAATGCATTGACCTTATCTCATGATTTATGATTTATTTTTGAGCTCATAAAGAATTTTTGGTCATGCATCTCATGTTTATGCCCGCTAGATCTCTTATTTATGTTATGCATATTTCTTATATACTTAGTACATTTCGTGTACGAATGAATACGTGTGCCTACATTGTCTCATAATATAGGGTTTGACGTTTTTCATTACTCTAGTCGCTAGTACAGGTTTTTGTTGACACTACACTACTTGGTACATCCTCATATTTCGAGGCCACAACCATGATGGTTTTCTTATGTCTTTCTTTTTATCATTTTCAGACTTACATTTGTTAGGTGAGGTAGGGTTTGTCCTATGCTCCCATCTATGATTAATAGAGGCGATGTCAAACAAAGTATGTTTTTGTATTTACAGGTGTATCTTAGTTTTCTTTTATGTTGAGATTTCTACTTTTGAGACTTAACTTCCGCATTTAAGGTTACTCTTGATTATCATGTCATCCTAAGTCTTTTTACGTTGTATATGGTGTTCCAATTTTTGATGAAAATGATATTATTTTTGTATTTTGGGAATAACTTTTTATATAATGGTCCAAATTAGGTGATTCAAATTTTTGCATAACCCAACATCATTACCTACAACTTTCATGAAGAACATAGCTTAAGATTCAGAGTTAAGTAGGTCAAATAAATTAATCTTTGCAAGACCTGGTGCTGTGATGAAATGGAGTAATTATAGAAGAAAAATCATATCTCACTGTAGGATGCTCCGAATCAGTTAATTCTTGAATGACATGAAAAAAGTCGTCTAGAGCTACAATTCATATGAAGACATCAAATCTTAATTAGGAAGTTATCTTGTTCAAACATAGCTCCAAAAAAGGGTATTTCGTAAAAAGAAGATCCATCTCACCAACCATAGAAAATATGGATCAATTTGATATCACCCATGACATCAATAGTCCTCCATTTGACATCACCCATGGAATCACGATCCTCTATTAAATTTTCAGATTTTTTTTATAATTATTTTAATTATAGTTAGGTCCATCCTTCACACCTATAAATACCCACTTTATTTCATCATTTTGTTTATCAAGCTTTCTCAAGCAACTCTTCTCTCTATACACTTCTTTACTCATTCTCAAAATATAGTTTTAGTTTTTAGTAATGTAGAAATACTATTCCGTTGATTCATATACTTCGGGTAGTATACCAAACGCTCTGACGAGGAGAAAAGGCTAGGATTTAAGAGTGTTCATTAAGTCCTTCGATTCTGAGTAACGCTTTGGATTTCAGGTATGGAAGGCTTCAATGAGAGTATTTCTTCCTCTCATGCCTAAAGTATTTTGATTATATGATAAATTATGTTTATTTTCTTTAAACTTTACTCTAAGATATGTGAGTGTTTATCCATGAATTCTTTCACCCATGTAGTCCAAAACTCTTTTAACTAAATCTCTTGATTTCAAGTATTATTTTTTTATAGATAATTCTTATTTCTACTTAATAGCATGAATCCTGGTTAAACTAATGATTATTGATCTATTTTGATGCAAAAAGATTTCATATGTTTGAATTGATGGTTTGCAAGTAATTTCTCTATTTATCTCTTTAAAGGTACTTGAAATTCATGATTGGTTGTTTAAAGCTTGATTTTTTAACTATTGGATTTTAAAGTATTTATGCATATTCATTTACATACATGTTTGAAAGTTGAAGTGATTTGAACCCACCTAGTTTTACTATGTTTTCAATGAAGTTTGATTTGAAAGCTTTGACTCCAAATAAATGTTTATGAAAGCAATGTATATGATCAAAAGGGAGTCTTATGAAATAAAAGAATGATGAAATGCTATGAATAATGGATTCTTTATGCTATAAGGACAATTGTTGCATATTTAAATCATTAAAGGTTCTAATGAGCTATTCCGCTGAATGTGATGTTTTGAATTCTCAAGTTATATGCTATGACTATTTTAAAGTATTAAACTATTCTGTGGGATTGACTTAGTACCGAATGGGTCATTGAGGTGGAATTCGGTAAGGGAATCCTAGTAGCAACCCCTTGTCTCATTAACTATGTGCCAATATAGGAGCCCTTGTAGGCTTAAACTAATAGATCTATGAAAGCCCTTAAAGTTAAAGTTAAATAAATGAATGAAGTTGACGGAGTTCTATTTGGAAAGTATTCTCCTCGACCAACGTAGGGGGTTATGTTGGATTTCATGTAATAGCTCGCATGGTCTTAAATATCGGTTATAGTCATCTTCCCACAAAAATGAATGTTTTAAAGGATATCTATATGATTGATTATACATGAATCACATTATGTTTCATATTACATAAATGTTTTAATGTTTCTTCAAGGTTCATGCATGCCTACATACTGAGTACATTCAAAGTACTAACGCATACTTTTTTGCCTACATAATATCACCATGTAGGGATAAGTACTCCTCCTCGTTCTCCTCTACGTGGCTAGTTGAGATTTTGTTTGAAGACTACTTTTGGTGAGTTCCCATGTTCCAAAAATAATACTCCTTTATTTTTTTAGCTTGTGATATGTTGAGATTTTTAGACACTTACTATGACATTTCTTTTATATTACGATTGAGGGTGAGCTAGGAACTTGTCTTAGTCCCATTAAATCTAAAAGTTAGAGGTATTGTTGGATATATGTAAGTTAAAGATTTACTATTATGATTTTTGCTTGTTTATTTATTGTCATTACCTATGAAAGTCTAAATGAATGCTAAGAGCCTTGTTTGGGGTACTTTTGGGTTTCTCATTCACCATGTCACATCTAGGCCCTAGGCTTGGGTCGTGACAATTGTGATGCCTCGAGAATTCATCTTGGTTATGTGTTGATGCAAAATAGTAAGGTGATAGCCTATGCTCTAGGCAACTTAAGGTTCATGAAAATAAATATCCGACTCATTCCTTGGAGTTAGCAGATGGTGTTTGCTTTGAATATTTGGAGACACTATCTCTATAGTGTTCATGTGGATGTGTTCACCAATCATAAGAGTTTTTAGTATGTGTTTAAGCAAAAGGACTTAAACCTTCGACAAAAGAGATGGCTTGAATTATTGAAGAAATATGACATGAGTGTTCTCTATCATCCGGCAAAGGCAAACGTGGTTACTGATGTTCTTAAAAGGTTGTACATATATTGAGGATGAGAAGAAGAAGTTAGTTCATGATGTTCATAGACTAGCTGCTTGGGTGTTCGCTTGGTTGATTCTGAGGATGGTGTTATTGTTGTGCAAAATAGCTCAAAATTATCTCTCATGTCAAATGTGAAGGCAAAGCAAGACAGTGATCCGATTTTGATTGAGTTGAAGAAAGCGTTATCGAAAAAGTCATCGAGGCTTTCTCCTAAGGATGAGATTCTATGCTTCGTTATCCAGGTTGATTATGTGTTCTTGATATTGATGGCTTGAGGGAAATAATATTATCCGAAGCTCATAGTTCTCGATATTTTATTCACCCGAGATTCACCAAAATGTATCACTATTTGAGGGAAGTTTATTGGTGGAATGACATGAAGAAGGATATTGCAAAATCTGTGGCTAAGTGTCCTAATTGTCAATAAGTGAAGGTTGGGCCTCAAAAATTGGGAGGTTTGACTCAAGACATTGAGATTCCTACATAAAAGTGGGAAGACTTGAATATGCACTTCATTACAAGTTTGCCTTGTACTCTTAGAAATAATAATTCAATTTGGATTATTATGGATCGAATTACTAAATCAACACATTTTCTTCCAGTTAAGATTTCCTATTCAGCCAAGGATTATGCTAGGCTTTATATTTGGGAGTCGATTAAGCTTCATGGGGTTCCATTTTCTATCATTTCAAACTGAAGTACTCAATTTATATCTCTATTTTGGAGATCGTTCCAAAAGGGTCTTGACACCCAAGGTAAGATTAATACCGCTTTTCACCCTCATACCGATGGTCAAGCCGAACAAATTATTTAAAATTTGCAGGATATGTTGAGGGCGTGTATGATTGACTTCAAAGGAAATTGGGATAACTACTTACTATTGATTGAGTTTGCTTATAACAACAATTATCATTAGAGTATCAAAATAGCTCCATTTGAGGCATTATATGATAGGAGGTATAGATCTTCAATTGGATGGCTTGAGGTAGCTGAGGTCATTTTGATAGGGCCTGAGTTGGTTTGTGAAGATATGAAGAAATTTTGATTCATTAGAGAAATGTTGAAGATTGCCCAAAGCCGACAAAAGTCCTATTCGGATGTGAGGAGAAGAGAGCTTGAATTTGAAGGTGATGATTGAGTTTCCTTGAAAATCTCACCTACGAAGGGTGTGATGCATTTTGACAAAAAAAGGAAGCTTATTCCCTAAAATATAGGCTCATATAAGATATTGAGGCGCTTTGGCATGGTAGCTTATGAATTGGATTTGCATTCAGAATTGACATTAGTGCATCCGGTGTTCCATGTCTCCTTGTTGAAGAAGTGTATTGGTGATACTACGTCAACTATGCCTTTGGAGAGTGTGGGCATGAAAGAAAGTCTATGCTATGAGGAGGTTCCGATTGACATTTTAGATTGCCAAGTGCGGAAGTTGGCTTTCGTCAAGGTCCTTTGGAGGAACCAATTAATTGAGGGTGCTACATAGGAGGCCAAAGCCGATATGATGTCTCGTTATCCTCATCTCTTTCTCTCTTATCCAGCTTGAGGTATTTAGTTTTCTTATGTTCACTTTTTTCGAATTCATACATTTCAGCTATTCTCATATTTTCGTATGCATGCGTGTTCATGAAATTGATTTTAAGTCATGCGCGTTATGTGTTGTTGCATTCATGTTAGGTTGTCAGATCTCTTTCCCTACTCTATTCATGCTATGTTCCCAAGGGAGAGATATTGTAAGACCCAGAATTTGGAAAGTCAAAACAGAAGAAAGTTGCAAAAAATAGTGTTCTAGTGCCAGTTTCCACGAGTCGACCTATGGGCTGTATGAAGTCTTACGGTCCGTAGGAGTGTCTTGAAGATAAGGTATGGATTTGAGAAAATTGACGAAGTGTTGGGTTCGATCTACGATTGGCTTCTATGGACCGTATAAGGTCATATAGTTGGTAGAAGGGGTTCGTAGGAAAGGTATTAAGGAATGAAAAATTCCAGTAGCTCCAGTTAAGTTCCACGAGAAGGTCCTATGGACTGTAGGAAGTTCTACGGGTCGTAGGATGACTCTTAGAGTGAGGTTCAGAGAGTTAGATTTTCGGATTTGTAAAGTTGTACAGGACAAATGGTCCCTACAATGCGTTAGGGGATCTAGCATCCGTAGACTTAGGTCCTAGGATTGATAGTCAATTCCAGTAGTTTCAATGTTTGTGCATGATTTCTACGTACCTTTTGGAAGACCCGTGGAAGACCTTACGATCCGTAGGACAAGGGTCGTAAGATTGAATTGTGAATCCATTAGATCTAGAATTTGGACACGAGTTCTACAAGTATCTTTGACTAACCGTAGAAGATCCTACGGACCATATGTTCTGTTCGTAGGGCACTTCCGTCCCGGGATATTTTGGACAATTATCATTTTTTTAACTCCTAAATTACGTCGTTTTGGACTATTTTGGACTTCTTATAACTATCCAAACCCTTCAAACTTCCTCCTCTTTCTCTAAATCTCTTAAATCCCTCTAAGGCACTAATAATTTCTCTCCAGGATTTTCTTCTCCATCAAGCTAGAGTTCCAAGATCAATCTTCATTACTTTTGGAATTTGATTATCAAGGTATGTGAGAATTCACCAATGGATTCCTTTCATCCATTGGGTTCCAAAAGATCTCAACCCTTCATGTTCTATTTCACCCAATTCAAATAGGGTTTATATCAAATATTCATGAGTCTTTTTTATTATGATTAAATTGATGTTATTTTACCTTATTATGCATGAATTTGATGAAATACATGATTTATAATTAACTTCATATGGACCCATGCATTATGCTTTGAATTTCACTTATGAATTATGAACCATGATCATGAATTTGATGAAGGATTTATGCATGTGTTTATGAAAATGATGAAGTATGTTTTAAGGATGCTTTTGAGTAAATGTCAATGATTTTTGAAAGGTTTTCTCACAATATGAAAGAAATCATGATTTAGATGCTTAGAAGGTAAGCGTCTATATGAATTATGTTATGAATCATGATTTGAAAGGAGCTACTACTATATGATTTTATGATGTGGATTGATAATTGATTATTGACTTTTCTAATGATATTTTTTGATAATTGAATTTATCTATTCCGTTGGGATTTGACCTAGCACCGAGATGGCTTGGGGTAGAGGGTTGGTAAGGGAGTTTCTAGTATCAACCTTTACTCTCAAACTACGTGCCTCCGTAGGTTGTCATAATTGACTTAGCTAGTGGATCCACAATAGCATTAATGAAATGATACGGAGTCTACCTTGGCAAGTAGCCTTTCCTTTTTTGGTGTAGGAGTTACACCAGATTCCATGTTACAACTCAAATAGTCTTAATGTCGGTTATAGTTAATATCCCACAAAATGAATTGTCTTTTCCATGAAGCTTTTCACTATGTCTTTTACTAATGCATTGACCTTATCTCATGATTTATGATTTATTTTTGAGCTCATAAAGAATTTTTGGTCATGCATCTCATGTTTATGCCCGCTGGATCTCTTATTTACGTTATGCATATTTCTCACATACTTAGTACATTGTGTATACTAATGCATACTTGTGCTTACATTGTCTCATAATATAGGGTCCGCCGCTTCTTATCACTCTCGTGGCTAGTACAGGTTGTCGTTTACACTACACTACTTGGTGAATCCTCATGTTTCGAGGGCGCACCATGATAGTTTTTTATGTCATTTAGGCTTAGATTTCTTGGGTGAGTTAGGGCTTGTCTTATGCCCAGTCTATGATTAGTAGAGACAATGTCAGACATAGTATATTTTTGCTTTCACAAATGTATCTCAGTTTTCTTTTATGTTGAGATTGCTACTTTTGTGACCTTATCTTCCATATTTAAGGTTACTCTTGATTATCATGTTATCCTAAGTGTTGCTATGTTATGCTAAGAGGCTTGTTTAGGGTCTTTTGAGATCCTATTCGCCGTGTCACGTCTAGCGTCTAGCTTGGATCGTGACCATTGAGGATATTTTCGACCACTTTTTTATTACTTAAAGTGTTGAAGGATAAAAATTAAAGACCAACAATTTGATGGATAAAAATTAAAGACTACCCAAAAAAGGAATCATTCGTGTGAATAACTATCTATTAATAGAGGTTGTTTGGTTACTAGGAATTATGCAGCTATTAATTCAGTAGAATTAAGTTATGCAGTTATTAATTATATAGGGATTAGTTATGCAAGTATAAGGTATGTAGGTATTAATTATGTAGGAATAACAAAACACAAATTATTTCTTATTGAAAGTTTGATTTGTTATAAATTAATTGCCGAAAAAGGGCCTAAAATGCCCTCGAACTATTGGAAAATGGTATAAAAATGTCCTTCATCCATCTATTGGGCCTAAAATGCCTTGACATCTACCTTTATGTCCAAAAATGACCTTTTCTTTAACAGAAAAGGGCATGAGGGGCATTTTTGTACTATTTTCAATAGTTCGAGGGCATTTTAAGTCCTTTTCTTTAATTAAAATTCTATTAAATAAATTTTAATTTATAATTAATTTTAAATAATTAAATTATAATCAATAGATAACCACCACGTATTTTTTAAAAAATTATTCAAATTATTTAATTAAAATTCTGTTAAATAAATTTTAATTTCTAATTAATTTTAAATAATTAAATCGTAACCAATAGATGACCGCTACGTGTTTAAAAAAATCTTTCAAATTATTTAATTAAAATTATGTTAAAGAAATTTTGATTTATAATTAATTTTAAATAATTAAATTGTAACCAATAGATGACCGCCACGTGTTTAAAATAATTATTTAAATTATTTAATTAAAATTATTTTAAAGAAAATGTCATTTTTGGAACTAAAGGTGGATGATTATCATATAAAATTCTGAAAATTAATGCCTTTGTCATCCACCTTTAGGTCCAAAAATGACCCCTTTTTAAACATAATTTTAACTAAATAATTTGAATATTTGTTTTAAACACGTGGCGACCATCTATTGGTTATAATTTAATTATTTAAAATTAATTATAAATCAAAATTTCTTTAACAGAATTAAACACATAGTGGCCATCTATTGGTTATAATTTAATTATTTAAAATTAATTATAAATCAAAAATTATTTAACATAATTTTAATTACCGAAAGGGACGTAAAATATCCTCGAACTATTGGAAATGGTACAAAAATATCCCTCACGCCCTTTTCTATTAAAGAAAATGTCATTTTTGGACCAAAAGGTGGATGCCAAAGGCATTTTAGGCTCAATAGATGGATGAGGAACATTTTTGTATCATTTTCAATAGTTTGAGGACATTTTAGGCCCTTTTCCGATTAATTATATATATATTATTATTATTATGAAGAAATAAAATTTAAAAACCATTAAAATAGTGCTGAAGTACTCATCATGAATCTACTTTTCACAATTTGATACATGGAGATTGACTTTTATTTGCATGAGTTTTGAAAAAAAAAAGATATTGCCCGATGATCTTGCCCAACGAAAAATCAAGCAATCATAATTTGGTTTAGTATATAAGATTATAGAAATGATACTAATTAAATATATTATTCTTTTTTAATCTTGAATCACGTTGAATATATTATTTCAGTCTCTATATCAGATGGGAGTTTCACATTTGAGATCAGAATTCAATCAACTTGGAAGTTCAATGCAAGTAGATCGTAACGATAGCTTATAGGCGTTGATGGAGCTCCTTAAATGCATATATATCCCATCTTTTCGATCAGTCAAAAAAATAAATAAAAAAATACGCAGAGAATTATTAAAAAAAAGTTAAAAGTGAATTAATAAGGGTAAATGAGTAATTTTAAATTTTAATTTATATATAATTAATTCCTGCATAACTTATTCCACCTTCTGTTTGCATAAAGTTATTCATAAATTCATAACTTATGAGGGTGTAAGTTATGTAGGATTGCTAAAATACAACCAAACAATGTAATAGTTATGCAAAATTTTATACCTACCAACCAAATAATGTTTATGATTAACACTAGGGCTGTACAGGACAAATCGATAAACCGCACAAAACCGACAAACCGAATCAAACCGGAAAAAAAACCCGACTAGTGGTTTGGTTTGACTTGGTTTGGTGTTTGAAAAAAAAACCCGACCATTATAGGGTTGGTTTGGTTTTAACTAAAAAAAGTCAAATCGAACCCAAACCGACCCGATTATAGATATACTACTTTTAAATTATGTTATACATAAAAAATATTTATTAAAATGTAATTTATAAATATTTTTTAAAATTTTTTCATAATTTTTGTTTTCTTTCTTACATTTAGATTTGGACTTGAGTAGCCCATCTAAATAATATACAAAAAAAACTTATCTTATAAAGTTATATTATAAAGTTAAAACTTCAAACAGTGTTGTGCCTCCATCTTATATGTTGATATTTTGTACTAGAACTCTTTTTAAGAAGCACTGCTCTGTGCTTTTTATTTGATACTATGAGAAACCCGAAAAAATCCGAAAAAATTCGAAAAAACCCGAGAAACCCGAAAAAAACCCAAAAAACCCGAGAAAAATTGATATCGAAAAACCCGACTTTTATTGGTTTGGTTTGGTTTATAGATTTAATAACCCGACACAAATGGTTTGGTTTGGTTTGTAAAAAATCCGAACCAACCCGGTCCATGTACACCCCTAATTAACACATGAATAACTTTTATCCTATTTGAAAATCAAACAATGTATAAATTTAATATATGAATAATCAAGTTTATACATGAATAACTTCAACTCTAACCATTAACCAAATAACCCCTAAATTGGATAAATTAAGAAGTTGAATCAATTGAAAAAAATAAATACATATTTGTTCAAGAGAGAAAGATACTTTTTTTTTTTTGGGGAGTGTGTGTGTGTGTGTGTGAAATCAGGGGTACCATTCTAACAGAAATGTGTCAATGGCACTATTGTGTTCTGGAGAGTAGATAAAATAGGACATGTGATGTTAATATTTTGAAAGTTTTAAGTCCTCTTTGTGTACCATCCGCAAACATGATATGTAGACTTCCCAAAGTAGTAGTAAGTAAAAAACAACACAAACTGTAAAGCTGATAATTGAAAGAAAAACCTCATCTTTATGTAATAAAGATCATTTTATCAAAGCATCAGCTAGATTGAAGTAGCCAGAAATCTTGAAAATACAACCACTATTGCAAATAAATAATCTACACAACTGATATTTATAGTAAAATAAATGTGAAGGCAGTTAGAAATGTGATAATCCCAGGTAATAATTTCGGAGAGAAAGAGGGAGCTATCTGGATGGTAAAGTTACAGTTTGCTTGAGATATATTCTGATCTGTCAGCGTTGCCAAACCCTGAAAATTACAACTGAATTCTTCTTGGTTCTGAGCCTGGTAATACATATTAAATGCATATGATGCATTACCGTTGGCATCCAACCCATTGCAAGAAGAACCATATCCTAATGCTGTACAATCTGAGAATGTGCATGCATAGTTGATGTTATCTGCAAGTTTGCTCAAGTCCTTGGCATTAGCATTCGGATTGAACATGCACCATTTCTTGGATAAATATTCCACATTTTGTGCACCCACAAGAAACTTATCCTCTCCCTGACCCGTAAGGTCCATGGCAAACTTTGGCTGCCCATCATATCGGAAGATTCCCCAGTGGCGCTCAAAGTTACCTGGAGCAATACTTTTACCATCCTCATCTATAAGTCCAAACAAGTAAACTTCGATATATCCAGGCCGAAGAGGTGTTCCTGTGTTGGCTGCAAGCCTGGCTAACAGTCCTTTATAGAACCGATAAGCAAGATTGACATTGGCATTTTTGTCACCATCTGTGGGCCATCCAACTTCCCCAACCAGAATGGTCAAATTCCCAACACCTGCTGCTTTCAATGCTGAAACCAGGGTATCAAAGTTGGCATCAAATACATTGGTGTATGACAATCCATTATCAACAATGGGGTTACTGGCTCCATCAAAGAAGGCAAAATTAACAGGGAAATGTTCGTTGGCATAAAGACTTAGGAAGGGGTAAATGTTTACTGTGAAAGGTGCATTGTTCTGGCTCATGAATTGAACCATCTGGGTCATTAGATCATTAATGTCTTCACGGAATCTCCCAGCAGATGGTACGGGATTGTTGTCTGGAGAGAAATAAACATCAGCATTTAGAGGTACAGTTGCTTTTATGGAGCTCCCAAGTCCTGCTTCATTTAGAGCATTTTGGATGTTTTGAAGTGCTGGGAAGGTCGTGTTAAGGAAGGAATTGTTGTAGGATGTCAGGAAAGGCTCATTACCAACTGCAACATATCTGCAGAGAGATTAAGATGCAGAAATTTATACAGTAATCAGCTATATAAAGTTTGAAATGCTTCTACGCACTTTCTTTTGAAGAGTACGTAAAATTTTATTGATGAAAAGGCCAGGTGTAAGTTGATGTGCAGTAAAACAGTAGAAATGAAATGTCTTTTCACACTACAAGCACAAATTCGTCTATGAATTGCAATCGACAATATTATCAATTTTCAACATCATATGGTTTCAGATTTTATTACTCCAAATGACAAAACTAAAGATCTGGTACAGATGAAAAATGATTCTCCCATACAAGGCAAAGAAATTAAGTACAGTTTGAAGAGTTCTTAGAAAATAATTTTTTTTTATACCTTCTGCATAGTCAAGTGCAAAGCTTTTAAAGTCAAGTAATTGTTTGATCATACTAAAACGATAATATGAATCAAAATAGCATTTCAAAGCCTTAAAACTTCAAGAGATAGGAATTCTTAGATGTAACTCACTATTTTCCTTCACTTTGTTAAGGATCAAGCTAACCTTAACTTGTTCTTTCTTTTTTTTACTCTTTATAATTGAGAAGTTCTCAAAGACATACGGCGCATGGCTCAAAACTTTGGATGATGGACCTACTTAAATATCAGGCTCTTATCTACAGCAGGGTTTGAGCGCAGAAAGTAACCATAACTTCAACAAAATACTAGCTCAATTTCAAAAGTCAAACTGGATGAATTCATTTGACGTTTCGGTCCCCAAAAAAAAGCGACTACATGAAGAGTAGACAGAAAGAGGCAAAAAGATGCTAGACAGAGGAGAATAAACATCTTACTGCACTTCAATAAAGATGAACCTGAGCCACTGCACTATTCTTTTAGAAACAAAAACTTCTCGGCTTAAAGATGAATATTTGTACTGTTTCGTACTAGACCATGTCCATAGACCACAAGAAGACTGGTTGTTTGCAGCCAAAAAGAAAGAAAAGAGCTGAAAATGAATACTAGCAGAAACATATACTAGCAATTGTTCAGACTATTAACCTTTGCATATACCAGAAGACTGGTTTGTTTGCAGCGAAAAAGAAAGAAAAGAGCTGAAAATGAATACTAGCAGAAACATATACTAGCAATTCTTCACACTATTAACCTTTGGATATACCAGAAGACTGGTTTGTTTGCAGCCAAAAAGAAAGAAAAGAGCTGAAAATGAATACTAACAGAAGCATATTCTAGCAAAGGTTCTCCCATTAGGATAATTACATTCCAATGGGGAAAAGCAGAACATAGTTTTCTTATTTAAATGAATAACATAGGCACAAGAATATGCATTCGAAAGGACTTAACCCGTGAAAGAAATGTTCCCTGGCTAATGTATGGGAAATACATTTCAATGGGGAAAAGCAGAATACAGTTTTCTAATATGGATAAAAGAATATGTGCTCAAACGACTTAACAGGTGAAAGAAATATTCCCTGTCTAATGTGGAGGTAGGGGGAGTCCTATATTTGTACAGAGAGGTTGTTGCTACGCCACGAGCCCATGAAACTATGAGCAACTAAAGAAGAAAAAGATTCTTTTTTCTTTTTCCCTTTTATCGCTTAAGTTTATCTGCAAAGCCATTTCTTCGTCCTAAGAAACATATTCATAACTGACAACATAGTGATTTAGAAGCAGGAAAAGGCTCAACTCTTTTAACAAATGCTTAATGTGGTCAGTATAAACCATAAAACACAGAGGTCAAGTTTAATAAAAGGGAAAAATCTTACTTGATATTGACACCCCCTTTAAAATTGTATCGGGTGACATTGCGTTTAACCCAATCTTTAGCTCGATCATAATCATTCATAGCAGAAAGCTGATCATTAGGAATGGCAACCATAACTTCAAGATCACTACCAGCAAGAGCACTCATGGTAGATTGATCTGCATCAAACAGCTTTACCTTACCAATACCATTGTCCTTTAGCATCTGTACCACTGTTTTTGGTGGCAATTTGTGGTTTGCCATAGTTCCCCAATTTACTCCTAGTCCATCAACACCACTTAAAAATAATAAAAATATCCCAAATAGCAAATACATTTTCGATAGAGAAAAAGGGAAAGAAGAAAAGAATTGATTTTGGATAGAGAAAAAGGGTATAATTAAAAATCAAGAATCACTAAGAATAGAGAATATCATTGAACGTGGGTGGAATGGAATACACAACACCTCCTCAAATAGCTTGAAAACTACCACCTCAACTGCCAAAAAACCCCAACAAAAGACATGAATTTTGACCCAATCAGAACGTGGGGCTGAAATATACTTGATTAAAAAATAAAAATAAATGAATACTCTTGAATCTTGATGTAGTTATTAGAGAAGAAAGGGAAACATTGAGTTTTTAAAAGAATTATTTATAGGGTTTATTGTTGCTAAAGTTTTGTTAAAATAATTGTTCTACTATTAAATAAAAAAAAGTTAGGCAGATTTCCGTGTCAGTGTAGTAGGAAGATTTTTTCAAACAAATAAATGCAATACTTTGTAAATAAATTTTTTGAACACAAATAGCCAACGCGTAGAAGATTGAAAAAGCTACTACTTTCTATCATATAGTGCGCATATTAATAAATAATGGAGTCACTATTTTTATTAAAGAAATATATTAAAATTTTAATACTTATTATATATATAAAAATAATTTTGATCAACGTAATATAAATTTTTGCTCAAGGCCAAACCCTCTTGGCCCAACCTCACTCCGCTCTCGATAATAATAGTATTAAAAGCGTATTAGTGATGTTGATATTCGTTATGATGGGATTATCTTTTTATAAATTATTTGATTTGATGTATATAAAATAAATATGCATTGTATAATTTCTATTTTTTAAAATTTATCTGCAAAAATATCCTCTTCACAGATAAAGTTATGATAAAGTTATTTTGGGTAGAGCCCCATCATTTTTAAATTACCCTACATATAAAAGTCGACCTTTCATCAAGGAGGGTGAAAACCCCTCCATTCCAAATTACTTATTCTCGGTCCTCTTCATTTTATATTTTCGACTATGAAAATAGATGATATTTTTGAATGGATGTTTAAGGTGAACGTTAGAAGTTACCTACGAAAATTGTGTTTAAAATTTGGGGTCCATTGAAGGGTTCATCATTATTGAATCAATCTTGAATTTGAAAGTGATATTAAGGACAAAATAGTTTGAAGGATTTTTATATTTGGTTCGTGTTATTAACTACACTTACGATTTTATCAACAGAGCACTTAAAACTAATGAAATTTTATATTTTAAATATCTCTAACTGTTGATTGAATTTATGTGGCATTAAAATGAATTAAATGGACAGAATGTATGATTTACATGC
This sequence comes from Solanum dulcamara, assembly GCF_947179165.1. Lineage (NCBI taxonomy): Eukaryota > Viridiplantae > Streptophyta > Magnoliopsida > Solanales > Solanaceae > Solanum > Solanum dulcamara. The sequence goes on along the minus strand of NC_077246.1, from coordinate 22,371,023 downwards.
ATATTTGACGCGTGAATTGATAATTTTAATTTTAAAAATGATAAAAATAAATAAAATGAAATAATGAAAAAAGGACTAAGAAAAAATTGATTCACTCCCGTTTCAAACTCAGCCACCCACCTTATTTTTCTTCTATTTCTTCCTAAGAAATCAATAAAATCATATACTACAACAATTTATAGCTATCAATAAAATCATATACTACAACAATTTATAGCTTTATACATCTAAATAAAAAGATAAAATTCAAAAAAATACTAGATTCTTAATTTTAACATATCTCTTCTAGATATTTTTTCTCATTTAATTAATTTAAATCATCTAAATATTGAGAAACGATGAATTTTTTTTTAAATATTTGGGAAATGAATATTATTTAACAATTATGATATTTGGAAAATAAATATTATTTAATATTAACAATTAAAAATAATAAATGATTTTTTAATTTTTTCAAATTAAATCAATAAAAATAAATTGGGGGAGGACTCCTGAGGAAACAAGAAAATTGAGTATGGACTTTAAAGAAAAAGTGTTCCTTAAAAGAGAAATCTGAAAAGTAAGAAAACTTTTGTGAATAGTAGTAGTCATATGTTGGGAAACGAGTATATCGGGGGGGGGGGGGGGGGGGGGGGCAAGAACTAACGGCTAAAATTTTTGGGAGAAAAAGACATAACGCAAGTGGACAATTGTAACAGAAATAGTGATCGGAATTTTGAAACTATAATATTAATGTACTTCTTTGGTTGGTCAAGAATATGATTCCTAAATTTGAAAATAAGTTTGCGTTAGTGATATACTTTACCCCTTTAACAATGTTGCTTTCCGAGAAGGAAACAAATAATATTTTATTTATGTGGTGATGTCAAAATTTGCACCTATTTGTATCTATTTAGTGATCATGTGACACTATTTATTTATTAGTTTTTCTCCATTATAATTAATATAATAATTTTAACTTTAATTTTTTTATTTATCCTTAATGAAATGATTTACAATTCATAAATATTTAAGAATTGTTTTATATCATAAGTTTCAAAAGTTTTCATTTTTCTCTTAAACATCATATATATATATATATATATATATATATACACCAAGTCAAACGGTGCAACATGAAATGGGAGTAGTACATAGAGATCTTTTTATAACAGCAACTGACAAGCGATATAGTTAAAGATAGTGGGGGAGTGATAGAGATTTTTTTTTTAAAAACTGACGTACAAATGAACTGAATTGAGTTCTTATTTATATAAGAAAAGAAGTTGTTGGGAGGCTTTTCAAAAGAAGCTGCAAGATTTTTCAAAATTTGTTTGCAAGTTATCTGTTTAAGCTATTTACAACATGTCTAATTGATTGCAAGCAAGAGAAAATTGCTACAAGGCTTTTCAGGAAGCTACTTGAAAGTTGTCAGCTTGATTTCAAGCTTATCCGAAAAAACTATGTACGAACATTCACAATATGTTTTTCTATAACAAAAATTCATCATAACAATTAGTTTATTTTATAAAATCAATTTTAATACTATGTTTTACCTCACTATAAAGTTTTTTTTGTCTATAATATCAATATTCATCAATATAATATACTATTCACCGAACTATACCACACTCGCCAAACTACTCAATAACGAGATACTCAATGTCTCAGAAGGTTATTAACAATTAATAGCATCCCATCAAGCCCCGACGACCATCCACGACACATACTCATATCAGAAATTGTAACTGAAACTTATCTGTTACTCCATCCCTTGAAATGCTTTGAAATCTCAAGTTAGAACTGAACACTCTACAAGGTCTACAGAGCTCTGACGGCTATTAATATCCACGTTATAACCTTGGTAACTCAATTCTTAGGACTCAATTGTATAATACGATCTAAATGCCTGGCACACTATTTATACTAATGTCCTTATTGTCTGAGGGCACTGCATTCATGCCGTTAATAGGTACGTCTGAGGGCACTGCATTCATGCCCACAGTCGAAGCCTTGTTGTTAATGTACCGTGGATTTACGATACTTGTAATGATTTAAACTTGAGATTTTACAAGTCTTCTAAGCATTTGTTAGTTGATTTGATTGTGTTTTGTTTTGATTTGTAGGAAAATAGGTTTCAGTAGTGGAGATGAAAAAGGAAATGTTGGTAGTGCAATTTTGGCAACCTACGAGCCGTGGTCCTTTCTACAAGACGTAGGTGAAACTCACAGGTGAGAAATCTATGACATTGAAGTCAGGTCTGATCCATGAGAAGAAGCTAAGAGATGTAGGAAATACTACGAGTTATGGCCCAGTGGTCGTAAGATGAAGAACTAAAGTATTGAAGACTCCCAGAGCATGAAGTCATACTACGAACCCTAGATAGAGGGTCATAGAGGAGATTCAGAAAGTTGAAACTAGAGGACTCAGACCTAAAAATGAACATGACGGACCGTATATTGGTCTAAGGACCATAGGTTCCGTTCGTAGAAGAGATCCTGAAGGTCGATTCACTGTCAATCCACAAGAAGACTCCACGAGCCGTAGGGCGAATGATGTTTCACAGTTTGGAGTCGTAGATGCTGTCGAATCCTACTTTTTCTACTTTCTTAGATTTGTTTTGTTTAGGATTTAGTTGTTTATAAATATGCTTCTTGGGTTTTATTTATCTCAAACAGTAACCATATGACTCCTAAATTAGATAAATTAAGAAGCTGAATCAATTTAAAAAATATATATAATTGTTCAATAACCCATAACATTAGATCAATTTTATTTCATTGATAACATAAAGTTATATTCTTTCTGGTTAGAGTTCATAATTTGTTTTCTTTTTATTTTTAGTTAGTTTATAATTGTAACATTTAAACTTCTTTGTTTCTTAGATAATTATTATTAGTTTTAATAAATAGTTAATCAGAAGTCTCTGCGAAATGATACTAATATTCTTATTACTTTATTATTTGTGCGTCTCACATATATTTACGTGAGCTAACAACATTCCTCATCTTCTTTTATAAAAGAGAGATTTGAGAAAATTGAGTAGTAGGTGACAAAAAGTTCTCAATTAAAAAAAGATGAGATTGGCTTTGTCACGAATTGACCTAGGGCCAAGTCGTAACACGACGATCAAAACCCCGAAGGGCTCCAACCAAGCCTCTTGACATATCGTAAGCATACATAAGGTAAAGTAAATGCGGAAATAACATAAGAAGAGTCTAAATCATGAATCATAAAGAGTATAGGAATTGACAACATAGACTCTAAAATATATGTCCAACAATACCTTTACTACATAAGAAGGGAGGGGGCTAAGACATGTCCCTAGCTCACCCTCAAAACGAATGTAAAAAGTCTTTGAAACAAATAACCAACTCATAAATAGACCCTGATAGATGAGGACTCACCCAAAATACTTCTCGAATGGAGACTCTACTAGCCATGTGTGATAGGAGCATGATCCTCAACCCCTATATTATGAGACAATGTAGGAAAAAATATACATTAGTACATTTGAATGTACTAAGTATGAGGGCATGACATGCAATATAAATCATAGAATGCAATGATCAAATAACTTACATGAGAAGAAGAGATAAGTAAAGTCATGAGAGAACCATAATAATCAAAGAATTAAAGAGACATAGTTGAAAATCATAAAAGAACATAAAGAGCATATACATATGTGGAATAGGAATCATAACCGACAATAATACCATACGAGCTATAACATGGAATCTCGACGGGTCATGTACATACGCTATATGTGGATGCACTAGCTAAGACATGAAGGCAACCTATGGTGGCACACAGTTTAAGGGACTAGAGGTTGCTTTTAAAGCTTTTGGTAGGACCCCCACCTCAAAGTCCACTCGGTGCTAAGTCAAATTCCACGGAATACATAACATGACATAGAAATCATAGTTAATATATCTATCATAGACTTGATCATAGGTTTAAAACTTATAAAATGACTCATTTCATAACATAATTGCAATATGAGTATTGGCCTTTCATCATTACAAATTATAATTGTATAATACATGATATTAGGTTCCTTGGTCACTAACATAGGGCCCTAAGTCACCTTTTCTAAAATTTACATGGAATTCATAATTTGATCATAATTGAAATCCGTAATCATAATTCATACTTGAAATTAGGATAAAACTTGAATACATTGTCAATTTGATTGAAAACCATGAGGTTAGGATTGCAAACATGCATGATTATACTATTCATATCAACCCATAAAAAATTCATGAAAATAACATCAATTAGATAGGTAATTTACTCAATATCATAGAATTCATCATTGAAAATAGGCCTAATCCATCGGTGGCCCCTCAAAGTTGGCACCAACTTTCACTTAGACACCTCAACTAAGCTTTGTTCATTTTAGACACCTCAAGTAAGGTTTTGATGTGTTATTTTGACACTTTTTTTTACAATCACCCAAATATCTAAAGTGTGTGTAATACACTTGATGCTGATGTGTCAAAGTGACCAATTGAATGAAGAAACATGACAGATATATCAAAAATAATTTTAAAATAATGACTTTTAATTAGAAAAAAAGTGGTCATTAACTTCATTTAATTGGTCACTTTGACACATCGGCGATAAGTGTATTATACACACTTTAGATATTTGGGTGATTGTAAAAAAAGTATTAAAATGACATATCTGAACCTTACTTGAGGTGCCTAAAATGAATAAATCTTAGTTGAAGTGTCTAAGTGAAAGTTGGTGCCAACTTTGAGGGGCCACCGATGGGTTCCGCCTTGAAAATAACTCCATGCATGGGCATTCATAATTCAACTTAAAATCATGTAATTCATGTAGAAATATACTTATAATGATCATCTATAATGATTAAAAACATAATTGAGACAACCCAATGCAATTCATCAAATTAGGGTTACAAACCCAATTGAAATTCATGAGATTTTAAAAAAAAACCTTGGGACTCCATGGGTGAAAGGGAACCATGGATCAATCGCTACATACCTTGAATAAATTTGAACTTGAAATTGAAAAAGGAGACTTGTTCTTGAAGAAACCCTAACCAAACTTGATGAAGAAGATGAAATCTTGAAGTAGCCTTGAGAGAGAAGTCTTAAAGTTGTTTGGGAGTTAATGAGGGAATGAAATAGACTTAGGAGTATTTAGGACAATTTCTAATGAATCTAGTCCCAAACACGTCCACATATATTAATGAAAAATTAGGAAAATGACCAAATTACCCTTCATTTAAATAGTACTGGACTCACCACGGAGGAACTATCATGGCCATGGTGGTGTCCGTGATGTCATCTTGGATTTGAAATCCTTGGGTTACAGGGGAAGAGTTTTAGAATCTCCTCCATGAAACCCTTCACGGTTTGTGGAAGACATTCGTCCGTGAAGCATGGGCGTGGTGAAGGGCCTACAGGAGCGACCACCATGAAACCTACCACGATCCGTGAAGGGCTACATGGCTTGTGGTGGTGAGGCGTGGTCTTTGCCTTGGGATCATTTTCTAACGTCTCAGGGGAGGGACCATCACGGAGGGCATCATGGCCCGTGGTGCTCACCATGGTCCATGGTCCCTTATTGATGTCCTTCCTACAGGTTTGAGTTTCAGGACCACAACCATGGTGGCTCACCATGAGGAGTGGTGCTGGCCTGTGCTGGCCTTCATGGTCATCACTGGTGCCAAAAACGACAGTTTTCAGTAATTTCATATTTTGATCCTCATTTCCCAACTTTCCAAATTTCAAAGTCTTATAATATCTCTCTCTTGGGAATATTCGTCGTCGAATGAGACTCAAGCTAGCATGAATGAAATAGGAAAGGAGCATAATAACCCAATATGAATGCAAAATATCTCGATAATGCATAAAAATATGAAATCTTTAATCTCAAGCAAAATTATGGCTTTAAAACTTATTTAATGATCATGAATGCATATGAAACCATGAGAAAAATTGAAACGCATGATTTGGGCTGATTGGATCATGAAGGAACTAAATACCTCAACTAGGCAATGAGGGAAAGAGATGAGGATATCGAGAGATCATATCGGCTTCGGCATTCCATGTAGCATCCTCAATCTCTTAATTCCTCCATAACACTTTACCTAAAGCTATTTCTTTGTTTCTCAACTTTCTAACTTGCCAGTCTAAGATCTTAACTGGAACCTCTTCATAAGAAAGACTCTCCTTAGCCTCAATGCTGTCTAATGGCACATGGAGCTAGGATCACCAACAAACTTCCTCAATAATGACACATGGAACACCGAATTCACCGATGCCAAATCTAAAACTAAATCTAACTCATAGGACACTTTACCAATTCGCCTTATAGTCTGATCTAGGCCAATATAGAGGGGACTTAGTTTCCCTTTCTGTCATAACCCGAACTAGGTCTAAGCCGCAATACGGCGATCGGGATGTGAGGAATCCCAACCATAGGCCATCTTATCATACATAAGATAAAGAACATGATAAAAATAAGCGAAAGTAATCATCTCAAGGGAATAAAACTCAGGGAAAATTAATTCAATAGATGTCCAAGTCGGACTACATCATAAGACGTCTAAACATGCCTCTAGTCTAATATTTTGAGGGGGGATTAGGACATGTAACAACAAGAATAAAATTCATGTCCTCGATAGAATGAGGACTCACCAACTCCTTGAGAATCTAGGGCAACTCTAGCCAAGAATAAGATGATAGAGAACATCATCCTTCCCTACATTATGAGACAATATAGGCAAATTATGCGTTAGTACATCTGAATGTACTAAATATGTGAGGTATGCATGAACAAGGAATATGAATAATATGCCATAAGATGCATGATCAATCATAATGAACATGGATAGAGCTTAAAAGCATTTGAAAACATCTGAAAGTTATGGTAAATGCATATCATAAACTTCATCATAAACTCTAACTTAACATTTAACTTGTGTGGGATAAGGCCTTTAACCGACATCTAAGATCATGCGAGCTATTAGATGGAATTCGATGGAATCCTCATCGAGAAAGGAGAGGCTACCTTGTCAGGGTATACTCCATCATGGTACTCATCTCAACTTAACTCAATTGTGCTATATGTGGATCTACTAGCTAGGCCATGAAGGCAATCCTATGTAGGCAATGTAGTTTGGGACTTTAGGTTGCTACTAGGATTCCCTAGGTAACTAACTGCATTATCGGAGCAAACCCCACCTAGAAGTCCTCTCAGGGCTTAGTCAATATCCAACAAAAACTCATAAAATATGATCATAACATAATAGGAAAAGATAGTAGCTACCTATCAATCTATCGTTAAAACATATTAGGAATAGCTTATTAACTTAGTAATTCATAAGAATCCATAACTTCGGTGAGAATTATACTTATCACTATCTTTTAATCATAATTGTGTAAGAATCGTACTTATTATACCATAATAACATCTTTGATCTTAACTTTGATCATCCTCATAACTTTCATCATAAAATTATAATATCAACTCTAAATCATAGAAACTTTCATTGAAAATCATTGAACTCATGATCAACTCATAAAATAATCTTTAACTTTCATAATCATAATTTGAAAGTAGCTTTATGTATGTGCATTCATTATTCATCTCAAAATCACGCAATTCATATGAAAACATGCATATAATGATCATTGATAACATCTAAAAACGGAATTGAATCAGCCCAATACAATTCATCAGAACTAAGGTTCATAATTTAATTAAAATTGAAAGAAACTTTGAGAAAACCTTGGGACTTCATGGGTAAAGGGAACCCATGAATCAATATCCACATACCTTGATTGAATTCACTAAGAATTGAAGAAGAACCTTGAAGAATTCTGGAAACCCTAGTTTGAGCTTGAAGAAGAAACCTTGTGAGACTTAGAGTTCTTGCCTTAGAGAAATTTTAGGAGAATGAATTGACTAGGATAGGAATTTAAATAATTGAATATACATAAACTTTGAACTTGGCCATAAAAGTTTCTAGGTTCATTGAACCGAACTGTGGAAAAGACATAATTATCCCTTATTAAACTTCACATTTTGGACCTATGAGACCCTTCCTACGAATCGTAGAAGAATTGAATAGTCCTCAAAATGACTCATCCTGTATGTCCCAAAACCTGAAAATTCTAAAGGTCTCTGAAGTTTGGTTACGAGTCTTTCCTACGATGCATAACATCTTCTATGGACCGTTTTGTCAAGTTGTAGAGTTGACTTTGAGGGGCTTCTAAAACATATCCTCAGGACTCTTCCTATGAGTTGAATCTACGGGTCGTCGAGAACATTACTGGAAGTAAAAATGAGTTTTAAGACCTTCCTTTGAGTTTGATCATGGTCAAATGCTAGGGATCACTCCACGAATTGTTCTGACGAGTCATATGACTATCTATGGGTCGTAAAGTGACTCATAAGGCTGAAGCCAGTTAAAATTTTGAGGATTTCTTTTGGGTTCCAATACTCTCCGACTTTCGGGGTTTTACACTTTCTTACCAAAATGCATCACACCCTTTATGGGTGAAATTTTCAAGTAAACCCAATCATTAACTTCAAATTCTAGTTCCCTTATCCTTACATTTGAATAAGACTTTTGTTGGATTTAGGCCATTTTCAATCTTTCTCTAATGAGTCTAACCTTCTCCATGGCCTCAAATACCAACTCAAGTCCTATCAAAGATACTTCACCTACCTCAAACCAACCATTATGGAATCTACACCGCCTACCATACAACACCTCAAATGGAGCCATCTCAATGATGGAGTGATAACTGTTATTATAATAAAAGTCTATTAATGGTAAATGATCATCCCAACTTCCCTTAAAATCAATCACACATGCTCTCAACATATCCTCTAATGTTTGAATGGTATGTTCAGCGTGACTATCCATTTATGGGTGAAAATCTGTACTAAGCTTCACTTGGGTACCAAGACCCTTTTGGAAAGATCTCCAAAATTGAGATGTAAACTAAGTACTTTGATCCGAAATGATAGACAATGGAACACCAGAAGCTTAACCAACTCTCGAATATATAATCTAGCATAGTCCTCGATGGAATATGAGGTCTTAACTGGGAGAAAATGAGTCGACTTAGTCATTCTGTCAACAATCATCCATATGAAATCATGTTGCCTACGAGTACGAGGAAAACTTGTAACGAAGTTCATAATCAAGACTTCCCACTTCCAAGCAGGAATCTCAATGTCTTGACCCAAACCTCCTAATTTTTGATGCTCAATTTTCACTTGTTGATAATTAGGACACTTGGCCACGAATTTTGCAATATCCCTTTTCATATCATTCCACCAACATACTTCTCTCAAATATTGATGCATCTTTGTGGAACCGAGATGAATAGAATACTGCGAACTATGAGCTTCAGACAATATCATATCCTTCAAGCCATCTATATTTGGAATGCACAATCATCCTTGATATCTTTACACACCATCTCCCCCTCGAGAGAAAGCCTTAATGGTTTTTTTGGCAACCGCTTTCGTCAATTCAACCAAAGCGGGATCACTATTTGCTTTACCTTTACATTCACCATAGGAGATGATTCAGTACCATTTTGTACAATAATACCACCATTTTTGTAATCAACCAATCTAACACGTGTAATAAGGCTTGGGGGTGCTGCTCAACCCCTAACTGTGCACGAGAGGTGGAAGCCTCGTGTAGGGTCTGTTCCCATTAAAAAAACCAATCTAACACCCAAATGGGATAATCTATGTACATCCCGAACTAGCTCTTTCTTCCCATCCTCAATATGAGAAACACTGTTCATGAACAATCTACTAAGGGCGTCGGCAACCACATTTGCCTTACTCGGATGGTATAACACTCTCATGTGATAATCCTTCAATAGCTCAAGCCATCTTCTTAGTCAAAGATTCAAGTCCTTTTTAGTGAACACATATTTCAAACTCTATGATGGGTGAAAACATCCACATGGACACCATACAAGTAGTGTCTCCATAACTTCAAAGCAAATACCACCGCCGCCAACTCCAAGTCATAAGTCGGGTAATTATTCTCTTGTACCTTGAGTTGCCTTAAAGCATAAGCTATCACTTTACCATTTTAAATTAGCACATAACCAATACCAACTTATGAACCATCACAGTACACAACGAAGCCATCAGAATCTTCTGATAAAGTCAACATTGGCACAGATGTAAACCTATCCTTCAACTCTTGAAAGTTTTTCTCACATGCCTCGGACCTTTGGAATTTCACCTTCTTTTTATAAAAGAAGTCAAGGGTAATTCAATGAAAGAGAAACCTTCCACAAAATGTCTATAATAACCAGCTAAACCCAAAAAACTTCAAATATCAGAAGGACTCAACGATTCATGCCAATTCTTAACTGCCTTTGTCTTCTTTAGATCAACCATAATTCCTTCTATGGAAATAATGCGACCAAGGAAAGAAATTGACTTTAGCCAAAAATGACACTTTTTAAACTTTGCATACAATTGATAGTCCTTGAGAATTTATAACACAATCCTCATATGATTGGCATGCTCTTACTCACTCTGTGAGTAAATCAAAATATCATCAATAAAGACAATCATAAATATATTCAAATATTGCTTAAACACCCTATTCATCAAATACATAAAATTTTCAAGGGCATTCGTTAGTCCAAAAGACATAACCAAAAATTCAAAGTGACCATATCAAGTTCTAAAACCCATCTTCAAAATGTCACATTCCCTCACTCAGAGTTGATGATAAACCAATCAGAGATCAATCTTTCAAAAGTAGCTTTCTTCTTGAAGTTGATCGAACTAGTCATCAATCCTTGGAATGGGATACTTATTCTTATTGTGACCTTGTTCAACTACCGATAATCAAAACATATTTGAAGAGAACCATCCTTCTTTCTGACAAAGAGAACCGGAGCACCCCATGGGGAGATACTCGATCTTATAAAACCCTTGTCTAGCAAATTTTTTAACTGGTCCTTTAACTCTTTCAATTCTGTCGGAGCTATACGGTAAGGATAAATAGAGATAGACTGTGTATCGGGTAGGAGATCAATTCCGAAGTCTATTTCCATTTTGGGAAGAATACTCGAGAGATCTTCGGGGAAAAGTTTCAAAAATTCATTTACAACTGAAATTGACTCAAGAGTAGGAGTCTTGGAGTTAGTATCTCTAGCCCAAACTAGATGATAGATACAACCTTTTGAAATTTTAAGGCATGAGATGAATTGACCCTTAAAAACGTATTACTACCTTTCCATTCCAGGACTCGCTCATTTAGAAATTGAAACTTAACCAATCGGGTTCTACAACATAGGCATAACATGCATGGAGCCAATACATACCGAAAATAATATCAAAATTGGTAATATCAAGCTTTACTATATTATTGGACGTGACTTTATGGAAAACTAAAACTGGACAATTTCTATAGATATTTTATACCATAACCAACTCACCTTTGGTAGTATAAATAGAAAGAGGTTCTAGTAATACTTCGGGTCACACATTAAACCTCATAGCCACATGAGGAGTAACAAAAAATAAATTTGCACCCGGATCAAGCAAGGTATAAACATCATAGTGAAAGACCCATAACATACCAGTAACAATATCGGGAGTTTCCTCCACCTCTTGCCTACGATGAAGAACATAGAATCAGTTGTTGAGCTTGGGCAACTTGGCCTCGAAGGCGACCTTCTCTACCTTTGTTGGCAATATGAGGGCACTCAGATTGACTATGGACCATGTTGCCACATTCATAGCAAGCACCTATTTTCATCAAACCTATCCCTCTATGATTCTTCTCACATTTTGCACACTTGGGAAATAAAGGGTTACTAACATTCACACCTCCACCTTGAGGCTTATGGTATGGCACCCTATCATTAACAAACTTCTTTCCGGAACCTTGTCCTTGTTGAGAAGGGCCACTAGAACCACTGGATCTAGTATTTGAAAGCCCACTTTCATATCAAGCTCTCTTAGAATCTCTCATTCTCATATCTTTGAGTTTTTCTCCCTCAATTTGTTCGGCAAAAGTCATCAGCTAAGATATATCTATTTTTTTAACAATCATAGCAGTACAACATTCCTTAGTAACCAAGTCGGATACCCCCAATATGAATTGACTCATTTAGGCACGTGGATCAATAACTAATGAAGGAGCATACTTGGATAGCTTGGTGAACTTAAGGGCATTGTCCCTCATACCCACGTTACCTTGTTGAAGATTGATGAACTCCAACACCTTGGGTTCCCTTAGCTCGAGAGGGAAAAAACAATCAAGGAAAGCAAGTTTGAAGACTTCCCAATCAATAAGTCCTTTATCCACCCTCTCTATCTTCTATTGAGTATGCCAAACTTGAGTAACACTTTTGAGTTGGTAAGCCGCCAACTCCGTTTTCTCTTCCTAAGTCACCCCCTATAATAGTCACTATCTTGTATACCTCATCGATAAACTCTTGGGGATCCTCATCAACTTTCGAACTATAAAACTCCAGAGGGTTCATCCTAGCAAAGTCCCTCACCCTAGAAGCCAAAGTGGGAATATTAGGAAGAGACGCAACCCCTTGGTTGGCCTCAACCTGGGCTAGTATAGTGATAGTGGTCCAAAATTTTACATTAGTCACTTGGTCAGGTAGGGGACTATTGTCTTGAAGGATCGGAGGAACTTGGTCCTCGTTAGTATTGATCCCTCATTGCATATGTGATCTTCTTGGAGGTATTTCTAAAATTGTAAAGGATAATTGTTAGGAAAATAAAGTCTTAGAGTATACTCTATAGCATGACATAGACCATAAAAAAGTGAGAATTTCCTAGAATGTCTTAGAGCCTCCTATTAATAGATATGATGCACTTCACAACCATGAATAATACTCTATTTGACGCGAGCATGTTGGACTCCCTAGGACATCTTAAACCTTGTGCTCTGATACCTAGTTTGTCATAACTCAACCTAGAGCCTAGTCGTAACACAGTGATTAAAACCCCGAAGGGCTCCAACCAAGCATATTGACATATCATAAGCATACATAAGGTAAAGTAAATATAGAAATGACATAAGAGGAGTCTAAATCATGAATCATAATGAGTATAGAAATTGACAACATATACTCTAAAACATATGTCCAATAATTCCTTTACTACATAAGAAGGACGGGAGTTACGACATGTCCCTAGCTCACCCTCAATATGAATGTAACAAGTCTTTGAAAGAAATAACGAACTCATAACTAGTCCCCTATAGATGAGGACTCACCCAAAACACTTTGCTAGATGGAGACTCTACTAGCCACGTGTGATAGGAGCGTGATCCTCAACCTCTATATGATGAGATAATGTAGGAAATAATATGCGTTAATACATTTGAATGTACTAAGTAAGAGGGCATGACATACAATATAAATCATAAGATGCAATGATCAAATAACTTATATGATAAGAAGAGATAAGTAAATTCATGAGAGAACCATAATGATCAAAGCATTAAAGTGACATAGTTGAAAATCACAAAAGAACAGAAAGAGCATATACATATTGTTATACCCCATATTTTTGTACCTTGGAAGGTTTCTAAGTTACGTAAGCTTCTTAAGCTCTTAAGTTTCTTGAAAGGCTCTTAAGCTTCTTAGAAGTCACCATGTGAGCCGGATAATCCATGAGTCATCAAATAACTCTAAGAAAGGGAGAATGAGATACCTTATACTAGAGAAGATTGGAAATAGGGTCGTAAGAATCCGGAAGAAGTTGGATACCAAGTAATGAGTCGTAGGACTCGACTTACTTACTTAAGCTACCAACTTGGAAATCTTACATACTTAATCTACTTGAGTAAATACCAAGCTTACGTAGCAAGGATTACATAGGTTCATAAAGTAAGACGAGATTACAAATCCACAAGGGGGAAAAGAAGGTGACACATGGCATCATGGGAGAGTGCCACATGGCAGCAGCTGAAGTTTCCATGTGGCAGCAACTGGAGCAAAGGGGTGGACCCCATGCCATGTGGTAGCTCATGGTTGGAGGAGGTGGTGTATTGGCCCAATGAGGGCTTTACACGTGTCACCACTTAGGGGTTGACACGTGTCACCCCCTAAAGTAGCATATATATATGTTTTATGACTTTTATTTCATCTTTATCCTATAGTTTCATTCTTATCCAAGTAAATCTGAGAAAAAAAGAGGAGAAATCCTTAAGCTAGATAGAAAGAGAGCTACAGATTTGGGGAAAAAAAAAGGTAAGTTCTCCAATTTCTTTCTGTGAATTAATTATATAGGGTATAGCACGAGGGTTTGAATGTGTTATTAATGTAAATTTATGGTTTGGAGCAGCACCAAAAGGCTAAAAATAGCCACGAAGTTTCAGCCGCGCTAAGAGAACTTCCGAGGCGAGTTTTGGCATGCTTTGGTAGGTTTCGGGCAAGGTAAGGTTTTCCCTTTAAAATAGGAGTTTATGATGTTTTTATGCAGTATATTACATGTATTAAATGAGGATGGAAGTGGAAAATATCATAAGGATGCTTGACATTAGAATCAAATTAAATTGAAGTTGTTATAGTCAAATTGAAGTCGAGTAGTGTGTTGTGATTGTGGTGATGCGGTTGCAGCTAGTTGGATGGCGTGTTGCAGGTATTGAAACTGTTCTACAAGGGGTATGGGTACTTCTTTTTTCATCCACACGACCCTCCGTTTCGTATGGTTAAAGGTTTTATGAAACAAAGATTAAAAACTCTATTTTGGTATCGTAGTTTTGAGCTAGTTGGTTGAAGTTGTATTGAGAAATGTTGAGGCAATTTGATTGTAGAAATAGGTGCTGGTTGTTGTTGGTAATATGGATGCTAAGATTAGAATTTGGATAGATCAAGTTATAGGAAAGACACTGCTCAATTTTTGGCAACTTCGGAACTAGTAATAAACTAGTCGAGGGAAGTGGATAAGGGAATAATTCCTATGTATACTTGGTTGTGGATTTGGAAAATGGAAAGCTAAAGGTTATTAACCTTAGTATTAATTTCATGTTAAATAGGTACAAGAGACGTCGGGGATAACATGGTTAAGAGTAATTCATAAGAGGTATGTGAAGCTACCTTCTTTCTCTTGGCATATTTTTGGCATAAGTATGTAAAGATACCCTTCTTTCCTTTTGACATGTCTCGACATAAGTATATGATGACATATGTATATGATGAATCCATGAGGGAAATTAAAGAGTATATAAATCCTATCCTTTCTCTTCTTTTGGCATGTCCTAGGTGTACATAAAAAATGATACAATCTCGGAGGTGACTCCATTTGTAAGTGTTTCTTTCTCATCCTCTAATGTTGGAACTATTACAATTATTGAGCTAGTGCTTCTCAAGTTTTTCTATACATTGGGAAGTAGTAAGTATGTAAAGCTAATCTTCTTTTCTTTTCGGCATGATCTTTATGAAACAAATAGATGAAGTGTATACGATTCGAATAAAGTTTCTCTTTTTAAAGCCACTAGGATAGCCAACTTCTTGATTCCCAAAAGATATTTGATGATGACTTGATATGGAAATATGATTCCAAAAGTTCCATTTTGACCTAATCCATAGTGGCAAACAAAAGGTACTTGATATGACTCTTGTCTTGGTTTTTGAATGATAGCATATTTTGAGTATTCCATTCATAAGTCTCGAGGGTGATTCATGATTTATATTATTAGAGATTATCCAATAGTTTATGTCCTTGGATTTTATAAGTTACTTTGTATCATCTTGATTCATGCCTATGATTTCTAAGGCTCTTTTGATATGATCAATAGTGATATTTGAGGGGTGATTGATATTACTATTGTTCTGATTTTCAAATGACAATTCGTCTTTATTACTTCACTGAGACTTTGACAATGTTTTAAATTGCATATGGTTACTTACTACTCTACTCGTGTATATGTAACCCTTCTTTTACTGAGTCTCGGGCTGGGTATGTAATCATGCGCAGTTTACTGTATTATCCACCAAGTCCCTCACTAGAGGGCTGGGTACGCTATATGAGAACATGATAATGCAATGACATGAACAACTCATCGAGTCCCTTACTAGAGGGTCGAGGATATATGTATATATAATATACGGATCGGGCTGAATGTTCTTCAGCATTACTATATAATTAATATATGGATCGGACTGAATATTCCTCGGCATTACTATATAATATATGGACCGGGCCAAATATTCCTCGATATTACTATATAATATTAGATCAGGCCGAATGTTCCTCGGCATTATTATATGATATCTGGATTGGGCTGAACGTTCTTCGGCATTACTATATGGTATATGGATCGGGTCGTACGTTCATCGACATTATTATATGAGATAGCAATAATAGTATATAGATGCTTATGATAATAGAGTGATGTAGTTATTACACCAAGTCCCCGAATGGGCCGGGTACAGTACGTGATGATAGTATGTACGACTTTATGTTATAAGCTATAGGTACAGTAAATAATTAGATGTCATACTAGCCCTTGCATCTCTATGCTAACTGTAATTTCCTTATGATGTCTATGCTTATATACTCAGTACATATGTCGTACTGACCCTTCTTTCTCAAGGGGCTGCATTCATGCCCATAGGTACAAATACACACCTTGGGGATCTGCCAGTGTAGGAGTTCCACTCAGCAGTTCAAAAGTACTTCATTATGCCAGAGCCTAGTTTTGGTACTAACCCCTGATGTATATATTATTTGTTCATGGGTACAATGGGGGACCTGTCCCACCTTATGTTACTGTTATTATTCTTATAGGTCTGTGGACTTGTATGCGGGTTATATATATATGCATGTACCATTGTCCTCATATGTTACAATAGCCTCATTGTCTTATATGTTATAATGCTTTTTGATACATTATAACTCAAACCGGGGATAGGTTTACTTATAGTTAGCAGGGGTATACGCGAGAGTCCAATTCAGGCAGCCGTCACGGCCTATGGGGTTGGGTTGTGACAGAAGTGGTATTAGAGTGATTTGGTCCTCAGAATGTCTACAGACCGTGTCTAGTAGAGTCTAATTTATCGGTGTGTGTTGCACCACATCTATAATTAGGAGGCTACAAGACATTTAGGATGTTAACTTTCTTTCTTATCTTAGATCGTGCGATAGATCTGTCTATCAGGATAATCCCTCCTTAGTAGACTACTATGTGTGTAGCCATACCTGTAAAGGAATCTTATTTTTAACCTCCTTTCTTGCAGGTGGGTACAGGTTGTGGTGGAAAATGAAGAGACCGACTCTAGACAGCAGAGAGGGTGCGGAGAAGGCCCCCAGGGTACACATAGGACCTCAGGCTCCAGGACCAAGCAGGCAGAGCCTAGTTATTCGATTGAGACTGATCCCTCCGAAGACCTTGATTATGTTATGGAGATCCCTTGGAAGTCCCAACGAAAGGTTCCCCATAGTATCTGCTAACTAGGGAAGTATTTCTGGAAGCCACGCTAGCGGTTCTTATAGCCGAGCACTATGTCAAGCCGGCTCTTACGGTGAGTGTTTACGACATAGTTGAGCCCTTTATCTTGGTTGTCGGTGAACCAGGAATTACTTGGTTATCTAGGTCTTCTAGATTCAAGCAAGGAAGATGACGAGGGACAGACAAGCAAATGGCAACCAGATAGAGATGGGGAGCATACTTCACCTCCTAGGTCACCAGGTCGAACTAGGGACTGATCAACTACAGGTATAGGGGAGTGATAAGTATAGTTTTTTGGGCTATATAGGGCAAATTATTATTATTTTGTTTTGGCTTAGGGTAGGAAGCCCTGTACGGCTGTGATATGAGATGCTATAAACGTATGTATATATTGGCCCTGTGAGGCATTGTAGATGTGATATGGTATGATATATATGTATATATACATTGGCCTTGCATGGCATTGTTGATATTTCCTGAGTGCAGGTTTAGGATAGTAAGGAATATAGAGAAAACTCAGCCGAAATTTTCTAGAATAAAAAAAGGAATGAACTATAAGTTTATCATATGACTTGGAATATAATACCGAGTACCCCTATTATGATGAACTAAAGCTGTAGGGGTACCCTCCATAATTATTGGTAAGGGGGAACCTATGTTTACTTAGGAAGTTCTATGTCGGAGGAAAACGTCTATTGGAGGAACAAGTGGTATCCACTGGTATGAAGATAGTGTTATAGCAGAGCTAGAAATACGAGTCAGTGGAGTACAAGTACTTCTGAATAGAGAAGTGAAAATGATTGTGAGCACTAGCTAATCATTGGTAGGGAAGACAGGAATGTGGCTCTAGATAAACTACTACATTAATTATATGACTCGAGTACCAGTACTTAGACTAGATTGGGTACTAGTTATCAAGAATTCTAAGCACCCCTTGGTTGTATTAAGGTTTCTTACAGGGGCAACCTAAAGTATAGATGATCTAACAGAAGGTGTAGATATGGTGCAGTAGGTCAAATGTATTGGAACAGAATCATATGCGTATGAACAATTGAAAATAAATAGAGGATGACATGGGTACACCCTAAAGGGGGGAAGTGGACATGAGAAATACAAGTGTGAGATGAAGTCAATTGACACTATCATATATTAACTGGAATGCTTAAAATTCAAGCGAGATCCCATGCTGGCATGAGTTAGCAAGGGCTAAAGGCCAGCAATAAATGGATAAAAGCCATGATATCTGAGACTGTGCGAATAACCATTAGCAGCGCCCCTAATGGATGGGTGCATACAAAAAGGGGTAAACACAATAAGAGAGTAAGACTGAGCAATCTAAGGACCGTGTAAAGAGTAGTAAGGCCATGGTTGAGTAAATATTAAGGTATGACAATAGAGTTGTTGGCCGCTGAGATGTGACATACAGGTAGCAAGGAGAAAGAATAGAAAATCTCCTATGGTAGGGAATGAGGAGATCAAGGAGTACATGAAGAAAGGAAAAGAAAAGGGTAGAATAGAATAGCGTTAGCACGAGCAAGTTCTAGTATGAGGGTTATATATAAAGCAAGATGGACCAAGAAATGAAAAGACTGTGTCTACCTTATACAAGTTGAATAAAAATAGTTGTGCAACCTACGAATATATATATATACAACATAAGACCAAGCAGAGGTGTACATGAGGTAAATGGGGTTATGATATTTTGGATACGTTACAGAGAAATGAAAAGAGAAGTTAAATCAAATGACCAAAAAGGACATGGTCATGGTTGAACTAAAGATCTACCCCGATACCAGTTGTAAGATAAAAGAGGAAAGGGCAAGGCGGAACCAAAAGACTAGCGAGATAACGCTAAGGTAAATCTTGGGCTAAGTTGAGTGCCTTCGCACATTGTTGCAAGAATTGCAATGTAATGTGTGACAGAAAAATCAAAGCCAAGTCTGAGGAAAAGGACCATGGAAGAATTTGAACTGGTGATGAAGAAACAACACGAGATTATGTACCTAGAAGTGTTATAAGTAAGGTTAAGGGAGTTGTAAAAGGGCTTAAGCAAAATCCAAAAGGTAAGGGTACCAATTGATGTCATCTAAAGAAGGCAAGAAGTAATACACGAGGTCGAAGATTCCATAACATGACCTTGGCTATGAGACTCATTTTGCACTCCATGGATGATTGATTTTATATGGAATATCATCTGTAGATTAACAATATCAGCCCGTGTTCCTTCAATCAAGGACTACCTGTTCAGCCGATATTGTGTGAAATTATAGATCAAGAGAATGGTGAGACTTTATGGAGTTCCCATACTTATTATCTCAGACAAAGGAGCCCAAGTTACAGTTAACTACTGAAGATCAGCCCATAAAGAGATTGGGAACACAGACAGGTCTTCGTATACCATTGTACCTTCAGACCGATGGACAGACTAAGCTTACTAGCTAAACGTTAGAAGATATGTTGCGGGCCTATACGGTTGAATCCAAAGGTAGCTCAGACAATTTCCTACTACCTTTTAAGATTACTTACGATATTAACTATCATTCTAGTCTCCAGATAGCCCTGTATAAGACTTTGTATGGCAGAAAATATAGGTCGCCATTGGTTAGTCTGATATTGGAAAAACACAACTAATAGGCCTATACATGGTCTAACAAGTAGAGGAGAAGGTAAAGCTTATTCAGGAGAGATTATTAGCTGCCCAAAGTCGATAGAAGTCATATGCAGACAATCGACATCGACCTTTGGAATTTCAAGTGAGTGATTGAGTGTTTTTGAAGATGTCGCCCATGAAAGGAGTAATGAGGTTCGATAAGTAGGGAGAAGCGGAGTCCAAGATATATTAGCCCTTACCAGATCCTTCACCGAATAGGCAAGGTTGCCTACGAGCTAGACCTACCAACGGATCTAGAAGCAGTGCATCCAGTCTTCCATGGATCAATACTTCGCAAATGCGTGGTAATCCATCCCAAGTATATCCCATAGATGATATCCCAGCCATAGAGGAGTTATCATACGAAGAGCAACCTATCTCTATCCTGGATTGGCAGATTAGAAGGTTGCAGACTAAGGACTTAGCTTCTGTCAAGTACTGTGGAAAAATAAGAATCGCGAAGAAATGACCTGGGAAGATGAAAAGGAAATAAAATACAAGTACCCGTACCTATTCCTTACGTCTACAGGTAATCCCAACTTTCGAACTCTTATATTGGTTACATGAGGAAAGTATGTGTTATAGTAATAGAGAGAAATTTTCCTGTAATTTGTATAAGATCTTGAGGAAGGGTTTTAGTTCACATTCAAGGACGAATGTTCTAAAGGGGGGAAGGATATTATACCACGTACTTTTGTACCTTGGAAGGTTCCTAAGTTACATAAGCTTCTTAATCTCTTAAATTTCTTGAAAGGCTCTTAAGCTTCTTAGAAGTTGTGAGCCGGATAATCCATGATGTCATCAAATAACTCTAAGGAAGGGAGAATGAGATACCCTATAATAGAGAAGATTGGAAATAGGGTTGTAAGAATCCGAAAGAAGTTGGAGACCAAGTAATGAGTCATAGGACTCGACTTACTTACTTAAGCTACCAATTTAGAAATCTTACATACTTAAGCTACTTGAGTACATACCAAGCTTATGTAGCAAGGATTACATAGGTTTGTAAAGTAAGATGAGATTCTGAATCCACGAGGAAGAAAAGAAGACAACACATGGCAGCATGTGAGAGTGCCATGTGGCAGCAGCTGGAGGTTCCATGTGGCAACAACTGGAGCAAGAGGGTAGGCCCCATATGCCATGTGGTAGCTCATGGTTGGAGGAGGTGGTGTGTTGGCCCAATGAGGGCTTGACATGTGTCACTACTTAGGGGTTGACATGTGTCACCCCCTAAAGTAGCCTATATATATATATGTTTTATGACTTTTAATTCATCTTTATCCTATAGTTTCATTCTTATCCAAGAAAATCCTAGAAAAAAAAGAGAAGAGAAATCCTTAAGCTAGAGAGAAAGAGAGCTACAGATTTGGGGAGAAAAAAAAAGTAAGTTCTCTAATTTTGTTCTGTGAATTAATTATATAGGGTATATAATGAGGGTATGAAGGTGTTATTAATGTAAATTTATGGTTTGGAGCAGCACCAAAAGGCTAACAAACAGCCATGAAGTTTCGGTAGCGCTAGGAGAACTTCTGAGGTGAGTTTTGGCGTGTTTTGGCAAGTTTCAGGCAAGGTAAGGTTTTTCCTTTAAAATTGGAGTTTTTGATGTTTTTATGCAGTATATTAAATGTCTTAAATGAGGATGGAAGTGGAAAATATCATAAGGATGCTTGACGTTAGAAACAAATTAAATTGAAGTTGTTATAGTCAAATTGAAGTCGAGTAGTGTGTTGTGATTGTGGTGATGCGGTTGCAGCTGGTTGGATGGCGTGTTGCAGGGATTGAAAGTGTTATACAAGGGGTGTGGGTACTTCTTTTTTCATCCACACGACCCTCCATTTCGTATGGTTAAAGGTTTTATGAAACAAAGATTAAAAACTCTATTTTGGTATCGTAGTTTTGAGCTAGATGTTTGAAGTTGTATTGAGAAATGTTGAGGCAATTTGATTGTATATATAGCTGCTGGTTGTTTTTGGTAATATGGATGCTAATATTATCATTTGGATAGGGCAAGTTATAGGGGAGACACTGCCCGATTTCCGGCAACTTCTGAACTAGTAATAAACTAGTCGAGGGAAGTGGATAAGGGAACAATTCCTATGGATACTTGGTTGTGGAGTTGGAAAATGGAAAGAGAATGGTTATTAACCTTAGCATTACTTTCATGTTAAATAGGTACAAGAGACGACAGGGAGAATGTGGTTAAGAGTAATCCGTAAGAGGTATGTGAAGCTACCTTCTTTCTCTTGGCATGTTTTTGGCATAAGTATGTAAAGATACCCTTCTTTCCTTTTGATATATTTCGACATAAGTATATGATGATATATGTATATTATGTCTCCATGAGGGAAAGTAGAGAGTATATAAAACCTATCCTTTCTCTTCTTTTGGCATGTCCTAGAAGTAAAAAATGATACAATCTCGGAGGTGACTCCATTTGTAAGTGTTTCTTACTCATCCTCTAATGTTGGAACTCTTACAATTATTGAGCTATTGCTTCTCATGTATTTTTATACATTGGGAAGTAGTAAGTATGTAAAGCTAATCTTTTTTTTTTTCCGGCATGATCTTTATGAAACAAATAGATGAAGTGTATACGATTCCAAGGAAGTTCCTCTTTTTAAAGCCACTAGGATAACCAACTTCTTGATTCACAAAAGATATTTGATGATGACTTGATACGGGAATATGATTCCAAAAGTTCCATTTTGACCTAATCCACAGTGGCAATCAAAAGGTACTTGATATGACTCTTGTCTTGGTTTTTGAATGATAGCATATTTTGAGTATTCCATTCATAAGTCTCGAGGGTGATTCATGATTCCTGTTCTTAGAGATTCTCCGATAGTTAATGTCCTTGGATTTTATAAGTTACTTTGTATCATCTTGATTCATGCCTATGATTTCTAAGGCTCTTTTGATATGATCAATAGTGATATTTGAGGGGTGATTGATATTACTATTGTTCTGATTTTCAAATGACAATTCGTCTTTATTACTTCACTGAGACTTTGACAATGTTTTAAATTGCATATGGTTACTTACTACTCTACTCGTGTATATGTAACCCTTCTTTTACTGAGTCTCGGGCTGGGTATGTAATCATGCGCAGTTTACTGTATTATCCACCAAGTCCCTCACTAGAGGGCTGGGTACGCTATATGAGAACATGATAATGCAATGACATGAACAACTCATCGAGTCCCTTACTAGAGGGTCGAGGATATATGTATATATAATATACGGATCGGGCTGAATGTTCTTCAGCATTACTATATAATTAATATATGGATCGGACTGAATATTCCTCGGCATTACTATATAATATATGGATCGGGCCAAATATTCCTCGATATTACTATATAATATTAGATCAGGCCGAATGTTCCTCGGCATTATTATATGATATCTGGATTGGGCTGAACGTTCTTCGGCATTACTATATGGTATATAGATCGGTCCGTGCGTTCCTCGACATTATTATATGAGATAACACTAATAGTACATAGATGCTTATGATAACAGAGTGATTTAGTTGTTACACCAAGTCCCCGAATGGGCGGGTACAGTACGTGATGATAGTATATACGACTTTATGTTATAAGCTATAGGTACAGTAAATAATTAGATGTCATACTTGCCCCTGCATCCCTATGCCAACTGTAATTTCCTTATGATGTCTATGCTTATATACTCAGTACATATGTCGTACTGACCCTCCTTTCTCAGGGGGCTGCATTCATGCCCACAGGTACAAATACACACCTTGGGGATCCGCCAGCGCAGAAGTTCCACTCAGCAGATCAGAAGCGCTCCATTGTGCTAGTGCCTAGTTATGGTACTAACCCTCGATGTATATATTATTTGATCACGGATACGGCAGGGGACCTGTCCCATCTTATGTTACTGTTCTTACTCTTAGATGTCTGTGGACATATATGTGGTTTGTATATGTATGTGTGTATAGTTGTCCTCATATCTTATGATAGCCTCATCGGCTTATATGTTATCATGCTTGTTGATACATTATAACTAAAACCGGAGACAAGTTTACTTATAGTTAGCAGGGGTATACACGAGAGTCCAATTCGGGCAGCCGTCACAGCCTACGGGATTGGGTCATGACACATATGTAGGATAGGAACCATAACCGACAATAATACAATGCGAGATATAACATAGAATCCTGATGTTTCCCCATACTACGAAAGAAAGGAAAACTCTATTTGCCAAGGTAGACTCTACCCCACTAGACGGGTCATGTACATATGCTATATGTGGATCTACTAGCTAAGACATGAAGGCAACCTATGGTGGTACGAAGTTTAAGGGACTACAGGTTGCTACTAAGGCTTTTGGTAGGGGCCCTACCTCAAATTCCACTCGGTGCTATACATAACATGGCATAGAAATCATAATTAACATATATCATAGAATTGAGCATAGGTTTGACACTCATAGAATAATTAATTTCATAACATAATTGCAATGTGAGTATTGTCCTTTTATTATTTCAAATCATAATTGCATAATATATGATGTTAGGTTTTTTTATCCCCAATAAAATTTGTATGAAATTCATATTTTGATCATTATTGAAATCCATAATCATAATTCATACTTGAAATTTGGGTAAAACTTGAATACATAGTCAATTTGATTAAAAACTATTAGGTTAGGATTGAAAACACGCATGATTATACTATTCCTATCAACCCATATACATTTCATTAAAATAATATCAGTGAAGTAGGTAATTTACTCAATATCATAGAATTCATCATTGAAAATAACTTCAAATATGTGCATTCATAATTTAACTTTAAATCATGTAATTCATAACTTCAAGCACAATACCCTCACTGGTCCTTCATGCATTGGTCGTACGCTCAAGTGTCCAGTGGCACCCCCGCGTGGTATGGAAACATGAAAGTATTTAAAAGAAGGGTATTATTGGAATTTTGTGGAAAAAATTATTCTATATGCTGTTGTAACATGCTTAGAACCAGGCGGTGTCAAGAAAAGAGAAAACAAGGCTAGGTTACGATGGAGAGAAGGAAAAATGCGGTGCACTACTCAAATTTAAAATGGAAGTGGGGATTCAGAGTTTGGTTGCTATGTCTTCTTTTTCATATTTGTTCTTAGTAAGTTTATTCTCCTCCATGGAGTAGTTTCTTAAAGTTATTCTCCTTCATGGAGTAGTTTCTTAAAGGGTATTTAACAAACATGGTGTATTAATAAGTATGTTGGGCTTTTGATCGTCGTTTTTATGCTTGAACTTGTTATGGGAGTTTGAACTAAATTTCAATCTTGTTCATTATTTTATTTATTAGAAAGAAGTATATCTTAGTAAATATTGTTGCATAGTTTTTGTGGATTGAATCAATATATATATCTCTTTAAGTAATCGAAAGAACTTATTGATAGTTATTGATTGAATCCCAGGAAAAATAGTCGAAAGATGTTACTTTCTTAAGAATAATCCATAACATTTTCTTACTTAATTAGATAAATAGGTTATAATTAGTTTATTCTTTAACTTGAGATTTACTCGGAAGAGAAATCTAAATCATAATGATACTCTAATCAACTAACGAATTTGAGAGAATCGATAGAACTTTAGAGGTGACGATGAACGTGGTCAATTCTCAACTAACATTATGCACTTGTTTCGTCTTATACCCTATCTTTTAGTATTAATATTAAACTTGGTAGTTATCAATTGTTTTTAAATTTTTATTTACTCTACAAGCGTTGTTCATAACCACAACCAACTCTCTTCTTTTGATCATCTGAATAATAGTTAGCAAGATCTGATTGAATTTTTATTCATACCAATCCCCGTGGAGATGATGTTTTTACTATACTATCTTTGACTAGCGAAGCGCTAAACTTACATTATGTTTGTGCTCGTCATGGTCCTTTCCTTAGGATCAGTTTTTGAGGTCTTAGGGGAGGGGTCACCACGGAGGGCATCATGACCCGTGGTGCTCACCACGGTCCGTGGTCCCTTCCTGCAGTTTTAAGTTTTAGGGCCACCACAACGGTGGCTCACCATGCGGCGTGGTACTGATCACGACTTCTGATGTCCTTCATGGTCATCACTTGGTGCCAAAAACTACAAGTTTCAGTAATCTCATATTTTGATCCTCATTTTCTGACTTTCCAAATTCCGGAGTCTTACACACTTTGTCAAATGTGATTAAATAAAATATGGACCTGATTGGAGTGATTAAAATTTTTGGGGTGAATACTTAAATTTTGAAATTTTAAGATGAAGAACTAAAGTATTGAAGACTCCCAGAGCACGAAGTCATACCATGAGATATAAATGGATGGTCGTAGAGGAGATTTAGAGATTTGAAACTAGAGGACTCAAACCTATGAATAAATAGGACGGAGCGTATATTGGTCTATAGACCACATGTTCCATTCATAGAAGAGATCCCGAAGGCTGATTCACTAACAATCCATAGAAGAATCTATAAGTCATTGGACGAGGTGATGATTAGTTGTTTGGATCTAGATGCTGCCGAATTCTACTTTTTGTATGTTTCCTAGATTTTTTTTGTTTAGGATTTAGATGTATATAAATATGCATCTTGGGTTTTATTTATCTTATTATGCATATTTTTGGTGTTGGAGAATTGAGCTTGAACTACTTTTGGCTTAATTCTTGAATTCGTGATCATACTTTTGTTCGTCAATTTTAGCTTTGCTATTCAATTCAATATTTTAGAATTCCATACTCATCTTGTAAGTGCATGATATTTTAATTAAATTATTATGAATTGTGATCAATCAATTATGAGTAGCTAATTCCACAACTAGGATTGTGGAAACCATTAAGAATTAACGACGTAGACCTAATAAGTAGTAATTCTTGAATATTGTGCTTGTATGTATTATTTTTCCCTTTTCTTTGATTGCTTTTTAATGGTTACAAGCTTTAGAACTCGCTTTATTCTTACTTTCTGTAATAAGGAGGTAACGAATGGGAAAAATGATTATACAACAGAGATTTGAGGCTAGAAATCCTCATCTAATAGCTTGAATGGACCAAGGGATAGCTAATATGGGATAACTTGTAAGAGTTAATAAAGCATACACCCATAGATGGACCAAGTTGCGTGGTGATATTCACTTATTTAAGGGACCAATAACTTAGGTGAACTTAACTTATCGATTTTGTATATTACACACTAGGCATGGATTACTACTATAAGGTTCTACTGAGTTAAAGATGTGATGGGAACACATATGCCCTAGTTTCCCCTTTTATTGAATTCAAACATGTTAATATGTTACTTTGTAATTGTTACTTACAATTATTAATTCTCAATTACATTTGTGCAAAACCTCCCTTTACGTAAGTAATACGACTAAGAGTACGAATAATAATAATTAAGCTAAGTCAGAACCTTATTCCTTGACCCTAACATTTATTAGGTTTTTTATTTGAAAAACGACCGCTTTATACTTCTTTTAGAGGTGTAATTTGGGCATATCAAATTTTGGCACCGTTGTCGGACAATTAGGCTTTTAGATTGGATTAATTGTGTTATTTAACTATTAGTCATTATTTCCTTATTTAAATTTTCTTTTCTTTTTGTTCTTCCTTAAACATGTTGAGTTCTAGTTCATGCCCAATATGTGGAGTAAATGCAGACCCATGATTCCATTTAATTATGAAATTAAAAGATGTCTAACAAGAATGGCCCACAACAGTAAAATAGAAGAAGAAATCGCAGAACAAATCAGAATGGAAGAAGAGAATGGCCACCAAAATCTTCGCCAACATCCACCACGGAATATTCATAACAACCAGTCGTTAGTGAGTGATCGTCCTCTACTCTGACAGAGACTGAGTTTGGTATCTAGAATAATAATAGGGTAGATCATAATACCATTGGGACCATAGGCTCTATCATGTTACCTCCATTGGACCTGGAACAAAGTTTACTATCTCTAGCCATCTGAAGGCCCATATGCTCATCTGAATAATGTGGTGTATATCTGCAAAAGAAGTGTTGTAAACCAGATTTTAAATATGGATGTCATTGGATTGCATGTGTTCCCATTATCACTTATAGGAGAAGCAACTACTTGGTTAACTTAGCTTCCATATAATTCCATCACTACATGGAGGCAGTTACATGAGGATTTTATAGAAAAATATTTCCCTTTGTCATAGACACTGAAACTGAAAAACTAAATCAACAACTTCCAACAACTATCGGGAGAGTAAATAAGTTATGCATGGGAAAGATTTATGAAGTATCTGAGGAGTGTGCCATTCCACAGAATCACCAATGATTTGTTTCTTGAGATATTTATAGAGCATTGGCCGACAATGGAAAAACAGTTGCAGACACCATTACTAGAGGAACATTCATGAAAAACACTTTTATGGAAGCTGTTGGGAGACTTGATCGGGTTCCTAAACAAACAAAACATGGAGTAATAGGGACATAGAAACTATAAGGAGCATCTTTTTAGTAGGAACCAACCAATATAGGTCAGTGCATGAGGAAGTGCTCCAAGAAATTGCACAGTTGAGAATAAAAGTTAACTTGACGATAAAACATAATGGTCCAAAAAAAATCAATGTAATAGTATACCAAGGAAGAACACCCATCCATGATGATTACATATATGAGGAGGATGCATACTATGTGAATAATTAGATGGGGGGGGGGGGGGTTCTGGACTAACGCCCGAATTTCTAATTAGGATACTTGGCACCAAGGTTAAGGGAATAAAGGTTAGAACTACAATCATGAGAATAACTTCAACCAAGATGGACAACTACAGCCGTGAAAACAACTACAATCAAGAAGGAAACTGTTAACTATAATAACAACTATAACCATAATGGATACAATGACTGAAATCAAGGCCAAGATAGAGAAGGTGACTAGGCACGGAGAGACACTAACAGAAACGAATAGAGTGGTGCATGTGTCCCACCAGGAAATCGAGATGGATGATAAGGAATTGCAAAGATTGAAGACATGATGGCAAAGATGATGTAAAAGTATGACTCTACTGAAGAAAATCTCAAAGAGATATGCAATAATCTATCGTGTATGAATCAGAAAATAGAATCTCATGCTACATCCATCAAACATATTAAGTAGCAGTTGGGTCAAATTTTCTCTTCCTTGAATCCACACCAAAAAGGAACACTTCTAAGAAATATTGTCAAAAAATTGAAAAATGGCGGGTAGTGCATAACTGTAATCTCCCAAAGTGGTACCTAGACAATAGATCCACCAATGCAGATAGTAGTGGATGAAACAATGACTCTAATTCTAGTTGGATGAGAGAGCTGCCTAATCATATGAGGAAGTTAAGGGAAAGAAGTTGAGCAATAAACAACCTTATTTTCACACCTCGAGTCTACACCCTAGGCGTGGCTAGAACTCAAAAAACCATTGCTGGTCCCGAGCCTTAATAGCATGGCTAACTACTAAGAGGAATACTTAACTAACTATTAAAATTATAAGGTAGTGAGCATTTTAAATACTTAAGGTATAAACCTAATAAATTATCTGATATACTCTAGATGTATATAAAATACTCTAGAAAGTAAATACTATAAGTATGAAGAAACTTCAAAGCTTTACTATAAAATTGTAATAATAGATGAAACTCATAAAAATATACTTTTTTCTCTTTTTGGGGAGTTTCTCTAACTGACAACTATAACTATGAGCCTCGTGATGATACAATGTACTGTCATATTTCCAGAGTCTTCCATTGCCTTTCATAGATAAGGGATGCAAACTCAACTCATATATCCATATAAAAGTCCATATTAGGGATTGAAGTGAGGAATCACCCAAACCAACAACACGAACCTATCCTATGCTAGCTACATAGTTTATGGAATTTGAGTTATCTAAACTCTTATCTAAATCAATGTTAAATACTACTATCAAAAACATGCATTAATGCTAATATAATATTGTGAGTAAAACACTCAATACAATTCTTTAAGTCTTATTAAACTTAACTCAGTCTGACTCAACTCTTTCTCAAACTCATTATACTTCTCTTTTAAAACAACTTACTTACTCAAGTTTAATAAATGCATTTAAAAATCACTCATACTTCTCAAACTTGTTCTCAAGATAATGCATAAATACTTTAGTTTACTCAAACTCTGAAATCATACATATTTTACAGTAATACAACTATTTCAACTTCTCAGTTAATGCAGGATTCATGTGAAGGATGATCATGAACTATAATCTAAGGAAAATAGACTTACACATGAAGGGAATATAGTCAATAATAATAATACTCAAATTCAATTAGAACAAATGAAATTGCAATTTAAGAACTCAAGAAAGTTAGATTACATCCTGAGGTTAATCTTCTATTGACTGAATTCAGATGTAGGGCATGAGGACAAACTTTGTCCAACACTATGATTAGCCTTACATCTCTGGAAGAATGAA
Organism: Solanum dulcamara; assembly: GCF_947179165.1. Lineage (NCBI taxonomy): Eukaryota > Viridiplantae > Streptophyta > Magnoliopsida > Solanales > Solanaceae > Solanum > Solanum dulcamara. The sequence goes on along the minus strand of NC_077246.1, from coordinate 22,340,479 downwards.
GTTATTGAAAAAATCTAAAGAACTTGAAGAAGGCGCTTGAACCCTAGCCTTTTTTCTTCTTGAAACCTTGCACTAAGTCTTGGAAGAAAATATGAAAGGAAAAGCTCGTAGGATACTGATAAGGGACTTAAGTTGGTCCCAAAATATCATGGTTATAACTTGAATAAAAGGGTGAGAATACCCTACGTTAAAACTATCAGGAGCCATTTATGGGTACCTCCTATGGCCCGTAGAAATTTCTACAATCCATAGGAGCCCTCTCGTAGAACCTTGGTCAAGTTACTGGAGATACTGGAATTTTCATGGGTTGGGTCCATGGGTGCCTTCTATGGGTCGTGGAACCTTCTACAGGTCATAGACCCTGGTCGTAGAAAGGGTTTGAGGGTAGGGCTTTAGGACCCTGGTCTATGGGACCTTTTTTGATTGTAGGGTCTCTCTATCCTATACACTTGGAGGTTTTGAGTCTCGAATCTCTTATGTAGGCATCATCAATGGTCCTTAGAAAATCCTATAGTTCGTAGAAGACATTCGTAGAATAGTTGAAAGAAACTTAAAAATTATTCTAAGTCTAGGAGTGGACTATGAGTCCCACCTATGATCCGCCACTCTTTCTACTGTATCTAGATGGAACTTGGGGTTCACTGGTTAGAGGACTTTTGTCACTTTCTCTTGGGCTCTTCTGGACTATCAGTAGATGCCACTTGGATTAAATTTTTGAGTATCTTGGGGTGTTACACTCAAAAGGGGGATAAAAAGCTTTATGTAGTGGTTAACAAAGAGAAAGAGACCACTCCAACTCTAACTCCTATCCCTCAACCTCCATTTTCCCCACATAGATTAAGAAAAAAAGCTGAGGATGGAAAATATCACAAGTTCATATTTATGTTGAAAAACATATCAGTTAATGTCCCTCTAATTGAAGCGTTGAAGCATATTCTTGGGTATGCGAAGTTTATGAAGGACTTCTGTGACAAAGAAGAGAACAGTGAGCTTCAAACCTGCTAACAACTTGCATCATATAGTGCAATAGCCATTCGTTCGCTCGTGCAGAACAAGGAGGATCCTGGAGAATTCATTGTTCCATGTACTATTAGAGCTTTCAACTTCATTAAAGCTTTGTGTGATCAAGGTGCTAGCATTAATCTGATGCTGCTAGCAATATTTCGATAGTTTGGTTTGGAAGCCCCCAAATCAACGTTAATGCAACTACTTATGACAGATTGTACAATGAAAAACCCATAGGTATTTTTAATGATGTTTTGGTGAAGATTGAATCACTTATATTCCCAACAGATTTTGTCATTCTTGACTGCAATGTTGAATTCGAGGTTCCTATCATTCTGGAAAGACCATTCATAGCCACTGGACGTTCTTTGTTTGATATGGATACTAGATAACTGAAGTTTAGATTGAATAATGAAGAGGTGATTTTCAATATATGTTAGTTAATGAAGCATCATAATGATATGTGAGTTGTTTTAGTGATCGATTTTGTTGATGAGGTGCAACCTAAATACCTATTGAGGAGAGATTGGGCGTTAAAGCACTAGCAAAAGTTATCATAAATTTCAATGGAGTGCACATTTAAGAGTATGAACAAATGGTTAATGTACTTGATGGTATGGGGAAGTACAATTTTGCACCAAAGAAACTCAACTTAGATTTGCAGAACATAACAACCCCACCTACAAAATTTCCCATTAATGAACCTTAAATATTGAAACTGAAAGCCCTTTCATTTCACTTGTAATACGCGTTCTTGGGGCCTAACAACACCTTGCAAATCATCATAACTGCTGATCTAAACAAAAGGCAAGTAGTAACATTGACATCTGTATTAAAGTGTTTCAAGAGAGCAATTAGATGGTCGATAACTAATATCATAGCCATCCCACCAGGCATATGTTCTCATAAAATCCAACTCATGCCATATTGCAAACCTAGCATTGAGCACCAAAGGATACTTAACCCACATATGCAAGAAATCATCAAGAAAGAGATCATTAAGTGGCTAGATATTGGAGTGGTTTAGCTAATTGCTGATAGTAAATGGGTAAGTCTTTTCAATGTGTGCCTAAGAAGAGAGGAATCACTGTGATGCCAAATGCAAAGAATGAGCTCATTTTGATGAGGGCAGTCACTGGTTGGAGAGTATGGATAAACTAATGTAAGTTAAATAGGTGGACAAGAAAATTACTTTTGAATGTTATTCATGGACTAGATGTTAGATCATCGTGCAGATGAATAATGGTACTATTTTCTTGATAGTTATTCAGGCTACAATCAGAGATCAATCACACCTAAATACCAAGAAAAAACTACTTTCACTTGCCCATATGGGACATTCACATTCAAAATGAAGTCATTAGGGTTGTGTAATTCACCGAAGACTTTTCAACGTTGTAGGATGTCCATATTTTCATACATATTGGAAGATACTATTAAAGTTTTTATGGATAATTTTTCAGAGGTTGGTGACTCATTTGATGGTTTCTTGATTCATATAGGTGATGTACTAAAGAGGTGTGAAGAATGGAGTCTCGTGCTAAACTGGGAGAAGTATCAGTTCATGGTGAAATAAGGCATAGTGCTTGGCTATAGAATATCGAACAAAGTTATTGAATCTCATTGAACAAAGATAGAAGTGATAAAAAATTTCCCCCTCATATCTCCATAAAGGGTGTTAAAACCTTTCTAGGACATGTTGGCTTTCATCACAGATTTAAAGGACTTCTCCAAGATAGCACACGCATTATGTAAGTTACTTGAGAAGGAGATGAAGTTTGTTTTTGATGAAACTTGTCTGAAGGCATTTGAAGAATTTAAAAAGAAGCTGATTTCGGCACCCATCATCATTGCACCAATTGGGACCAATCGTTCGAAGTTATATGTGATTCAAGAAGGGTAGCGTTTGATGTAGTATTAGGGCAGAGATATGAAAAGATTTTTCATCCCATATCCTATGCTAGCAAAGCCCTAAATATTTCTCAAAGAAACTACACAGTGACCAAACAAGAATTCCTTATCATAGTCTTTGCATTCGAGAAGTTCGGATCATACTTGTTTGGCACCAAAGTCATTGTGCAGACTTATCATACAACTTTGAGATACCTTATGGAAAATAAAGATGCTAAGCCAAGATTGATTTGATGGGTGCTACTATTGCAAGAGTTTGACTTTGAGGTAAGAGACCAAAAAAGGACTAAAGATCAGGTTGCTGATCACTTTCCAGACTAGATAAAGAGGTAATGATATTAAGTTGGCAAATGCGGTTGAAATAGATGATACTTTCCTGGATGAGCAAGTTTTGGCGGCATCACATGATCTAATTATGTGGTTTGCAGATATTGCTAATTACTTGGTGAGTGTTGTGGTGTATTCAAATTTGGCTTTTTACCAATGCTAAAAGTTAATGTATGACAAGCAGAAGTTTTTTTTGTAAGAAGCATATATTTTCTATGTTTATGATGATGGGATTATTCATCACTGCATACCTGAGGTCGAGATGATGCGTACTTTGGAAGCATGTCATTCGTCTCCTATTGCAGGTCATCATAGTGGTATCTAGACAGCCTACAAAGTTTTGCTATACAGGTACTATTGACATACTATTCATCAAGATGCTGATGATTTTGCCAAATTATGCTATCGTTGTCAAAGAGAAGGAGGTATTTTGTGAAAACATGAACTACCATTCACTCCCATTTTAGTGATTGAATTATTTGATGTTTGGGGTCTTGACTTTGTGGGACCATTTATGAGTTCAAATTTGATGAATTACATGTTGTGGTCGACTATGTGTCTAAATGAGTAGAAGTCGTATTGCTTTTTATAAATGAAGGAAAGATTTTCATCACATTCCTTAAATGAAATATCTTCTCCATATTTGGTACTCCAGGGGAAATAATCAATGATAGAGGTTCCCACTTTTGTAATAGGTTATTCAAAGTAGTGCTTGAGAAATATGGGGTTCAACATAGTGTGATGTCTCCTTACCATCCACAGAATAGTGGGAAAATCAAAATACTAAACCATGAGATTAAGAAAATCCTGGCTAAGACGGTGAATGCATATAGAACATATTTGTCGAGAAAGCCTGATGACGCCTTATGGGCATACCACACTGCATTCAAGACTCTCATAGGTATTTCACTTACCAACTTATGCTTGGAAAATATTGTCATCTACCCATAGAGTTGGAGCACAAAGCCATGTGGGCACTCAAAATGTTAAATCTAGATTGGGATGCTGTATCACAAAGGTTGAATCAACATAACGAGCTTGATGAGTTTCTCATAAATGCATATGAAAGTTCAACCTTGTACAAGGAGAGAATGAAGAAGTATCATGACCAAAAGATTGAAAAATGAGCATTTTCACCTAGATATTTGGTCCTCTTTTCTAACTCAAGGTTGTGCTTATTTCGTGACAAACTCAAATCAAGGTGGGTGGGACCATTCCGAGTGGTTTAAATATTCTCATATGGTGCAGTTGAATTGGATAATAGTGATGGAACAAGGTTCAAAATAAATGAGTAAAGAATCAAAACTTACATGGGCACTAATGAAGAGATCAAGATGGTGGAAATATGGACTCTTAGTGAAGACTGAGTAACCAAGGAGCCTGCGTTGTGCCGCGATGTTAAATCAAGCATTGCTGGGGAGGCGACCCAAGATGTTTTAGTTTTTGTTTCTTTGTAATTTACTCTTTTTTGTTTTACTTTTTAGGATAGTATAGATTGACTTAAAGTCCATGTCAAAAAAAGTCAATAAAAAATAAGGTAGGCCTAATGGTTGTTACATATGAAGGGATCAAAAGACAAATCTAGAAAAACTTAAGTGCAAAAGGTTCTACTATTAGGTGTCTACGGGTTGTAGTGTAATCGATAGTTCACAGACCATGGTTGTGGAATTTTCTGTGTTAATGCCCCTTTTTCATTGGTTAGATCTTACCTATAGCGACCTTCGAATATTTATGACTTGTTGGCACTTATAGTTTGGTCGCCTGGTCATTCATTTGAATTTTGTACAACTTTTTATGTTTGGAGGCCTTTATAACTTGGAAAATTGACTTTGGTCAACATTTTGGGAAATCATGCCTGAATGAAAATTTTGTTAGTTCGGTTAGCTCTGGAACATTGAATTTTATCTAAAAGGACCTTTTGTTCGGTTCTCAAGGCTTCTGGACTCATTCCGAGCCCTTTGGTGGGATTTAGGTAAAAATCAGCCTTTGGGAGTGTGACCTACTTTTTGTCAAAATGGCTTTGTATGGAAATTTGAATTTCATCATTTAGTCCAAAACGTTGAGTTTAGTGGGGTAGCACAATCCGTTTGCACACACGGGGTTTTGAAAGAATCTTGAACACCCTATCGGAGATATACTGATGAACTGAATGGGGTGTAGCCTCGCCTATAAGAAAGCCCATTTTCAACTTTTTATTCTAATTTTCAAACTTGAATATCTTCAGCTATAAAGCTCTAAATTAAGTTATTCAAAAGGCTAAATTGTGAAGATTTTCTGGGAGAACGTAGTGGTGTGGTGGGAAATTGTTGAAGATTTCTCTGATTGAGGTAACACTCATGATTTGTCTGTTGTCCCTGCGTATTTTTAGCTTAAATTGGATTTTTGTTGCATGGCTGATTTTTGGGCCCTAATTTGTGTTCCATTTTAGGGACACAAGTTTGGAAACTATTTAGGACCATTTTATAAAGCCAATTCTAGAATTTTCAATGCGGGTCCGACTTTTCCCTTTTGGACTCCAAAATTAATCCATATCTAGTTCTTGCAAATTTAGTGTCAAAAGGACCATAATGACATTATGATTCTATTTTTGATACATGGCGGTATTCAGAGGTCGTATGGAAGGGGAAAGCTCTTGTATTGTTATTTAGAATAGGTGTGATCAACCTACAGGCAGGCTACGACTTTCCTTCTTTTAGATAGAGTTCGATTATATGAATGTATGTGGATTTACGTGAATATTGGACCGAGGAACTGATTTAGTAGGCCATATTTGATAGAATTCATATTTTGGACTATTTTTGAGTTAGATGGGTATGTGAATTTCTATAATTGAGTTTTCTTGCATCTTCAATTACTTATATTGACCTGCATATCATATTAGAGCATGTTTGGCCATAGTCTAGGCTTAAGCTAGTATTTGCCATAGACTTGCGATATTCCAAAGCCGATAGGCCTAGTTTCCTCTTTTTCGGCATCGTACCAGATGATTTAGCTCCTTGTAGACTGATGTAGAAAACTTGGGTCTGATAGAGATGAGCCTTAGTTAGGAAGTAACTCAGCTCGAAGCCTTATTATCCCTAATACCCTTACTTCCATACTTTTGCATCTTCGGCTATGCTATTGGATCTATTTGGAGAAATCAATCAGCTACGACGTGCCTTTAGATACATTGTACTTATTTTGAAGGAGCGGATGCCAATCCATAGAGACTTACGTAATAATGGTTGATACGATGAACTTTTGAGAGACTCACTTCAGATTGGATATTCTTGGTATGATATTATTGGGAGGATTCATCCATAGTTTAAGTTCCAGGCTCTGTATTTCCTAATTTGGCGATACATCCTCCTACATAGAGTTAACATTCAGAGTCTGGCCCCTTTGATGTCATCACTGTACTTACGGAAATGTGACATCTGTGATTCAAGGTCTGAGTTTTGCACTAACCCTTATAGGGTCCGATTTATTGATATTCTATAGCAGGGAGACTTATATATGGTTTGAGGTTTGGGCTCAACACTTCATCCCATTAAAAGCTCAAAATTATTAGCAGTTCTGAAATATCTAGCGGTTCTTTTGTTCTTAATTTAGCATTTCTATGTACCTATCAAGCTTATAGAGGTCTGTCTCAGTATTCACCTTAATTTGCACACGGGTGTTCCTTCTAGTCTTATAGGGCTTATTTGGATTAAGTTCTTAGGTTCTAGTCATTCTTCTACACCCATATGCATACCTTTACTATTCTTATTCTTGACCTCTATCTATGTTTTTATTCTAGCATTTCCTATTGCATTTACTTTTTTTACTCAGTTGGCCTATGATGCCTACTAGGTACTTTTTTATTGGTACTCATGATACACTCTGCATATGTTTTTATGATATAGGATCGCGCACCAGTTATCATCGCCATCATTCAAGCTAGTAGCAATGAGGATTCGGAGGCGAGGGTGAGCACATAATGTTTTGGATCATTGTCATCTCCTTCTGTTATTTTATGACTTGTCTTTTTTATTCGAGATAGTTTCTTGTGGTTGTATATAATTTTATTCTACTTTTTAGACTTGTACTCTATTAGTGGCTCTATACTAGTGACTTCTAGGTTTTGGAAGGGATTCATTTTTCTTATACATATATTTTTGTCTTACATGTTGATGGGTAATAGTAGGTGCCATCACGACTCAGGGAATCGGGTTGTTACAAGTTAGTATCAAAGCTCCAGGTTCATTGGTCTTACTTGTATAGAGCCAACGTCTAATAAAGTCTTGCAAATCGGAGTGGAGACGTCCCTATCTTATCTTTCGGAGGCTACAAGGTGTCGTTAGGAATGCTTGTTATTTTTCATCTATTTTGTGACAAGGTATGCTCTATTGGTTTCTTGAAATCTCACTTGACTCATTATTTTGTAGGATGGATCATACACGCAGATATGTGGCTGGGGATAACCCACCTAGACCAACAGATAGGGCCCCAGTTTAGGGTAGGAGCCAACTTTAAGGTCGTGCTAGAGTTGCTTTACCATATCATCATATAGATATGACTCTAGAGCGAGAGGCAAAGCACCAGAACACTCATGTTCCTCCCCATCCAGTACAATCGCTAGTCGTGCCTACTATGAAAATTTCTTTACAAGCGGTTATCACGTAGTTACTGACTGTGTTGGGGGTACACAACTGGCCCCAATACCAGCTCTAGCTATAACAGCAGCGTAGGGTCAGCATGCAGCTCCAGCTCTAGGGCATTAGCTAGCCTTCGTGCCTCTCTCCACTCAGCCAGATGTTGCAAGTGGCTTTATGCCATTTCAGAAGCAGAAGATTCTCGAATTCTTCCTCAAATTAGAACCACTGAGGTTTTCCGGGGTAGCTGAAGAAGATTCATATAAGTTTCTGAGTTTTTGTAGGGAGCGGTTACATGCCTTGAGTTTAGTGGAGTCGAGAGGATACAACTTCATATCCTATCATCTTGATAGACCTGCCAGGTAGTAATAGTAGACATATATAGAGACTAAGCCAATCTAGTCCCCTCTGGTGTCTTGGAGGGAGTTTTTAGAGGCTTTTCTAGATAGATTTATCCCTAGGAGTCTCAGAGATAGGCTCTATGATCAATTATCGAGGCTAGAGCAGGATCCAATATAGTGTTCGAGTATGAGGCTAGATTCCAGGAGCTCTCTAGTTGCGCTACCATAATCTTACCTATTGAGAAAGAAAGGATTCAATGTTTTGTTCATGGCTTGAGGACCTTGCCACAGATTGAGACCCATGCCTTGGTTACATCAGGTTATTCTTTTCTGGAAGTAGTTGACCATGCCTGCACTATTAAGTTACTACATCACGAGGCCCAAGGGGTCAACGACAAGTAGGATAGACATGAGGGTATCTATAATGGGGCCCACTATAGTCTAGAGAGAACTAAGATAGGTCAAGGGAGTACTATGACAGGTCCCAACAATGGTTTCAACCGAGGCCTTCTAATCGACCTGTACATGCCTCGTTGTAGACTATAGAGGGTGATAGGCCTTAGTAGGGTGTCTTTAGTCAAAATGTCCATCCTTATATCATCTATTAGAGGGTGAGGGATGCCACATTGGCTACTTCAGGTCAGGTATGTTTATCTCCTTCAGAGGTTCAGAGTATTCAGGCACTATATGTCATAGTGGTAGTTAATTTATAGGTCGATCTTCTCAAGAATGCTATGATTGTGGTGGAGATTGTCCCAGGCAGAAGGTGAGACCTCCCTCTTATCAGACATCCTGGTTAGATATATCAGCAATACCTCCAGCCAGAGGCGTGGATTAGGCCAAGACCGTAGGGGTGATCAGCAGGGTGCCTGAGAGGGATTCAGAAGAAGCAGGTTAGGAGGATGAGGGGATGCTCAAGGGGGAGGCCGTCAGGGCAATTTCTATGCAGCTTTAACAAGAGTAGAGACTGAGGTATTGGAATGATATTATCCCATATACAGTTCTTTTATACCAGCAGTTAACTTCAACTCTATTTGATCCAAGTTCTACCTATTCTTATGTATCTATTTATTTTTCTCCCCGACTAGATGTGACTCCTGAGTCATTAGCAACACCATTGTGTGTTTTGACACCACAAGTGATTCTTTAGTAGTGGATTAGGTATGTAGATCTTGCGTGGTCACCTTATAGGGCCAGGATACCCAGCCTAACCTTATTCTTCTAGATATGTTGGACTTAGATGTTATTCTGGGCATGGACTGCCTATGTCCTCATCATGCGATTTTGGATTGTTATGCAAAGACTGTTACCTTAGACATGCCTAGTATACCTCTAATGGTGTGGTAGGGGTCTTATAGTCTCACACTGATTTGGATCATTTCATATATTCGAGCATGGAGGTTGGTAGCTAGCAGGTGCTTAGCTTATTTAGATTATGCTTGGGATGTGGCTGGTGATACTCCTTCCATTGATTCAGTTCCTATGGTTTGTGAGTTTTTAGATGTATTTCCTAGTGATCTACCTGGCCTACCCCTAGGAGGAGATATTGACTTTGCCATAGATTTAGAGTCAGGCACTAAGCTTATTTCTATTCCACCTTATTGGAAGGCCCCCACAAATCTTAAGGAGCACAGTATTAAGCTTCAAGGCCTTCAAGATCAAGGATTCATCAAGCTTAGTGTATCTCCTTTGGGTGCTCCTGTTTTGTTCGTTAAGAAGAAGGACTGGACCATGCTGATGTGTGTTAATTATAGACAGTTGCATAAGGTGATGTTGAAGAACCATTATCTATACCTCATATTGATGACTTATTTGATAAGCTCCAGGGTGCACCAGTATTTTCTAAGATTGACCTAAGATTGTGCTACCACTATTTGAGGATTAGGGCCTCCGACATCCCTAAGACTGTCTTTCAAACTCGTTATGGCCATTAAAAATTCCTTGTGATGTCATTTGGGCTGACTAATGCCCCTAATACCTTTATGGATTTGATGACTCGTGTCTTTAGGCCTTATATTAACTCTTTTGTTATAGCTTTTATGGATAATATTATGGTATACTCGCATTATAGAGAGAAGCACGCATAATATTGGAGGACGGTGCTCCAGACTTTGAGAGATCATCGTTTTTATGCCAATTTCTCAAAGTGCAAGTTTTAGTTGGAGTTAGTGACATTTCTAAGGAACTTAGTGTCCAAGAATGGCATAATGATGGACCGACGAAGATTAAGGCTATTCATGGCTGGGCTAGGCACACATCTATTATATAGGTTCAGAGTTTCATCAAATTGGTTGGTTATTATAGGTGTTTTGTTAAGGGCTTCTCTACTATTTGGAACCACTAACTTGGTTAACTCGCTATGATGTTCCCTTTTTATGATCCGAGGAGTGTAAGATGAACTTTTAGCAGCTCAAGGAATTGCTCATCGCTGCGCCTATCCTGACTCTTCCAGTTATGGGGAGGGTTTTATAGTATACTAGTACACTTCTATTATTGGTTTAGGGTGTTTATTGATGTAGCTCGATCAGGTTATTGCATATGCTTCTAGGCAGCTGAAAGTACATGAGTGCAACTACCCCACTCATGAATTAAAATTGGTGACGATAGTTTTTGCACTCAAGTTATGGAGGTACTATCTTTATGGTATCCATTGTGAGGTTTACATTGATCATCGCAGCCTATAGTACATTATGAGCCAAAGGGATCTTTCTACTCTCTACCATCTGGGCAAGGCAAATATATAAACGGACGCCTTGAGCTGGAAGGTGGAGAGTATGGGTAGCCTAGCCTACTTGCCTATTGTGGAGCGGCCCTTGGTTTAGACATCCAGTCTTTCGCCAACAGTATGGTCAGATTAGATATTTCAGATTCTAGGAGGTACTTTCCTTTGTCGGGGTTCTGTCTTCCTTATTTGACCGAATTTATGCCCGATAGTATGAGGATGAGTCTCAGTTTGCACTTAGAGACAAGGTGTTATAGGGTGACAACAGCTAGGCCACTATTGTTTTATATAGGATTTTGCAATTTGACGGTCGTGTATATGTTCCCATAGTGGGAGGTTTGATTTAGTTGATTCTTTGTGAGGCCCATGATTCCAGATATTCTATTCATTCGGGCACTGCAAAGATATATCATGATTTGAGACAATATTACTTATAGGAAAGTATGAGGAGAGATATTGTTGAGTATGTGTCTCGTTGTCTGCAGGTGAAGGCTGAGCATTAGAGGCTAGGTAGAGAGGTCTAGATATTACCTATTCCTGAGTGGAAATAGAAGCGTATCACCATGGACTCTATGATAGGATTGCCTCGGACTTCTAGGTGTATTGACAGTATATGGGTCATCATTGATCGATTGAACAAGTCAGCCTACTTTTTGCTAGTTCAATTTTCATACAGTGCAGAGAGGTTAGCACATATTTATATTTAGGAGCTGGTTTGCCTATATGGGGTGCTCGTATCTATTATTTCAGATTGTAGGTCACAATTTACTTTCAATTTATAGAGAGCTTTCTAGAGAGAGTTGGGTACCTAGGTTGATCTCAGCACTACTTTCCACCAACAGACCGATGGCCAGTCAGAGCATACTATTCAGGTCCTTGAGGACATGTTGCGCGCATGTGTGTTAGAGTTTGGGGATAAAGGAGATCATTTTTTTCCTTAGGTGGGGTTTGCGTAAAACAACAACTACCACTCTTGAATTCAGATGACCCCATTTGAGGCCTTGTATGGTAGGTGTTGTCTCACTCCAGCTGGTTGGTTTGAGTCTTTGGAGCTGGGTAGCATAGTACATATTTTCTTCAGGAGGATTTAGCCAGAGTCTGGGTTATCCAGGATAGACTAAGGATGGCTCAGAGTAGACACTAGATATATATTGACCGTAGACATCGTCATTTGTATTTTGGTGTTGGTGATAGTATTTCTTTGGGTATCTCCCTTGAAGGGTCTGATGAGATTTGGTAGGCATGGAAAGCTTAGCCTCCTATATATTAGGCCATTTTATATTCTGGGGAGAATGGGTGAGGGCGCATATGAGTTAGCTCTACCTCTGGCAGTTTCAGCCATACACCTAGTTTTTCATGTCTCGATGCTGCGCTGGTACATTCTAGATGAGTCTCATGTGTTGTAGTATGATTGCTGAGTTAGATGATCATCTGACTTTTGTTGAGGACTCGATTGCTATTTTATCTAGTGATGTCAGATAGCTTTGCTCCAAAACTATTCTAGTGGTTTAGGCTCAGTAGCACCATTGTTTAGTCGAGGAGGCTACCTGGGAGACCAAGCGGAAATACGGGACCAGTACCCCAACCTATCTAAGCCTTCAGGTATTCCTTGACTCTTACTTTTGTGGATGAAAGATCTTTTATTAGTGGATGTTGCAATGACCCTCCAAGTGATTTCTGTGTTAATATCCCCTTTTTATCGGTTAGAACTTCCCTATAGCGACCCTATATCATTTATGACTTACTGGCACTGATAGTTCGATCGCCTGGTCGTTCGTTTGGATATTGTTTAGCTATTTATATTTGGAGGCCTTTATAACTTGAAAATTTACTTTGATCAACATTCTTGGAATTCATGCCAGAATGAAAATTTTGTCAATATAGTTAGCTCCAGAATGTTGAGTTTGTTTTAGAAAGACCTTTTGTTCGATTTCCAAGGCTTCATTACTCATTTTGAGCCTTTGGTGGGATTTAGTTAAAAATGAACTTTGGGAGTGGAACCCACTTTTTATCGAAACAACCTCGTATGGAAATTTTGACTGCGTTGTTGAGTCTTAAACATCGAATTTAGTGGGGTAGCACAGTCCGTTTGTATGCATGGGATTCTAAAAAAATCCTGAACACCCTATCGGAGACCCTAAAAATGGGAAAAGATCTACTGGTGCGCTGAATGGGGTACAACCTCGCTTATAAGAAAGCCCATTTTTAGCTTTTTCTTCTAATTTTTATACTTGAATCTCTTAAGCTATGGAGCTCCAAATTGAGTGATTGAAAAGACAAAATTATGGGGATTTTTTGGAAGAACGCAGTGGTGTGGTTAAAAATTATTAAAAATGCTCCGTCTGAGGTAAAAATCATGATTTAGTTGTTGTCCCCGAATATTTTCTTAGCTTAAATTTAATTTTTGTTGCATGGCTGATTTCTGAGCCTAGATTGTGTTCCATTTTGTGACAAAAGTTTGGAGAACTATTTAGGACCATTTTACGGAGCCAATTTTAGAACTTCCGGCGTAGGTCTTATATTCCTGTTTTGGACTTCAAAATTAATATGTCTCCACTTCTTAAAAATTTAGTGTCAAAATGACCGTAATGACGTATTGATTTTATTTTGTATAACCTGGCAGCGTTCAGAGGCAGTACAGAAGGGGAAATCTCAGACATTGTGATTTGGAGCACGCATGATCAGCCTACATGTAGGCTAGAACTTCCCTTCTTTTAGATTGAGTTGGATTAGTGTATGTATGTGGATTTACATTAATATTGGGTTGATTTAGTAGTCTATGCTAGATAGAATTCATATTTTGGACTATTTTTGAGTTAGGCGGGTATCTGAATTACTAATAATTGAGTTTTTTTGCATATTCAGCTGCTTGTATTGGCTTGTATTTCATATTATTGCATGTTTGGCCTTAGTCTAGGCTTAATCTAGTGTTTTCCATGTTGATGAAGGGAAGAGAGAGTTGGTAAAGGAGGTTCACCAGTTGGATAGATTAGGGGTGAAGTTGAGTGATTTTGATGATGGTGCTATGGTTGTTCATAACAGGTCCAAATCATCTTTGATGGTGGATGTTAAGTCAAAACAAGACCTTGACTCAACATTAGTAAAGTTAAAGAGGTTGGTAAAAGAAAAGAAAGTAGAGGCTTTTCACAAGGGAGAGATGGGGTACTTCACTACCAAGATTGGTTATGTGTTGCGGATGTGGATGGCCTAAGGAGTTTGATCTTGAAGGAGGATCATAATATTTCATACTCCATTCATCCCGTTTTGACAAAAATATATCGATACTTAAAGAAGCTTTATTGGTGGAGTGGTATGAAAAGGACATAACAAGGTTCATGTGCGAATGTCCGAATTATCAACAAGTGAAGGCCAAATATCAAAGGCCGGGTGTCCTAGCACAAGACATTGAAATCCCTACTTGAAAGTGGGAAGATATGAATATAGACTTTGTAGTGGTCTAACCTATACTCGGAAAACATCACAATTTGATTTGGGTGATTATTGATATAATGACTAAGTCGGCTCACTTATTACCTATCAAGACATCTTATAGTACCAAGGATTATGCTAAGTTGTATATTCGGAAATTAGTGAGGTTGCATGGTGTTTCTTTGTCAATTATTTCAGATCATGGTACCCAATTCACTTATCACTTTTGGATATGATTTCAAAGAGGTCTTGGCACCAAGGTAAATCTAAGCACCACATTCAATCCTCAAACTAGTGGGCAAGACAAACGGACAATTCAAACACTAGAGGATATGTTAAGGGCTTGTGTTTTGGAGTTCAAGGGAAGTTGGGATGACCATGTATAGCTTATAGAATTCGCCTACAATAATAGCTGCCATACAAGAACTGAGATGGCACCGTTTGAGGCCTTCTATAGAGATGATGTAGATCTTCGGTTTCTTGGTTTGAAGTAGGTGAGATGACCTTGTTGGGTCTCAATTTGGTGCTTGATTCTTTGTATAAGTTGAGAGTCATTGGAGAAAGGTTGAAGACGGTTCAAAGTCGTCAAAGGTCCTATTCTGATACTAAGAGAAGGGATCTTGAGTTTAATATGGATGACTGGGTATATTTGAAGGTTTCACCCATAAAGGGTGTAGTTTGGTTTGGAAATAAAGGGAAATTGAGCCCTAGGTATGTAGGGCCTTATAGAATTTTGAGACGTGTTGGCAAGGTTGCTTATGAGTTGGAGTAGACTTTGGAAATGTCCATGGTTCATCTGGTATTCCATGTGTCTATGTTAAGGAAATATGTGGGTGATCCTAGTTCCATTGTCCCATTGGAAGTAGTGAATGTTGAAAAAAACTTGACCTATGAAGAGGTCCTAGCTGAAATTTTAGACCGGCAAGTTAAGAGATTAAGGAACAAAGAAGTTGCATCCATCAAAGTCCTTTGGAGAAATTGACAAGCTGAAAGTGCTACATGGGAAGCAGAAGCAGATATAATGAAGCGATACCCTCATCTCTTTCATTCTACTCTATCCTAAGGTATTAAGTTATTCATGCTCAATTGTTTAAGACTCCTATATTTCAATGTTCCTAAGTCTTAAAATGGATGCATGTTGATGAAGTTGAATTCTAAACTAATGTTTTATATTAAGTTTAAAAATCTCATGTTTCGTGCATTTCAAGTGTCATTATATTCATGTTGGATTGCTAGTCCTCTTGCCATGTCCTTTTATATTCTAATGATACTCATTCGGGGATGAATGTTCCTAATGGGGAGCTATTGTAAGACCCCAGAAATTTGGAAAGTCCTAAAATAAGGAACAAAGGATGAAATCCCAAAGAAATGTAGAAAACTGGCACCATTGATGAACATGGATGGCCATCATGGGCCGTGGTAAGAACTACGCCTCATGGTGAGCCACCGTGGTGGTAATTTAGAGACTTAGATCTATAAGGAAGGATCCACAATGAGGGACCATGGACCATGGTGAGCACCATACCGTAGTGCCCTCCATGGTGACCCCTCTCCTAAGGCCCCAAGAAAATTTCCAAGGCGAGTACCACGGATGACAACCACGGTCTGTCGAGCTCTTTATAAACCGTAGTGTGTTTCCGTGGTGCTCACCCTATAGGCCTCCTGTAGGACCTGCACCACAACTAGGTTTCATAAGTCGTGATGCTCTCCATGGATCGTGAAGGTCTCCATGGAGGAATTTTAGAGACTTTCCCTGCAACCTCAAGATTGTTTCCCTCTAAGTCAATCATCACGGGACACAACCATGGGCCGTGGTGAGCACCATGGACCGTTGTCTAAGATTCCCCACTGTTGCCCCCGTGATGGGTCCTCCGTGAAGCCTTTTTAGCCTATTTCAAAAAGGAGTATTTTGGTCTTTCCCTGTGTTTTAATATTGAAGTGTGGTCATTTTGGGGAATGAATTGACCTATCTAAAATCCCTAAACTCTCCCAAACCCCTCATTTCTCACACTTAGACACAAACACCCAAATTCTTTCCTCCCAAGTTCTCCCAAAGGTTTCAAGCCAAGTCTAAGGTTTCACTTCAAGGTTCTTCAAGTCTCTATTGTTTTCAAGCTTTGATTAGAGATTTGTTTCCCCAAGGTATGTGGATCTCATTTATGGGTTCTTTCACCCATGGAGCCTAAATATTTCTTTACGATCAATTTCAAATGGTGAAATCTTATGGGTTTTTATACTATATTCCAAATTCATGGATTTTTATTTATTTGAAGTTTATTTACCTATCTTAGTCTATATTGACTCTTAAATTGCATGAAGTTGATGATTTTATTAAGGTCATTATATGAAGGCATGAAAGGGTTTCAAGATATTTTTGGTGGGTTGTTTCAAAGATATCTTAATTGATGCATTTCATTTCTCTCATGCATGCTAGCATTGTTTTAAATGATTTAAAGGTTGAAATGAATAGAACTCACCTAGTTTTACTATGTTCTCAATGAAGTTGAATTGAAATCTTTGACTCTAAAATTAAAGTTCATGAAAGCAAATGTTTATGATTGAAGGGAGCCTTATGAAATGCAAGAATGATGAAATACTTATGAAATAATGTATTACACTTGTGAAAGGCCAATTCTCACTTATGTGAATCAAATGAAAGGTTTTAATGATATATTATACTTAATGGTGTTTTGATGATCTAATGCTATGTAAATGACTATGTTGTTATTATATGAACTATTCTATGGGATTGACTTAGCACCGAATGAGGCATTGATGTGGGATGTCTCATAAACTATGTGCCAACATAGATGCCCTTGTAGGCTTAGGCTAGTGGATCCACAAATAGCCGTTAAATTTAAAGTTAAAGAAATGAGTGAAGTTGACAGAGTTCTACCTGGCAAGTAGGCTCCCCGTGCCAACATAGGGGTTATGGTGGATTCCATGTAATAGCTCATATGGTCTTGTCGGTTACGGTCATCTAACCACAAATAAAGGTTTTAAATGCTCATTTATTGATTATTCATGCATGCACTCACATACATACTTTTCTTATATATGTCTTAATGCTTTCACTATAATGCATGCTCACATACTTAGTATATTCAAAGTACTAACGCATACTCTATTGCCTATGTGATATTACCATGTAGAGACCGGCGTTGCTCCACACTCACCTCTACATGGCTAGTTGATTTCATTGAAGGTTATATTGTCAGTGAGTTACCATGCTTTGGGAACAACATCTTTTCCTTTATCATTTGTTATGTAAAGACTTTTGGGATACTTATCATAATGCTTATTTCTATTTATTATGAGGGTGAGCTAGGGGCATATCTTAGCCCCGCCAAGTCTAAAGTAGTAGAGGTATTATTGGACCAATAGACGATGTTGATGTTGTTAATTACTCTTATGATGTGTCGTTTCCCCTTAGTCCCATTATTCCCTTTTACTTTCACTTAATCTTGAATATCCTTACCTATGAAAAGCTATGTGAATGCTAAAAGGCTTGGGTGAGGTATCTATAGTGTCTCATTGGTCGTGTCATGTCTAGGCCCTAGGCTTGGATCGTGATAAGCCTTTATGGATTTCATAAACATGGTGTTCAAGAAATATTTGGATATGTTTATAATTGTGTTCATTGATGATATTTTGGTCTATTCTCGAAGTGAGAAGGCACATGCCAATCATTTAAGGATTGTGTTACAAGTCCTCAAGGACCATCAGTATTTGCTAAATTAAACAAGTGTGAGTTTTGGTTGATGTCAATTACCTTCCTTGGCCATATCGTCTCCGGTGAAGGTATTATGGTGGATCCTAAGAAAACCGAAGGGGTTAAAAATTGGCCTAGACCTTTGTCTCCTTCTAATATTCGAAGTTTCTTGGGCTTAGCCAGTTATTATAGATGGTTTGTGGAAGGCATTTCTTCCATTGCATCACCCTTGACTACTTTGAATAAAAAAAAGGTGAAATTTAAATGGACCGAGGCATGAGAGAAAAGCTACCAAGAGTTGAAAGATATACTTACCTCTACTCTAGTGTTGACTTTGTCGAAAGGTTTCAATGGTTTTGTGGTATATTGTGATGCTTCAAGGGTCTGTCTTGGTTGTGTATGAAAGATGGTAAGGTGATAGCCTATGATTCTACTCAACTCAAGGTGCATGAAAAAAACTATCCAACCCATGACTTAGAGTTGGCGGCAGTTGTGTTTTCTTTGAAAATTTGGAGGCTCAATCTCTATGGTATCCATGTTGATGTATTCACTGACCATAATAGTTTACAATATGTGTTTAACCAAAAAACTTGAACCTTCGACAAATGAGATGGCTTGAGTTATTGAAGGACTATGATATGAGTGTGTTGTACCATCCGAGTAAATCAAATATGGTTGTCGATGATCTTAGTAGATTGTCCATGAATAGTGTTGCCTAAGTTGAGGATGAAAGGAAAGAGTTAGTTTTTGACGTTCATAGACTAGCTTTTTTAGGTGTTCGCATGTTTGATTAAGAGAATTTTGGTATTGTTGTACAAAATGGTTTCGAATCATCCCTTTATAGTGGATGTTAAGGAAAAACAAGATCATGATTCGATTTTGATTGAGTTGAAGAAGATGGTTGCCAAAAAAGCTAATGAGGGTTTCTACCAAGGGGAAGATGGTGTGCATAGACTTCAAGGCCGATTGTGTTCCCAATATTGATGGTTTGAGAGAAATGATATTTTCCAAAGCTCATAGTTTATGATATTCTATTCATCCAGGTTCTACAAAGATGTATCGAGACTTGAGGGAGGTGTACTGGTGGAATGGCGTGAAAAGTGATATTGTAGAGTTTGTGGGCAAATATCCTAATTATCAACAAATGAAGGTTCAACATCAAAAATCAGAAAGTTTAGCTCAAGATATTGAGATTGCTACTTGGAAGTAGGAAGACATGAATATGGACTTCATTACGGGTTTGCCTCATACTCGTAGGCAACATGATTTGATTTGAGTTGTTGTTGATTGAATGACTAAGTCGACGCATTTTCTTCCTATTAAGACTTTCTATTCGGCTGAGGATTATGCTAGACTTTACCTCCGAGAGCTGGTTAAGCTTCATAGTATTCCATTATCTATCATTTTGGATCAAGGTACTCAATTTACATCTCAATTGTTTTCCAAAAGGATCTTGGTACTCAAGTTAAGCTAAGTATGACTTTTCACCCACAAACTGATGGCCAAGCCGGTCATACTATTCAAACATTGGAAGACATGTTGAGAGCTTGTGTCATTAACTTCAAGGGTAATTGGGATCATCATTTGCCTATAATCGAGTTTGCCTATAATAATAGCTACCATTCAATTATTCAAATGGCTCCATTTGAGGCCCTATACGGTAAGAGGTGTAGGTCTCCTATTGGTTGGTTTGAAGTGTCCTTGATTGGTCCATATTTGGTGCATGGGTACATGGAAAAGGTTAGACACATTAGAGAATGGTTAAAGACCATCCAAAGCCTACAAAAGTCCAATTCAGCTGTAAGAAGAAGGGAACTTAAATTTGGATTTAATGATTGGGTTTACTTGAAAATTTTACCCAAGAGGGGTGTAATGCGATTTGATAAGAAGGGGAAGCATAGTCCCCGATATGTAGGCCCATACCAAATTTTGAGTCATTTTGGTAAGGTGATATATGAGTTAGATTTGCCTTCGGAGTTGGCATCTATGCATCCGGTGTTTCATGTGTCCTTATTGAAGAAGTGTGTGGATGATCCTAACTCAGTTGTGCCTTTAGGTAGTATGGGTGTGAAGGAGAGTTTATCCTATTAGGAAGTTCTATTTGAAATTCTAGACCGATAAGTTCGTAGGCTGAGAAATAAGGAAGTTCCATCCATGAAGGTGTTTTGGAGAACCAAGAGGTTAAGGTGCCACATGGAAGGCCGAAGCCGATATGATGCCACGTTATCCTCATCTCTTTCTTTCTGTTCCAAGTTGAGATTGAAGTTTATTCATGATTCGTTCTTACAAAATCCAAAGTTTTAGCTTTTCTATGTCTTTCATATGCATTTATGTTTATGAAATAAATTTTAAGAATTATGTTTTAGCTTGGGATTGAATATTCCATATTTTATGCATTTTCTATGTTATTTCATTCATGTTGGGTTGTTATGTCTCTCCTTGTACTCCTTTTATGATAGTTGAGTCTTATTCGAGGACTAATATTCCCAAGAGGGAGATATTGTGAGGCCCCAAAAGTTGAAAAGTTGAAATTTTGAGTTAAAAATGGAAATCAATGAAAAGTCAATCTGATACTCGCAATAGGCACTAGGTGACTCATCGAATGGGTTGGGCAACTCAAGACCTCACAAGCTCGCACAGTTAAGGTGGAAAATTTTCTTAATAGAAAGGAACATTGGTGAGGCAAATGGGTATCTTAGTGACTCGTTACGTTGGATAGGTGAGATAGGATATCTCATCCAATTATTCAAACATTTGCAGGAAAAATGAGCAAGTGGGCAAGAGAAGGGTCACTTTGGCGACTCGCCGACATGGTTGATGAGATAAGGGAACTCTCTAAATTATCCAAAGATGTATAATAAATTAGGAGGCAAAATTGGCGAGCTGAATCAGGCTCATCGACAAAGAAGGCAAGCTCGACCGATCTCACAAAATTTATCCCAGTCAGGTTTAACACGGGTATTTTCATCCTTTTTAGCTCTTTTAATTCCTATACTGCATCGTTTAAAGCCTATTCCTAAAGACTATAACTCAAACCCTTTGAAATCACCCCATTCCATCTTCAATCCCTAATTAAACTAATTCTCACTCTAAAAGGATCCTCTCCAATTCTTCTTCAAGGTTCAAGTTAAGGATTCTCAAAGTAAAGTTCAAGTCTCCAATTCAAGTGCATTTAGGGCTTTGATTTAGTCAAGATATGTTGAGAATTCATCCATGGATCCTTTTCATCCATGGATCCCAAAGGTTTTCTCTCTTTTTCAAATTGATTACAATTAATTAATTTTAGGGTTTTATTACATTGCATTGGGTCAATTCAATGATGATTTATTTCAATATTAATTATTCAATTATGCATGCTTTATGTTGAATTGCATTCTTTCAAGTGAGCTTTCATGGACCCATATATTATGTTATTTTCAAAGCATGAATTTATGAAGTTATGATCATGAATTGTCGAAGGATTTATGAAAAAGTTTATGATGATAATGAATTATGATCTCAAGTATGTTTTCAATCTAGTATAAAGATTATGAAAGGTTTTATCACACTCATGTTAAAAATGGTGAAAGTCTTTTCCACCGACTCATGGATTCATAAGAATTGAAAGTTTTTCTCATTTTTGTATGAATCATTATGTTAATGAGCTACTCTTTTATGATGTTGGATTGGCATCTACTATTTCCTTCCTTAATGATATTAATGACTATGTTTTATGACACTTCCATTGGGATATTGACTAAGCACCGAGGGGACCTTGAGATGGGGTTCGGTCTGGAATCTCAAAGAGTGGCCCAAGGGAACTCTAGTAGAAACCTTTAGTCCCTTACTGCGTTGCCCGCGTAAGTTTGCCTTTATGACCTAACTAGTGGATCTATAATTAGCTCAAGTTAATATGTTCTCATGGAGTCTACCTTGTCAAGTAGCCTTTCTCTTCTTGATGTGGGAATTACATCGAATTCCATGTTATAGGTCGCATGGTTTTATGTGGTGGTCCCACAAATGAATATTGTTTTTCTTATGAGCCCTTATGATGATTTCAAATGATGCATTGACCACATGTTGTGACTTATGATTTTAAATCTCATACTTTTTAATGCTTATTGGTCTTGCATCCCATGTTTTATTCTCATCATTCTACCATGTCTACATTATGAATATTTCTCACATAATTAATGCATTCCATGTACTAACGCATATTATTGCCTACATTGTATCATAATGTAGGGTCTGACAATCATCACGCTCATCCTCCCGCTTGTTGCTAGAGTTGGTTTATTTCTATCACTACTTGATTGGTGAGTCATCATGTTTCGAGGACACAACCATTATGGGTTTACTTTCTTTCGTCATGACGTTATCTTTCTTTTCTTTGGGTGAGCTCAGACATGTCTATGCCTCCATCTAGGCTAGTAGAGGGATGTTTAGACTATTATGGTTATGTAGTTCCAACTATTCGGACATGTTACTTTAGTTTCTTCCTTATGTGAGATTTTACCTTGAAACTTATCTTCCGCTTATTACTTTATGGACGTTTTACCTACCTTATATATGGGATGTATGCTAAGAGGCTTAGTTGGATTCCCTTGGGATTTTAATTATCGTATCACGCCTAGGGTCTAACTTGGGCTATGACAATACCTAGGGCAGATCAACTGATAAAGGTGACTAGGATTTAGGATGTCAGGCTTATAAAAGATTACATGAATCCTGTTTTCCAAAGATGTGCTCTGCAGTGCCACGTCAGACTACCGAAATTATTTGAGGATCAGGCTACAACACAAGGTGGTGAGAAAGTTGTTACAGAGAGGTATACCCTACTATAGAGTCATCTGGGGATGACATTACTAATACCACACCTCCCATTACTAGTGCACCATGTACACACCAGGCTGGCTTGGTCTCTATCTTGGTTGAGTTCCTCTAGAACATGGTTCAGAGGCAAACTTACAGTGAGACCCAGCTAGCCTAGTTAGTCTAGTAGGTTAAGCCATGGGTCTGGAAAGCAATAACTAAGTTAGAGGAGCAAAGCTACAGTCGGCCTTAGATGAGTGAGATCGTAGATTACATAGCCTGATTGGTGCCTTCAAATGGTGGATGGATGAGCCCTTTCAAAGAACACAAAGCCCAGACTTGGATGGCATTCGGACAGATATAGAGAGGCTCAATTTAGAGGCCACTACATTGTCCACCACACCGACACTACCCTTTCCCACTATGCCTCTGTCGATAGTCATCGAAATTTCCATTGATTTATTTGCGGAAGAGAACCCTCGACCGGTAGCTAAAAAAAGGTTGTGTACTAATAATGCCACTTTGTAGGTATCTGAGATTCGAGCGAGCAAGAAAGAGCTTCGGGAGATTGATGTATCCATCCATGCTTCCATACGATCAGAGCAGATTCATATGGATAAAGTGAGGCAATACGGTATTGGAGCCTCGAGTTTGAGAGTCCCTACTAATGGTGTCACACGGGTAGATTCAGAGACATATGTTGTTATAATAGGTTCTACACTGATGGACCCATCCTTCATCAGATCATACACCAATGCTTAGGCGCCACATGTTTTTTTCTCTTCACCTCTACTTTAAGTTATCACTATAGTGCATTGACGACAATGCATAACTTTTCAAGTGGGGTGGGGTTTGTGTTGTGTTTGTGAGTGTCTTGGCAAAGTCTGAGTAGCACAAAGACTCATACGTGTCATTGGGATTTTCTTGCATGTGTTCTTACCCAAGGATCGTTTTAATGTATGTTGAATTGGCATGTTTAGGATGTAATATGTGAATGTGAAAGAAGTTAGGAAAATATGGCAAGATGGTTATTAGTTGAACTAAAAAATAGGACCCCTATAAAATAGGATGTATTTGTATATGTTTCTTTGATAAATTGACTATGTGGAATCTTAATATGACATGACATAAACCGATAGGATAAGTATGAATTAAGCCGACGCATGAACCGCATATTCAATAATTGATTGTGCAACTTGATGCCATGTGTGTTAGGTTATTTCTTAATTGTTACTGTGTATGACAATCCAGAACTTGCCCCATTAGGCTTGCTATGATAATTGACTTAGTGATTAGGAAAGGATGATAGGTCGTTCTTGAAAACAACCTAGTTAGTCTAAAAACAAACAACCAAATAAATGTGTATCCCTCGATCAGAAATTTTGAGCCTGAAAAAGATCCTTTATTTCATTACCCAATTCACCTTCCCCGTAGTTTATTATTGACCTATATTTTGGCCTTGGTCCCTCATTGGACATTGTGAACCTCAACTCAGGCTAAATGTCTAAATTAGGGGTGGATACTATAGAGAAAAATGATAAATGAAAGGAGTATGAAAATAAGAGAGTAATGAGAAAAACGAAAACAAATGGGTGTGGCCGCAAAATAAAGAGGAAAAGAAAATAATGAAAAGAAGAAATAATATAAGATGAAAAGGAGGAATTAATGCCACATCCAAACATTGATAAAATATGAAAGGAAGGGAGAGAAAAAAGTAAGTATTGGTTGCAGATTAAGATAATTTAAGGTAGTATCGAGGAGGGCAAAAGTCAATATCATCCATATATACCCCTCTTGTCCCCGAGCCTACGTTACAAGACAAAAAGTCCTATAGTGATCCTAATTCAACTGTTCGAGTATCTAAGTAGTGTAAATAAGGGCAAGCTTATGATCTTGGTCATACATTATTCAAATTTCTTTTGTGAGCGTGAGTATATACCTAGTCTCCGTCATTGAGAAAAATCTTGATTTGTGTGAAAGATGAGACTTCTTTTAGATGAGGGCATAAGTAGCACTATCGATAACGTATAGTCTTGGTGATTGTTGCTTGTGTATGTAATCTTATCTATTGGTATAATTTTGTCTTGTATTGATGCACATGTGTCAGATTAATAAGGAAAGAATGTTCGCATTGATTTGTTGGATGGAAATGGAGGCTGTTGTGATTGTGAAAAGCCATGTAATTGTCGTAGGCTCTTGAGTTTCTTTTGCATAGTATTGTTATGTAATAGTAGTGCCACTTGAGGACAAGCAACAATTTTAATTTAAGGGTATTGATGTATCGTGGATTTATGATACTTATAGTGATTTGAAATTGGGATTTTGCAAGTTTTCTAAGCATTTGTTAGTATATTTGATTGTGTTCTATTTTTGTCACGGCCTGATTTCTCAGGTCGTGATGGCGCCTACTATGACCTACCAATAGGCAAGCTGACCCATATCCTGGAATGGTGAGTAATTGGATGTCAAGGTAGAAGACCAACCATACAACTAAGAACACAATTGAAATAACAAGAACATAACTGAACAGCGAAAGCCATGCAAAATATATACAAGTAAAAAGATCCCTCCCAGAAACTGAAAGTCACAATTATGTAGCTACTACAAAAAGAATACAAGTCCCAAAAGTGGACCACAGAAATAGGGATGTCTCAAAAAGCAAAAGACAGGCAAAGTATATATACAGAGGGAGATGGGTAACTCTAGAAAGCTATGTGTTCATCCTCGCTTCCGATCAAGACAGCAGGTGGTTCAAATCAACACCGATAGCTAGTATCGGGCCTACATCACGAAAGCAGATGCAGAGGATAGTTGTGAGCATACTCAACACACAAAAAGAAAGAAACTAGCTAAATCAACACCAATAGGTATGTACAGAAGCGTACTCAACACACATAAAAAAAGAAACTAGCTAAATCCATCGACCTCCAAAAAACCCAATGGGTACGCTCGTGCACAATTCTAAGGTAACAACCTGAATGGACTCCCATAAGCCTGACAGGAGCAAGGATAGTTGAAGTAGAATGAACGAATCCGACAAAGTTCCAATAGTGCCACCAATTTCCTGGACTTGAACTGATCTATACCAAAGGCCAAGAGCCTTAACTCAAGCTGAGACTAGATAAGGACTTGAACTGAAGATTCATTAGAGGATAAGGGACCCGAACAGAGATTTGAAAGCAACTAAGGACTTGAATTCCGGTGATGGATAAGCATGGATTTGAACCACGTGTAAAAGAGACCACAGACTTGAACTGGGTAATAGTAGCTAAGAAGTCAAACCAAAGCAAGTAAGGAGCTACGGACTTGAACTAAGGCTATATATAGGTGGTGGTCTAACCACGGCTAAGTGAGGAGCAACGGACTTGAAACAAGGAAATAATACCAAGAAAGGGGCTTAAACCCTGCTTGGGGGAATGAATTGAGGATGAAATATGAATAGGGATGAGTCGATTAGAATTAAGATCAACAGCCAATCGAGCATTGCGAGGAGTACCCCTAAACCAAGCTCCATCATGGAATCACTCCATCCCAAACCACATCCAACTAGAATTGCCGAAAAGACTTCTAGAATCAAGATTCAAATGATAAGGGACTGATAGAAGAATAGGACATTATGGTAAGGTTCCAAAGCTGTGTGACTGCCTAAATAAAGCTCAGACTATCAGACTCAAGTCTTCTATATCAATCTACAAGGAGCTAAGCTATCCGAAATGATGTCGAAGGAGTTCTAAGGCCAAATGGCCCCAAACTCATATTAATTGCCTCGATACTCGGTCGACTAGGCTACTAGCCTAATTTGGCCATTCCGGAGCTGATAGAACCTTCAGAATTTCATTCTAAGGTCATTTTCCTGAAGTTATGATCAAAGTAAACTTTTCAAATTATAAAAGCTCCAATAAAGGAAAAAGGGCCTAAAACCCAAACGAACAACCAGACAACCGAACAATTAGTACTAGTAAGTCATAAATGACTTAGGGTCACTATTAGAATGCTCTAAGCAATGAAATAAATGATTTATTTCTAAAATGATATGGTGGGTCATTAAAACATCCACTACTAAAAGAACTTTCATCCGCAAAAGTAAGAGTCCAGAAGTACTTGAAGGCTAAAATAAGTTAGGGAACTATGCCTGTATCTCCTGCTCGATCTCCCAAGTAGCTTCCTCGATTTGACAATGCCTCCAATGGACCTTAACCACAAGAATGACTCTGGATGCAACTGTTTGACATCTCCGACCAAAATAGCAACTGGCTCCTCAATATAGCTCAAATAATCATCCAAGTCAATCATATCATACCGAAGCACATGAGACTCGTCTGGCATATAGCAGCGCAGCATCAAAACATAAAAGATCGGATAAATAGTTGAAAAGGACGGAGGCAAAGCTAAATCATATGTAACCTCACCAACTGTCCTCATTATCTCAAAAAGGCCAATTCACTTGGGGATAAGCTTGCCTCGTCTCCCAAATCTCTTCATGCCCTTCATGGGCGATACACGGAGGAAAACTTTGTCATTAACAACAAATCTCAATAGCCAACGCCTATGATACGCATAACTCTGGTGTCTACTCTGAGTTGTCCTGAGCATATCTTGAATCACCCTTGCATGCTCGAAGGCCTCCTACATCAAGTTTATACCACGCGGCCTATGCTCTGTAGACTCAAACCATCCAACCAAAGAGCGACAACGCCTACTATATAAGGCCTCGAATGGGTCCATCTGAATATTATAGTAGTAGTTGTTGTTGTGTGCAAACTCTGCCAAGGGCAAAAATTGATCCCACGGACCCCCAAAATCCATGTCCACAACATATCCTCAATAATATGAATAGTGCACTCCAACTAGCCATTAGTCTATGGGTGGACAGTAATGCTAAGGTCTACACGGGTACCTAACTCCTCCTGAAAAGTCCTCCAAAATCTAGATATGAACTGTGAGTCCCGGTCTGAGATGATAGAAATAGGCACACCATGAAGGCGAACCACCTTCTAAATGTAGATACGGGCAAACCTCTTAATGCTGTAGGAAGTATGAACAGAAAGGAAGTGTGCTGACTTAGTAATCGATCAATGAGGACCTAAATACTATCAAGACCACGGGAAATGAGAGGCAACCCCACAATGAAATCAATGGTGATACGCTCCCACTTCTATTTGGGAATGGGTAACCTCTAAAGCTCGCTACCGGAACTCAAATGCTTGCCCTTCACCTGCTGACAACTCAAACAATGCGACACATAATCCATAATATCTCTCCTCATGCCACTCTACTAGTAATATAACCTCAAGTCATAATACATCTTAGCGGTGCATGAATGGATAGAATATCTGGAATCATGAGCCTCACTAAGGATCAACTGAATCAAACTCTCAACTCTCAAAGCACAAAAGTGACCACCAAACCTCAATAACCCATCTGAATCTAAAGTAGCTAGGCTGGCGTCATCTCCCAAAACTCAATCTTGAAGTGCAATTAAATTCTCATCATCAAAGTAACGGCTACGAATTTGATCCATTAGAGATGATTAGGATCTACATAAGCTAACACACACCGGGAATCAAAGATATCAAGTCGAATCATCAGGTTAGCTAATGATTGGATGTCCAAAGATAATGGTCGCTCCACAGTAGAAAGGGAGTCTAGACTACCCATACTCACCGCCTTCTGACTCAAGGCATCTGCTATAATATTCGTCTTGCTTGGATGGTAGAGAATAGAGAGGTTATAGTCTTTTAAGAGCTCAATCCAGTGGTGCTGCCTCAAATTAAGATCCCTCTGGATTATAATATACTGAAGGCTTCTTTGATAGGTTTAAATCTCATATCGAACTCCATATAGGTAGTGCCTCAAAATTTTAAGCACAAAAACTACCGCCGCCAACTCCAGGTCATGAGTAGGGTAGTTGTACTTGTGTAGCTTAAGCTGCCTCAATACATAAGTAGTAACTCAGCCCTGTTGCATCAGTACACAATCCAAACCAACTCCTGATGCATCACAATAAATGGTGAATCCCTCACCCTTAACTAGAAGAGTCAATATAGGATCGATGGTAAGCAACTCTTTGAACCTCAAAAAGCTTCTATCACACTCCTCCGATCACACAAACGGAACATCCTAGCGAGTCAACCGAGTCATAGGTGCCGCTATAGTAGACAACCCCTCAACAAAGCGTCTGTAATACCCTGCCAATCTGATGAAGCTACGAATCTCAGTCACAGAGGTGGGCCTAGCCCAATCTTGAATAACCTCAATCTTCACTGGATCTACCATAATGCCATACTTGGACACCACGTATCCCAAAAATATCAGACTCAAGACAAACCAACACTTTAAGAACTTGGCATAAAGTCGTTGATCTCTCAAAGTGTGGAGCACTATTCTCAAATATTGCTTATTCTCATCCTGGCTCCGTGAGTATACCAAAATATCATTGATGAAGACTATGACAAATGAGTCCAAGTACGACCTAAATACTCGAGTAATCAAGTCTATGAACGAGGCAGGGGTATTATTCAACCCAAAATACATCACTAGGAACTCATAGTGACCGTAACGAGTCCTAAATGCGGTCATAGTGATGTCCGCTGCCCTAATCCTCAACTAGTGGCAGTCGGGTCACAAATCAATCTTAGAAAACACCACGTCACCCTGAAGTTGGTCGAATAGGTCATCAATCCTAGGCATGGGGTAATAGTTCTTCACCATCACCTTGTTCAACTATTTGTAAGCAATACACATCCGCATAGTACCGCCCTTCTTCTTAATGAATAGGACTGGGGCACCCAAGGTGATACACTAGACCAAATAAATCCCTTATCCAAGAGATCCTGAAGCTAAAGATGTCATTGGGCTCTATGGGGACCATAAAATATGGTGGGATGTAAATAGGATGAGTACCCAACTCTACATTAATGGCAAAGTCAATATCATGATTCGGAGGAAGGCCAGGCAGATCGGCAGGAAACAAATCTACAAACTCTCAGACTATAGGTACTAAATCAACCATAGGGCCCTCCCTACTCACATCCCTAACACAAGCAGAGTATTCCAAACATCTTCTAACTACTAACTTCTGAGCCCGAACAAAAGAGATCACCCCAATCGGCATGCGACTATAAGAACCCTGCCACACTACCAGCAGAATATCAAGCATGGCTAAGGTAATGATCTTAGCATAGAAATCCAAGACTGCGCGGTGAGAGGATAACTATTTCATGCCAAGAAACAAATCAAAATCCACCATATCAAGCAAGATGAGATCAACCCTAGTGTCTCACCCCTGAATAGTCACTACGCAAGATATAAAGATATAATCCACTACTAAAGAATTACCTACCGAGGTCGAAACATGCAATGGCTCAACTAAGGGCTTTGGACTCATAATAAATCGAGGGGCACAATATTCAAATATATAAGAATAGGTGGATTCTAGATCAAATAAAGTGGATGCCGACTGATGATATATTAAAATTATAGCTCTGATAACATAATTCGAGGCCTCAGCCTCTACTCTAGCTGGAGTTGCATAAAAGTGGGTCTAGGCTCTTCTACCCTATGCATCGACCCTACCTCAGTAGGGACCTCCTCATGCACCCTGATGACCACCCATGCGGTCCTGGACCTGGTCTTTGCCTCTAGTTGGAGGTCCTGCTGTTAACGCAGGTCTAGTTGCCTTTGCAGCTTATAAGGCTACCCTACGGTGAGGGCACTCACAAGACCAATGAACTAGACCCCCACACTCATAGCACCCTTATGACTGTAGGCTCTAAGATGGAGGTTGGCCACCTTGGATAGAAGAACCCGTCTATGAACTACCTCGGCCCTGACTTGGACCAGCACTAAAACTACCCTGACGATACTGGTCACCCTCTAAAGTATGAAAGAAGTCCTAAAAGGGGTGGCTAGATTGGACCGGCTAAAATCTCTGCCGATATTTTTCACAAGACTTCCTGTGTCTAAAGCAGTACTCATCCTGGCTATCCTCTGGCCTAACTCTCCTATCACTACCCCCTTGGCCTCACAACGAAGCTTCTCAAGCGCGTGAGCATAGTCTACCACATCCAAAAATGAGCATCCCAATAAGACTAAAGACTGAATCTCAATCCGTAACTGGAGTCTCAATCCTCTGACAAAGCATTGAACTCTCTCCTCCTCGGTAGGTAAGATCATGGTGACATACCTGGAGAGCTCATAGAATTGCGCCTCATACTCTGATACAGTCATGGAGCCCTACTCCAACTATGCAAAGTGATCTCATAGTTTATCTCTATCGCTCCTGAGAATAAACTGGGCTAAGAATGACTATGAAACCTCAATCCATGACACTGATGAAGACCCAGCTTACCTAGTCTCCAAATACGAATGCCACCACTATCGTGCAAGACCGTCTAGATGATAAGCAGTAAAGTTGGCTCCCCTCAACTCTACTAGAACCAAAGTCTAAAGCCTCACTCGACAAGTAAGTAGAAACTCATGGGCATCCTCACCCACAACCCCAGAAAACCTCAGTGGTGATAATCTAAAGAACACCCCGAGCATCTTCTACTTTGGAAGTGGCATGACACCCTTCAAATCATCTGGCTGAGAAGTAGGTGCTAGAGGTTGCTGACCAAGTAGTGCCTCTAGCGTAGGCTGGTCCTGTGGTACTAAGCAACTAGAGCTGGTGCCTGTTGCATACCTCTAATAGCAACTAGTATCTGAGTGAGCATGGCCTGAAGGTCTGGAGCTGCAACTGGCACGGGCGATGGCAAGGCTGGTCCTAAATCTACTGGTTGATGATGTACTGGAGCTACTTGTAGCTCCACCTCCAACTCTGAAGTCTACTTCCTATCCCAGGCTAGAGTTGTAGTCCTGGCACGACCTCAAGGTCGACCTCTACCCCTACTACGCATGTGATCCATCCTATAATAAGTAGAGTAAGTGATATTTCTAGAAACTGATAAGACACACACTACACGATACCAATATAAAAGAGACACGTTCCTAAAGACATCCTAGAGCCTTCTAAAGATAAGTCACAGATGTCTTTGCACTGATCTATAGGACTCTTCTAGATGTTAGCTTTGTAAAAGTGAGATCAATGAACCCAAGGATCTGATACCAACTTGTCACGACTCAATTTCTCAGATCTTGATGGTGCCTACTATGACACACCAGTAGGCAAGACGGCCTATATCTTAAAATGGTGAGTAATGGGATGTTAAGGTAGAATACCAACCATATAACAAAAAACACAAATGAAATAACAAGAACTTAACTAAACGGCGGAAGCGAAGAGAAATATATACAAGTAAAAAGATCCCTCCCAGAACCTGGAAGTCACAAGTACAGAGCGACTACAAAAAGAGTACAAGTCCCAAGAGTAATGGGATGCCAAGAATGACTATGAAACCTCAATCCACGACACTACCGAAGACCCAGCTTGCCTAGTCTCCAAATACGAATACCACCACTACGTGCAAGATCGTCTAGATGATAAGCAGTAATATTGGCTCCCCTCAACTCTACTAGAACCAAACTCTAAAGCCTCACTCGACAAGTAAGTAGAAACTCATAGGCATCCTAACCCACAACCTTAGAAAACCTCGACGGTGATAATCTAAAGAACACCACGAGCATCTTCTACTCTGGAAGTGGCATGACACCCTTTAAATCATCTGGCTGAGAAGCAGGTGCTAGAGGTTGCTCACCAAGTAGTGCCTCTAGCGTAGGCTGGTCCTGCGGTACTAAGCAACTAGAGCTGGTGCCTGTTGCATACCTCCAATAGCAACTAGTATCTGAGTGAGCATGGCCTGAAGGTCAAGAGCTGCAACTGGCACGGGCGATGGCGAGGCTGGTCCCAAATCCACTGGTTGATGATGTACTAGAGCTACTTGTGGCTCCACCTTCGACTCTGAAGTCTACTTCTTGTCCCAGGCTAGAGCTGTAGTCCTGGCACGACCTTAAGGTCGGCCTCTAGCCCTACTATGCATGTGAACCATCCTATAATAAGTAGAGTAAGTGAGATTTCCAGAAATTGATAAGACACACACTACACAATACCGATACAAAAGAGACATATTCCTAAAGACATCCTAGAGCCTTCTAAAGATAAGTCACAGATGTCTTTGCACTGATCTATAGGATTCTACTAGACGTTAGCATTGTAAAAGTGAGACGAATGAACCCAAGGCTCTGATACCAACTTGTCACGACTCAATTTCTCAGATCATGATGGTACCTACTATGACCCACCAGTAAGCAAGATGGCCTATATCTTAAAATGGTGAGTAATGGGATGTCAAGGTAGAATACCAACCATATAACAAAAAACACAAATGAAATAACAAGAACTTAACTAAATAGCGGAAGCGAAGAGAAATATATACAAGTAAAAAGATCCCTTCCAAAACCTGGAAGTCACAAGTATAGAGCTACTACAAAAAGAGTACAAGTCCCAAGAGTGGACTACAGAAACAGGTTGGTCTCAAAAAGCAAAACACGAGCAAAATACATGTATAGAGGGAGACGGATAACTCCAGAACACTATGTGTTCACCCTTGCCTCCAATCAAGACAGCAGGTGGATTAGAAAATTTACCTTACACAAAGCTCCTAATCAAGTTTCCGAGCTCACCAATGGTTTCCCATTCAATTTCCTTGAACTTAGACCCTTGGACCATTAATTTTGGTCAAGAATTGAAGGAGAAAATAGTGTTTGGAAATGGTGAATATAGCTGAGTTCGTCCTTGGTCTTTTATTAAAAGACCAAGGTTTTGACCTTCATAAATGCAGCCTAAGTGGCCCACAAATGCGAAAGTCAAGAAGGTTGGCCTTCCTGAAAGCGGCTAGTAGCCCGTGAACACAGAGGTAAAAGAGACAAACCTTTGTGAACTCATCCCAGACCCCACTAATGCGAAGGGAAAATTCTTTGCCTCAATGAATGTGGCTAAGAGCCCGCAATCATGGAGAACAAATTTACCTGCACCAGATATCTACTGTAATGCTGATTCTCACTAAGTTCAAATACTCCAACAGGGTTCTCGAAATTCATTCAAAATTCCATGCATGCAAATGAGATGTCCTACCCCACCTAAATTGATATTCTAGACTCAATGGCACAGTTGAAATTTCCATACTAAATCGTGACAATTAAAAGTGGATCCTACATCCAAGTGTCATTTTAAGCCAAATTCCACAATGGGTCTTAGAATTAGACCAAAAGCCTCGGGAAGAGAACGAATGCTCATCCTAGACCAAACTCAACATTTAGAGCTAAGCGCATTTTCAGAATTTTCATATAAGCACATTTTCCAAAAATGTTGACCAAAGTCAACCATGAACCAAATTTCAAAGTCAAAAGTGCCAAATGACTCTAAATTTATATCCATTTCCTCGAAGATAATAGAACCGTCAAAATTCTAATCTGAGGTTATTTCCCTAAAGTTATGATCGAAGTAAATTTTTCAAGTTATAAAAGCTCCAAAATAAGGAAACAGGCCTAAAACCCAAGTGAATGACCAGGCGACCGAACAATTAGTGCCAACAAGTCATAAATGACTTAGGGTCTCTACACGAATGCTCTAAGTGATGAAATGAATGCTTTATTTTCTAAAATGACCTAGAGGATCATTATAATTTTGACTTGCAGGAAAATGGCTATCAATAGCGGAGATAAAAAAGACAATGTTGGTAGTACAATTTTGTCAACCTATGAGCCAACCTGCGAGCCATGGTCCTTTCCATGATTCATAGGTGAAACTCATAGGTGAGAATTCTGTGGAATTGAAGTCAAGTCTAAGCCACAAGAAGAATTTATGAGTTGTAGGAATTACTATGAGCCATAGGTCAGTGGTCGAAAGATGAAAAACTAAAGTATTGAAGACTCCTAGAGCATGAAGTCATACTATAAGCCGTAGGCACTTCTATGAGCAGTAGATTCAGATCATAAAGGAGATTCAGATAGTTGAAACTAGAGGACTTAGACCTACGAATGAACATGACAAGACCATACATTGGTCTACGGAACGTAGATTCTGTTCGTAGAAGAGACACTGAAGGTTGATTTACTATCAATCCATTAGAAGACTCCACAAGTTGTAGGACGAGTGACGATCATAGTATGGAGTCGTAGATGTTGTCGAATCCAACATTTCCTACATTTGCTAGATTTATTTTATTTAGGATTTAAATATCTATAAATACGCTTCTTGGATTTTATTTATGTTATTATGCACATTTTTTGAGTTGGAGAATTGAGCTTGAACTACTTTTGGCTTTAATTTTTGTATTCATGATCATAATTTTGTTCGTCAATTTTAGCTTTGCAATTCTATTCAAGATTTTGGAATTCCATATTTATTCTTGTAATTGCATGATTTATTTTAACCCAAATATTATGAATTATGATCAATCAATTATGACTAGCTAATTCCATATCTAGAGTTGTGGGAACCAAGAAGAATTAACAACGTAGACCTAATAAATAATAATTCTTGCATAGTGTGCATGCACGTATTATTTTTTCTCTTAGATTTGACTGCTTTTAATGATTGCAAATGTTAGAACTTGCCTTATTATTACTTGCTGGATCAAGGAGGTAACGAAAGGGAAAAGGGATTATACAACGGAGATTTGAGGCTATCAACCCTCATCTAATAGCTTGAACGGGCCAAGGGATAGCCAATTGGGATCCACTAATAAGGGTTAGTAAAGCATACACCTATAGATGGATCAAGTTGTGTGGTGATCAACACTTATTTAAGGGAACAAACACTTAGGTGAACTTAACTTACCAACCTTGAATTTTACACACTAGACATGGATTACTACTACAAGATTCTACTGAGTTAAGGATTCGTGGGGAACACACATATCCTAGTTTCTTCTATTATTGAATTCAAACACATTAATATGCTACGTTGGTATTTGTTACTTGCGATTATTAATTCTCAATTATATTTATACAAAACCTCCCTTTATGAAAATAATATGACTAAGAGTACGAACAATAACAACGACTGCTTTATACTTCTTTTAAAGGTGTAATTTGAATGTATCAGTTGTCAATTGAGTTTTATTTTTTTGCCCTTGTCGGACTTGTATATACATTTGTGTTTTGAACTAGCTTCTATGTACCTTGTGGTTAGAAAGTGACCTTATCGGTTTACTCTGTTATTCTTTTCGCTTTTATATTCTGAACACTTGGTATCGTTCAAGCCTCCTTGGCATTGACTTATCACAGATGATTTTATTTGATTAGTTTTGATTGATTTGATCAGTCAAGTGAGGCATCGGGTGCCCTTTGCCTCTCTAGGTTTGAGGCATGACAATAGCTTGGAGTCTGTAGCTAAAAATACATTTTGTTGTAGTGATCCTTCTATAGACTATCGCCTTTGTTGATATGGTTTTTGGCCCCACCGCCCCGCCTTCTCCAAACACTTTACTTTAGGGAGAAGATGTTGGAAAGCATTTAGGGAAAAAGGAATATGCAAAAAGAGATATGTACATTATAGAGGGAGAACATTAGAGGAATCTTTAAGGATCTTTTAATCTCATCCTTTTGATCACGTTTGGAAGAGATTAAACACTGACTTTCTATCTTCTATACATATAGAGATACAAAGGCACAAAAACATATGAGATTTTATTTTTACACACACAAGAGACAGAGAAAAATGCAATCTTCAGTTAATTTTCTTCTCGTTCCAAAAACTTTCTAGCATTACAAAATTTGTATTTCGAGTATTGAGAAATTTTCTAGGATATGAAACCTTCAGATTGAGAATGTTTTTTTTTGTATTCTGCATTTTGAAGGATGAGGTTTTTGATAAATTCTTGTAATTTTGTATTTTCTATAGGTATTACATTTTAAGGTATGAAATATATTTTTGTTGGTTGTATTTTTGTTTGGTTGTATTTTTGTTTGAGTATATTTTGTGATAATGTACCCATGTAATTTTGTTATTTGCATCCTCTAAGAAGTGATATATTTTTATTATTTGTATCCTTACATACACCTCAATATTTCTCCATTTTTACTTGGTTGCATTCGTTGTGCAAATGAATACGTTGATAAAAATTGTATTCATTATGCAATCGAATACAATTGACACAAACTATATTCAATTACGCAAACGATACAATTAATACAACTACTTGACAATAGAAGATTAATTATAAAGAATAAATATTAAAAGAGAAAATACAAAGTTCCATGTTAACTTATATTATATTTGTAAGTATACACCTAAAGTTTATAGGGGTCCTATTGCCATGCAAAATTATTTTCAACAACTCTACACCATAAGTAACAAAAAGAAGGAATTTGAACCATTTTGTTACTTTTAAAAAAAAAAGAAAATTAGATGGATAACTAAGAAATTTTCAGGTTCCCACCACCTGCAAATAAAGCTTTATTTGAGAAACATCTTGATTAAGTTTATTTCAGTGAGTAAAAAATACCTTTATCTTCAATTTCATCTTTAGATTCCTCCTAGAAACCATGAACACGGAAGGAAAAGAAATTTGAAAAAATGAATAGTGAAATTCTAAAAGGGCTTGAGGGTTAAAATGTGAGTGGGTCAGGGTTTTACCTGACCTATTATTAAATAGGTAAAAAATAAAATTATATTATTTTATTTGGAGTAAGAAGCACACACATATTATGAGGTTATAAAATTATAAAAATAATATATTTAGAGTTGTTGAGAATAATTTCTCGACTTAAAATATGGTATAAATTAAGGGGGCGAGACTTTATGCAATTTCTTGCATTTAAACAATAGTTATACATGATAAATAACTCTAAAACTGTTTTGATTTCAATAAGTTTCTCTATTTTATAACAAATGAACAATACTATTCCAGGTTTTGGGTGATGAAACTGAGGACACATGACATCAATCATAACTTCATGGACGAAAATAAAGTAGTAGTTTATCTAAAAAAAATAAACTGTTGTAAATTAAGTGAAGGATCTAGAAATTTTTATAAATCCATGACATTATGTAGTATCTATATTGCACCAGGACAAAGAAGGACACTATAGTACTAGAAAAGTGTTTCCGGTCCTTTTTTTAATAAACTTTTGAGATTTATTTATTAAAACTCAAAACATTACAAAATATTCAAGTCAAGCCTATTACGAAAATAAAAACAAATTGGATAAAAATAAAAAAAGTTCAATTTGCCCTTATCTTAATACACTTCTAATATGACCTGGTTTCCTAATGTACCACTTTTCATATTTTTTAAATTCTAAGTACACTGAGAAAATATTATCGCTGTGGAGTAACGTCTGCCTTCATCTCTTCTTCTTTTGGATCAACAATACTACACATTTATTGACATCCGTAGATGTTAGTTCATCTTGCTTAAGTAAGTGTTGATTCTCGTTGTTTTTCCTTTCCTCTTCCTTCTTTATTGATTTACTTTCATTAATTGGTCATTTTTCAGTTGTATGACTTGGTGGATGAGACATTCATCACCTTTATGTATTCTTCTGAGGGATTCTTCCAAATGATACTATGCAGACTCACTTGATTTTTTTGACCTTCTCTTTTCTTCTAATTTTCTTTGCTTGCAATTTGAGATGAAATGGAATAAAAAGAAAGCTCTAATCCACTGCCATCTTTCAGTGTTTAGCTCAGCTTCCAAATTTTGCAACCCCAATTCGACTATGTTACCTTTCCATTTTGATGTGAGTTCTTTTTGTTGGCTGAAGTAAAATATACTAGATAGCATTTTTACTCTTTTTATTGTCCTCCTAGTTATTGTAATTATCTCCCTGGTGAAAAATCAATGTTGTAGCCTTTTCAGCCCCTTCACCTTCTATTTGATGATAATCTTAAATATGAATACACTTTGTCATTGTTAATTATCTTTTTTTCTGTTATTTTCATGCTTTTATAATCTATATAGCTGCAATTTCTTTTATCTATTATCAAGTTAGCTAAGTAATCTACTAACTGATTCCTTCCCTTATTATGTATTATACTTTTACTTGTTTGGTAGCTAAAATATATTTGCTTTCTGTTATTAGCTCTATAATGCTCCATGGACATACACATTGTTTATCAATACCTACTTAATATTAATGAGTTTGTTTGAATGAGAACATTCCTATGTTTTGCTTTATTAATGTGTCTACATAATTTCAGTATTGCCTTAACTTCTGTTTCTGTGTTTGTAGTATCCTCAATCCTGACCTCTCTTCATACATCAAGTTCCGTTCCACGTTTCTCAAATAGAATGAATAAGAACTTAAATCTGATTTTTTTCTTGATGCCCCATTCGTGTTATATTTAACCTATTTTTCAGATGGATACTCCCATACTACCATAAGAATTTTAAACTAGGGTCTATATTCTTCTAGCTCCTTCATAATTTTTGGCTAGTTGTAGAAGATATTTTTATTAGGCCTTTTTACTCTCAATAACATGTGAATATTTCTTGTAATATTATGAATAACTTGTTGATTTGATATCATTTTTGTTTCATGCTTGATACTATTTTTCTTCTTATAATTTTGATATTATGATACTTGGAACAACTTGATAGTATGGTTTTATTCCCTTTGTAACTCTTAAATTCCACCATTGCATAATGACCTCTCTTAGATTTACTCCTTCAGTATTAAAACCTTCAAAAGAAGAAAAATAAGACCATGTCCTGTTGCAGTTTGTGATTTTAGAAACACATGAGACATGATCTCTTGCTCCGACTTTGTGCAACAATAACACTTTGATAGCCCTTCATAGCCTCATCTCCTTATTTTTTCACCCACCGATATTTTGAATTATATAACCTTCACATAAAGAAAGTCATTTTAAAGGGCAACCCCTTCAATCATATTTCCTCCAAGGTTTTATTAGGTTGCTCCCTTGACTTGGTTGATTATATAAAAGAATCCTAGAAAAAAGCAAGTTAGACCATTTTTAGGGCGAAAGATTTCTTGGATGATTCATTTCAGTCTAAAGTCAGTCAAGTCATGGAATTAGCAGATCTTTCCTCTTAATCAACCCTATGAGGTAATTCTTCTATTCATTAAGATGAAGACATTTAGTAAACTCTGACTCTGAACTCAATGAATGCAATTCAAGAAGGGCATGAAGCTTGAGGTTAACTTGAAGTGGGAGTCCTTCTACAAGAGAGTTTTGCTCCAACGGCTATGGATCGAGGTGAGGGTCAAATCAAGAGTTGCTTTGTGAGACCTTCGATTAACCTTACTCATAAAGGGTCTTATGGTCAGGAGAACTACCGAACTAAAATAAAATAGTGTTCTTACTAAAGCATCATATATTTGCACTTAATAGAGGTCTGAAATTAAATGGTTCAGACATTAGACCATTGAGTGCATTTTTTTATTAAGATTTAATTACTTAATGAGCCTGAATAGGTTTAAATTATTAAGATCTAGAACATAGTCTTAATATCATTAAGAGGTATTCTTGTGTGGATAATATTTATAATCACTCTATATGAAATCACCAACTACCACTAACCACCTCTAGCATCATGACTAATGTTGTCAGCTGCTACCACACTTCTCCTCCGTCATTATGATTATATCTATTGCCGCCACCACCTCCATCATTATAGCCGCCACCACATCTACTATAATTAATTCCTACTACCAATCAACTCTGTCATCATAACTAGCACTGCTATCAACTACCACCATATATTCTATGATCACCACCGCCACCTCCATCAGTACTACTATTAACCACTACCTCCATTTTGTTCAAAGAATGATAACTCTATGTATTATCATGCTTAATATATGTTGTGGGAATTGTTAGTACGGTCTCTGATGCGATCAGGTGAGAATTGGATGGTTTTGAGCCTTTTGAGTTGAGTTTTATTAAAATACTTGACTTTGGTCAACTTTAGGAGATCCGAACTTTGGATGGTGATTATGTTAGTTCCATTGCATTTCGAATGTCGAGTTTGTATAGAAGGGTGGTTGGTTAGAGTTCCAAGACCTTAGATTGTATTTTGAGTGTTTAGGCAAGACGTTGAGTATTAGGCCTGAAGAGAAGTCTGAGAGGGTATTTATGTCATAATAGTCTTTTTTGGAAATCTAAGATTTTATTGAGTCTGAAATATAAAAATTACTATGGTAGGATATTCAATTTATTTTTATTGGACCCCAAACAAATTCTAAGGGTCCGATCGGGGATTTTGAGAGCATTTCCTTGTTGATTCAAATAAATTTTTAATTTTAGTCTTTTTGATATCAATGAGATTTTTGGATAATTTAACCCTAGTTCCTAACCTTTGCAATATGGGTATCATTAGAACTTTATTGATGTGTACCTTTCATTTTTTTATAGTTGGAGATCGTTTTGGGGCTGTTGATAGAGGAAAAGCATCGGTAGAGTGACTCGAGTGAAGTTTTGGCCTTTGAGGTAGGCTTGGCTTATCTTTCTTCTAGAATAGGTTAGGTAGTTAATCATTCTTATGAATTAGACTAAGGGATGAGATTGTGGCATTAGATTTAGATGTTGGAAATAGTTCACTATATTATTTCGCCTGTGTGGGGACTTATTTGAATTGTTTTTCCCTTGTGGGGATCATATGTGATATTATTATTCGCTTTGACAGCTATTTTTGAGATTACCTGAGAGAGAAGTTTGAGTTGATTATTCTAGCATGTTTAACTTGAAATTCCCAAGTTAGAGGCTTAAACTAATTTTTATCTCTTCTTAAAATAAAAGAAAACATTTTTCAAACGATAAATGTGTGTGTCAAATGAGTTTTCCCACTACTCTTTCCATATGAGGGTGTATATCATATATTATCAAGTTTGGAGACTTTGGACTCTTTTAGACTTATGTTGAATTCCTTATGCCTCCGTGTTGTCGTATTGTGATGTATTCATACTTATTCATCATATTATTGTTCATGGAAATTTGAGAAATATGGAAGTACTACTTTGAGAAATAAAATAAAACACCTTATATATCCTTGACCACGAGCTAGGTGAAAAGTGGATGAGATTGTAAGATCATGAGATTTTGTCTATGGACTGCGAGTTCTCCATGGGCCCTTGTCTTGGGATCTAAAGCTCAGCAAGGTGTATATTACAAGTTGTGTAACAGCTTTAGTACCACCACATTATTTCATCAATGCATTGCATTAAATTAGACTATTTAT
Source organism: Solanum dulcamara (assembly GCF_947179165.1). Classification (NCBI taxonomy): domain Eukaryota; kingdom Viridiplantae; phylum Streptophyta; class Magnoliopsida; order Solanales; family Solanaceae; genus Solanum; species Solanum dulcamara. The sequence goes on along the minus strand of NC_077246.1, from coordinate 22,298,483 downwards.
AACCTTACTTGTTTACTTTACTCGCATCATTCATATATAAAATGGCAATGCTATTGGCAAAGTGGGACTTTTTTGTACGCAAGTGGAAGCATTTTGTAGTTTATTTCATAAGTTCTGATAATCTACCTTATACTTAGTTGGCCAATCCTACTAAGTATACGTGGATTATACTCACCACTATTTCTCTTGTTCTTTTGATGCAAATCCTAGTTAGTGTATTTCTCATGGCGGTTGATCAGATTTAGGTGGTTGAGTCTATTCAAAGTTGTGGTGAGATCCTATTTTCTAGATCTCCATTAGATTTCATCTATCTTTTATAATCTTTATTTTCATTTCAAAGACTTGAGATGTAATTCAGATTATAGAGATATAATAGATTCTTTTTATGCTTATGATTTCAAATTTTGGAAATTTCCTTATTGTATCTCATTTTTCTTTATTTATGGCCTGACTCCCCTCTAGGAGTCTCATATATATTTTTATCTTCTTTTATGCAACTTCTGAAATAACTTTTGAGTTAGATTTTTTGTCTTACACACCAAGTTGGATTTGGGGTGTGTGTCATCATGACCTCAGTTTTTAGGTCATGACAAATTGGTATCAAAGCACTAGGTTCACTGGTTTCATAACTTAAAGAGTAAAATATCTAGTAGAGTCTTGCGGATCGATACGTAAACGTCCATACCTATCTTTAAGAAGCTACACAATAATTAATAGAAAAATTCCTTCCATTTAATTCCCTTAGTCCGAGTTATTCATATCAAGTTTTGCATATATCTAATCTATTCTTTCTATGTAGATGTTGAGGACTAGAGCCAAAGTCGTAGAGGGTGAGGTTATACCTATTGACCGAGCCCCAGTCTACGGGCAAGATAGAGGATGATGTAGGGTTAGAGGTCATGGCCGAGCGAGAGGATTAGTACTACCTGAGGGTAAGCTAGGGACGCATTGCCTGAGCCCATATATGAGCATGATAATGATATTAAGCAGCAGACTAAAAAGGACTAGCTCAAACTCCTTTGGCCCCAAACAAAACTCTGATGCATCAAGAGTTGATTATCAAGCTATTGTCTAGATTGGATAGTTCACCTCATTCTGGTGTTCTTCAGGGTAAATCAGGTTCTTTTATAATAGTTAGTTCTACACCTACACTTCAGAGGCATATTGTGGGATATCAGACTCCTGGTTCTTCTTTAGTTCCTTCTATTATACCTCTGAGATTTACAGTCCCACATGTTTATACTAGTGAGGCCATGTTGGTTTTTGAGAAAAAAAGAGCTTTGAGAGATTTATTTGATTGGAACCTCCCAAGTTTGATGGAATGGCTAGGGAGAAGACTTATGACTTCTTGACTGAGTGCTAGGACAGTTTGTTCAACCTGGGTATCTTAGAGTCACATGAAGTGTCTTATACCTCTTATTAGTTTGCGGGAGTAGTCAAGTAGTGGTGGAGATCGGTTCTTACTCATAGGCCTATTGGTTATTCTATAAGGCATTCCTTAAGAGATTTATGCCCTATAGTCCTCATGATCAATGCATGGATGAGTTTGATAGATTGGAGTAGGGTTCTCTACTAGTTTTTGAGTATGAGGCTTATTTTTATGAGTTGTTTCATTATGCCTTGTCGAATATTCCTATCGAGTTTGAGTGGATCCACAAGTTGGTGAAGGGGTTTATCAATTATCTTTAGGAGACCACAACCTCTCTTATGTTATTAGGTGGTATATTTTAGAGTATTATTGATTATGCCATAATAATTGAGGGTATTTGACATGCTACAAAGAGTGGTGGCACCAAGATATTTCATCACCAGGGTCATTTCAGTGGTCATTTATCCAAAAATAAAGATTATTCTTGTTAGGACACCTATGGATATCAGGGTAGACCAATACAAGCAGCAATCTAGAGTGTAGATAGTACTAGTGGACCTAGACCTGGTCAAGCTAGTCATGGTACGCATAGTAGCTCTTTAGGTCATAGAGGACATATCAACTCTTCTGGTTATTCTCAACAAGGTTTAGGTTCTCGAGGTTGTTTCGTTTATGAAGAATTTATAACAAGGTAAAGGATTTCCCAGACGTGCTTTTTTTACTGTTTAGCCAGGATCGTAGGTTGTTCGTGCTATGCCAATTTTAGTTGTTTGAGGTGCTTCACAGAGTACTAGAGGTCGTACCTAGGGTACTAAGGGCAAATCTCAAGGTAGTGCTCGTGGTGGTTCTTAGGCTAGTGGTGATTGTAGGCTATGCTATGCTATATCAGGTAGATACCTCAGATGCAGTGATAACAGGTATCGCCCAAGTTTTTTATTACTCTGCTATAGTTATTTGATCCAAAGTCTACCTACTCTTATGTGTCTACTTATTTTGTTGCAGGCATTAGTTTTGTGTGTTAGCCCTTTGCAGTACCAAATAGTGTCTCCACTCTGGTAGGCAATTCTTTAGTGGTGAAATAGGTGTACCAGGGGTATGTAGTGACATTTTCCAATAGTGAGACTCGAGCAGAGCTAATTTTATAAGATATGCTTGATATTGATATGATATTGGGTATGGATTGGTTTTCTCCCTATTATGCCATTCTAAATCATTATGCTAAGACCCTGACTTAGCTTATCTTGGTTTACTTTGATTGGTGGGTTCTTATCTTATTTTTCTCATGTTCGTGATCTTACCAAGGATTCATCTCCTTTAGAGATTACGAGGGTTGTGATAGAGTTCATAGATGTGTTTTCTACAAACTTTTTAGGCGTTTCTCTGGATTGCAATATTGACTTTGTGATTGATTTGGAGCTGTGCACCAAGACCATTTCCATCTCTCTTTATCGGATGGCTTTGGCTTATTTGAAGGAGTTGAAAGTGCAATTGGAAGATTTGTTGAAGAAATGGTTCATTCAGACTAGTGTTTCACCATGGGGTGCACCGATCTTATTTGTGAAGAAAAAAATGGTACTATAAGGATGTGAATTTATTATCGATATTTAAACAAGGTACAATCAAGAATAATTATCCTCTGCCTTATATTGATGATTTATTTATTCAGATTCATAGTGCATCGGTGTTTTCCAAGATTGAATTGAGGTAGGATTACCATCAGTAGAGAGTTTGGGATTTGGATATTTCAAAGACTATTTTCATGACTCATTATGGGCATTATGAGTTTGTGGTCATCTCCTTTTGGTTGACTAATGCCCCCACTTCTTTTATAGAGTTGATGAATCAAGTATTTTGACCTTATTTAGATTCCTTCCTGATCATAGTCATTGATGACATCCTGGTTTACTCCAAGAATGAGGCCTATCATATTCGTTACTTGAGGACCGTACTTCAGAGATTTAAAGATAAGAAGTTGTATGCAAAGTTCTCCAAGTGTGAGTTTTGGCTTGAGTCTGTTGGCTTTCTTGGGTCATATAGTGACCAACGAAGGAATTATGGTTGATTCAGCCAAGGTTGGGGTAGTTTGTGATTGGGCGAGACTTACTCCCCCTACCAAGATTTGGAGTTTCATTGGGTTAGAGGGCTTTTATTATCGATTCATCAAGAGTTTCTATTCCATCGCAACTCCAATGGCTAAGTTGACTCACAAGACTGTGGCTTTTCAATATGCGGATGAGTGCGAGGCAAGATTTCAAAAGCTCAAGTTGTTATTAACCTCGTCACCGATCTTTGCATTACCCAAGGAAGGTGTGGCATTTGTTGTATTTTGTGATTCTTTGAGTGTCGAGTTGGGTGGTGTATTAATGTAAAAGTAGATAGTTATAGTCTATGCTTTGTAACAGTTGAAGGTGCATGAGAAAAACTACCCTACTCATGATTTAAAGTTAGTTGCAGTGATCTTTGTTTTGTAGTTATGGAGGCATTACCTTTATAGGGTGCATTGTGAAGTCTTTACCAATCTTTGTTGCCTTAAATATCTTTTTTCTCAGCCAAATTTAAATATGAGGCAGAGTAGATGATTAAATTTGTTGAAAGACTATGACATTATATTCCTTTATAATTCAGGCAAGGCAAATGGTAGTGGATGCTTTGAGTCAGAAAGCATGTCGTATGGGTAGTTAATCCATTCTTAAGGTGGAGGGGAGAACTTTGGAATTGGAGGCTCAGTCGTTGGCTAGACAGTTGGTCCGATCTAATATTTTAGCACCTTATCGTATTTTGACCTTCGTTGAGGCTATTCTACATGGATGGATCAGAATCATGTCCATCAATTTGATGATGACAAGTCAAGACTGATTTGGGACAAAGTGTTGAAAGGTGAAGCAAAGTCGACATCTCTTGATCCTGAGCGAGTTTTGACGATTGGTGGTCATATTTGTATGCCTAGAGTTAATGGTTTGGTGCATATGATATTGGAGGAGGCTCATTGTTCAAAGTATTCTATTCACTTGGGACAAAAAAGATGTATCATGATTTAAAGCAACACTATGCTGGTGTGGTATGGAGAGAGATATCCGGTACTTTGTAGCCAAGTGCTTGAATTTCTATCAAGTGAAGTATGAGCATGAAAGACCGGGTGGTATGATGCAAAGGATACCCATTCCCAAGTAGAAATGGGAGCACATCACTGTGGACTTCATGGTTGGATTAACCTTGACTTTGGGTAAGTATGATTTTGTTTGAGGGATTGTGGATCGATTGACCAAATCGACACATTTCATTCCAGTGAAGACTAGTTATAATGCGGAGCAATTGGATAAGATCTACATTCATGAGCTTGTTAGGTTGTATAGAGTACCTATTTCTATTGTGTCAAATAGAGGTACACAATTTATCACATTTCTGGACCTCTATGCAGGTGCAGATGGGACCAAGCTTGAGTAAAGTACCACTTTTCATCGTCAGACCAATGATCAATATGAGCGGACTATTCAATTGCTTGAGGATATGCTTCGGTCTTGTATTATGGACTTTGGTAGTCATTGGTTCTTACCCCTTGTAGAGATTACCTATAATAATAGCTATAAGTCCAGCATTCAGATGTGTCACGTTCCGAGTCTATACCCTTGGGTGGCCGACACTCAAAAATCATTGTTGGTCCCAAGTGAACCCTTGGCCTGGGTAAATACTAAATAAAAGACTAAACTCAAATGCAGAAGCTTAAAGGATGAGCATTTAAAACAGATATAGTTTACTCATGCAACTGTCTGAAAATAACTCTGAATATAATAGAACAGTTTAAATCATAACTCCAAAAAGACTAAACTGACTCAACCTTATGTTTGTCCATGAATCCTTTAATAACTACATAAGGGTGTCAGGATATGACCCTCGGCTACCTCAAAAGAACTATAAATACTGAAAAGCAATAAAGAAGTAGAGTCCTTCGAAAGCAAGAAGGTCTCACCAAAAGGATGATGAACAGAAATCTCAATGGTGAGCCTGTTGATGATCCTGAATACATGAATCTACATCATAAAATAATGCACATCGAAAGACGTCAGTACATGGAATATACCGTTGTGTAATAAAGTTAAATACAACTATAACTGAATTAAAAACAAAACATTGATAAAAGCTTGACAGAAATGTAAAACGTGAATATAAAATAAAACATGTAAAGCTTCACATCACAACTAAGACAGTGCAATATACATATATTCTGAACATAATAAATTTACTTCTTGGGGAAATTTTCAAACCGAGAACCATCACTATGAGACTCGTGATGATACGTTCACATTACCAAAGCCATCCAATACCTTGCCAGGGTAAGATATGAAACTAAAATTATGGTCCCATCTAAAATATCCTTATCAAATACTAAAGTAAGGAGTTTCTTGAACCAACAACAAAATTCTATCTACGGTGGCAACGCAGGTTATGGGGTTTGAGTTATCTGATCTCGTACTTAAATCAGTGCTCAATACTACTCCCAAAATATAAAATAATGCTTATAATAGTAATACTGTTTGGGTTGAGTCAATGCTCAAAATGCTTCCATTAAGTTATACTAAACTTTACTATAACTATCTCAACTCTCTTCTGAAAGTAAGTGCTTTGTTTAAAATAATCATGCTCTTTTCAAATCAAGTAATGCATTTGGAACACTCATGTTCTCTTAAAACTCTTCTTTTACGCATAGCTTTGATATACTTGAACTTTACTTTAACTGAGAATAATGCTTAATATAAACTAGTGTAAAACCTTCAGACGACTCTTTACTAAATAGAATTCATCTGAAAAGTAGTCATGAACACAATCAAGAATAAGTAATACATAAAAAATCACAACTTCGATAATAAGCAACATAATTCGATATTAAGGAATCATGAAAGAACTTGAAATTCAAGAAAACTTGGGTTAAAACCCTAGGTTAAACTCTTACTGACTTAATTTAGATGTAGGGTATGAGGACTAACTTAGATAACACTATGAGTAGCCTTACACACCTGGAAAAACTAGACTTTTGAAGAACTTGAACAAAATGCTTGAAACCCTAACTTTGCTCTCTTGACACCTTGTTCTATGTTTTAAGAGTGATTATTGAAGTATTAGGATCAAACTAAACTGATAAAGACCCCAATTGTATCCCAACATATCGAGGCTTAGCCTTGGAAATGTGGGAAAAGAACAAAATATCCCTTATTAAAAACTGACGAAGGTTGTCTACGAGCCCAGTTACGGTCCATAGAAGCCCTCTTATCCAAAAAGACTGGAAATATGGGGTTCTGAGCTTTGGTTTCATACTTTTTTATGGGTCATAAACCCTTCAACTAACCATCATGTACGCCCGTGGACAAAGGTACTGAGATGAGGGTATTACCTTTCACCATCAACACTAGAAGGAATAAATAGATGAGGGTATCTTGCTTTCATATCTTCTTCGGCTTCCCCTGTAGTCTATTCAACAAAATGATTCCTCTATAAAACCTTGACTAATGCAATATCTTTGGTTCTTAACTTGTAAACCTAACAATCAAGAATTTGAACCAGAATATCTTCATAGGATAAGCTATCTTTCACACCAATGTTTTTTGTAGGAACAATGAGTGAAGGATTTCTTAAACACTTCTTAAGCATAGAAATTTAAAACACTAGATAGACAGCTGCTAAATCTGATGGTAGCTCTAACTCATAAGCTACATTACCAAATCTGTTTGAAATTCAGTAGGGAAAAATATAATAAGGATGGAGCTTCCCTTTCTTCCCAAATCTCATGACACCCTTCGTGGGTGAAACCTTCAAATATACCCAATCATACACTTTGAGCTCTAAATGTTTTTGCCTAACATTAGTGTAGGACTTTTATTGACTTTGTGCAGTTTTCAACCTCTCTTAGATGATTCTTACCTTCTCTATTGCCTAATGAACCAAGTATTTCCCTAGCAACTTAGCTTCACCAACTTTGAACCAACTAATCAGAATTTATATCTTCACCAGTAAAGAGCCTCTTAAGGAGCCATCTGAATATTTGAGTGATAACTATTATTGTACGCAAACTCAATGGGACGAAAATGGTCATCCCAATTTCCTTGGAAGTCATTAGCACAAGCTCTCCACATATACTCTAGAGTCTGAATAGTACGCACTGCCTGACCATTTTTTTAGGAATGAAATACAGTACTAAGGTTCACCTTTAAACCTAGACCCTTATGAAATAACCTCAAAAACAGGGTGGTGAACAGAGTACCCCAATCTGAAATGATGGACAAGGGAATTCCATGAAGTCTAACTATCTCATGGATGTACAATTTGGCATAGTCCTCTACTGAATATGTAGTCTTAATTGGTAAGAAATGTGCAGATTTAGTCATCCGATCTACAATCACTCAAATTGACTCATGTTGTCAGTGAGATCACAGTAAGCCGATAATAAAGTCCATGTTGATCATCTTCCATTTCTACTTTGGAAGTTCTATATTCTGATCCACACCACATGTCCTTTAGTGCTCAACTTTGACTTGTTGACAATTCAGACACTTGGAAACAAAGTCTACAATATCTCTCATCATGATACTCCACCAATAAACTTCTCTCGGGTCATCATACATTTTGGTGGAACTTGGGTGAAATGAATATTTGAAATTGTGGGCCTCTGCCATGACCCTATCTCATACACTGTCAATATTCATAACACACAATCTACTTTGATATCTCAATACACCATCTCCCCTACTATGACCTTCTGCTTATAAACATCTTTCTCTAACTGAAGTAGGATGGGGTTTTTGTCTTACTTTTCCTTCACTTCCACCACTAAGGATGATTCTACTCCATTTTTCACAATACACCACCCTAATTGGAGTCCACCAAGAGAACTCCCAAATATGCAAGTCTATACATCTTTTTAGCCAAATCTTTCTTTCCTTCCTTGATCTGATCAGCTACAAAGAGCATTAGCAACAACATTAGCCTTACATGGGTGGTAGAAAATACTCATATCATAGTCCTTGAGAAACTCAAGCCATCTTCTTTGCCTCAGGTTTAATTCTTTCTGAAAAAAGACACTGAAATCTCTTATGGCCAGTGAACACATCCACATGCACACCATAGAAATAGTGATGCCATATTTTAAAGTAAATACCACTACCACCAACTCGAGATCATAAGTCGGGTAGTTCCTCTCGTGGAATTTAAGAAACCAAGTGGCATAAGCTATAAACCTACATTTCTGCATCAGAACACAACCAAGTCCAACTCTAGATGCATCGCAATCTATAAAAAAATCTTTTGTACCTTTTGGTAGGGACAACACTGGAGAGGTAGTCATTCTAGTGTTCAATACCTGAAAGCTTTTCTCATAAGCTTCAGACCATTAGAAGTAAGTCTTTTTCTTGGTCAACTTAGTCAATGGAGATGAAATGTATAAGAACCCATCTACAAAAATTTTTTAGTAACCAACCAAACCCAAGAAACTCCTTATATCGGTTAGGGGATATGGGTCTGGGCCAATTCTTTACTGTCTCTATCTTTTGTGAATCAACTTGGATACCTTCAGTAGATACTATGTGGCCCATGAATACCACAGATGCTAGCCAAAACTCACACTTTGAAAACTTAGCATATAACTCCCAGTCCTTGAGAGTCTAAAAAATGATTCTGAGATAGTTGGCGTGCTCATCCTAATTTTTGGAGTAGATTAAGATGTCGACAATAAAAAAATAATAAATATGTATAGATACTGCTTAAATACTCTATTCATAAGATCCATGAATATTGCAAGAGTGTTAGTAAAACCAAAGGACATAACAAGGAACTTATAATGACTATAACGGGTTTTATAAGTTGTCTTCAGGGATGCCACTTTCTCTCGCTCTCAATTGATGATTGTTGAATCTGAGGTTTATCTTGGAAAAATAAGTGGCACCCATAAATTGGTCGAATAGGTCATCTATTATGGGAAGAGGATACTTATTCTTTATGGTGACCTTGTTCAACTAATGATAGTCGATACACATTCTAAGAAAACCATCTTTCTTTTGTATGAGTAGGACAAGAAAGCCCCATGGTGAGATACTCAATCTGTTGAAACCCTTATCTAGGAGATCATTCAATTGATCTTTCAACTTAATGGAAGCCATTCTGTATGGTGGAATAGAGATAGGATGTATATCAGGAAGTACATATTTTTCCAAAGTCTATTTCTCTTTCGGGAGGAACTCCAGGGAGATCATCGGAGAAAACTTCTGGAAACTCATTCACAACTGGGACTGACTGAAGGTATGGTGCCTTAACATTAGAGTATCTAACTCGAATAATGTGATAGATACACCCTTTGGAGACTAACTTTCTATGAGATAAAATTACCCTTAGACACTACTCTACCTTTCCACTTTAAGACTATCTCTTTTGAAAATTGAAACTTGAGGACTCGAGTTCTACAATCAATTGAGACGTAAAAAGTATGAAATCAATCCATGCCTACGATGACATCAAAACCCACCATGTTTAACTTAACCAAATTAGTTATGGTGTCTTTATGATAGACTAAGAGGTGTAATGTCAATAGACTCTCTTGTCAAGAATAGACTTACCAGCTGGAGTACAAACATTGAAAGGTTCTAGAAAGCATTTGGGATCAATCCCAAACTTTATGGCTATATAAGGTGTCATAAAAGACATGTTTGTACCTGATTAAATTTAAGGCATAAAGATCAAGGAAAAAGACTTTAAGCATACCTATCATGACGTCTGGTGAGTTCTCTTGATCTTCGTGACTAGCCATAGCATAAAACCGGTTTAAACCTTTGTTTTTCCTTGACGTATTACCCCTTTGGGCAACTCTCCCTGATGGTGCTTTTGAAGAAGACTGAGCCTTATTTCCCTCCATACTTTTCCTCCCCATTGGACAGTCTTTCAAAAAGTAACCATCTGTCCACACTTGTAGCAACCACTTGTGTCATCATGACACTATGCTAAATGGAGCCTACCATACTTACCACAAGACAACTTTCGAGAAGATCCAATTGCCACACTACCTTGTGACTGAAAACCCTAATCCATGAAGTTCTGACTACTCTTGTACCTCTAATCATTCCTATTACTCAGTGGTGGTGAGCTTGTTGATGATGGTGCATAACTAGAAGACCTCTTCTAAAAGAACGATCAGTTTCCATTACTACTTCTCTACTGATTGGGCTTATGTCCTGCCTACTTATCCCTCTTGTTCTACTGCTCTTCCCTATCCTTTTTCTTATCCTCCTCAACCCTATCGTGCATACACTATAAGTATGGAGATATCCATGTCTGAAATTAGAAGTGTAGCATTGTACTTCTTCTTTTCGTATTTGCCCAACCTAGAGACAAACTTTCTCATTTTCGACCTTACATCCAAAACCATCTCAGGAGCATACCTGGATAACTGAATCAACTTGAGACTATACTCTTTCATTATCAACCCTTCCTATTTCAAATTCATAAACTCTTCTACCTTTGTCTCCCTTAGTTCTCGGTGAAAGAAATGATCCAAGAATGCCTACTCAAATTAATCCCATATTATTGCCTCAACATCTTCACCATGTACCAGATATTGGCTACATTCTTCAAATGATAAGAAATAAGTTCAACTCTTTTGATATTAATAGCATTCATAGCCTTGAAAATCTTCCACATTTTATTAGTGTAGTTCAACAGGTCCTCCACGACCTTGGACCCTATAACACTAGGTGGTACTCAAGAAATCTATGATCCTAGTAATAACTGACGACTCTTAAGGACTAGGGCTAGTGATTAGAGTTCCCTGATAGACTGACTGAGTAGCCACCAACTAAGTAAGCATCTAAATAGCTCCCCTAAAATCAGCCTCTAAAGTGAGGGAAATCTGTGGAGTGGGTGTTTGTGGAACCCTTATAGTGCTAATTGAGTATCACTATCATTGCCCTGATTTTTTAGGTGAGCTTCGTTCCTAGTATGCATCCTTAAATGTGGAGGCATAGTACTTGAGTTAGTTCTAGTGGGAATTTTAGTATTGGCAATGTTCCTTTGACTAGCGGTACGTTTTGAAGGTATGATATGAAAATGTATGAACGCACAAGTTAGAAGGAACTTTTATAGAGTTAAAGTTTATCGCACGAGTCTAGAGTGTAAAAAAAGGTTAATACTTCCTGATGTCTTGTAGCCTCCCTATTATAGATATAGCATGCATCACACCAATAAGAAGGACTTCACTAAACTCGGCTTCATAGACATTCTTGGATTTGTGAGCCCTATGTTCTCATACCAAGTTTGTCACACCCCGAATCTACATCCTAGCCGTGGCCGACACTCAAAAAACAATGATGGTCTCGAGCGAACCATTGGACTAGATAATAAATGCAAAAGCTTAAAGGATAAGTATTTAAAATAAAAATAGTTTAATCATGCCACTCTCTGAAAATAACTTTGAATATAATAAAAAAATGTTTAAAAGATAACTCTGAAAGACTATACTGACTCAACCCTGTCTCTGTCCATGAAGCCTATTATCACGACCTAACCCCGTAGGCTATGATGGGTGCACAAATCGGAAATACGCGGGTACCCCTGCCAATTGTAAGTAAAGTCATTTCCTGTTCAACCCATAGTGTATCAATAGATAAGAAACCATACAAACCGAAAAGGTTGTCCTAACATATAGGGTCATTCCATAATTCACATACACGTGAGCCGACAAGGCTGTCATAACACCGGGAACACCCCAAATCATAAGTCAGATAAGCATATTATACATACATACATATACAACTCATATATAGCCCACGTATATATCCACAGACCTCTAAGAGTAAGAACAACAACATAAGACAGGACAGGGCCCTCGCCGTACCCGTGAACAAAAATATATACATCAAGGTTTGGTACCAACATTAAGCTTCAGCACAATGGAGCACCTCTGGACTGCTGGGTAGGACTCCTATGATGGCGGATCCCCAAACTGTGTGTCTGTACCTGTGGGCATGAATGCAGTCTCCCGAAGAAAGAGGGTCAGTACAATATATGTACTAAGTATGTAAAACATAACATAGCATATCCGAGATAGAGACGCCGGGGATAAAATATCAAATTAGAAGTCTATACATATACCTTGTAAATTATAAAAGTATGCATGCTCAAATTATATAATATAACCAGCCCTATCTGGGATTCGATGAATATACCTGTAGGACCATCATAGGCCCGGCGCCATCACCACCTTATTATAATACATAATCATATATATACATACGTAACCGGCCCTCTAGTAAGGGACTCAGTGAGTTTTTCATGTCATTGTATTATCATGTCCTCGTATTGCATACCTGGTCCTTTAGTGAGGGACTCGGTAGATAATGCAGTAAACTGCACACGTCTACATACCCGTTGGTGATAGAAGGGTTATAGTATGCACGAGTAGAGTAGTGAGCAACTATATCCAATTTAAATCATTAGCAAAGACCCAATGGTATAAGAGGATTAAGCTACCATCTGACGACCCGAGTAGTAGTGTAGTCATCTTAACTGCCCTCTAAATGCCATTAGGGGCTATATTAATTAGCATCTCGGAGTCCCTAGATGTATACTAAAGTAATGTTAACCACTTAAGGACTCCAGAGCACTTGCTTTCATATAGTCCTACGACTAAGAGTCCATATATTCATTAAGTCCTTAGCATACAAAAGGTTCAAAGAAAGTAGCTTAACCATCATAAAAGTTCAACATCCAGAACTGAATAAGAGACATTTAAGAATGGATTTAGAGATCATATCACTTTTTACTTACCTCTACGACATGCCAAAAGAAGAGAAGGAATAGGCTTTACATACCTCTTATGGACTTCTCTTAATCATGTTCACGTCGTCGTCCTCCAAACCTATTTAACATGGAAGCAATGCAAGTATCAACAACCTTAGACTTTTCAGCATCTTAGACTACCTATGAGTATTCATAGAACTCGTTTCCTCCCACACCTTTCCCAACTAGTCGCTTAGTTAGTTAAGGAGTTAATGGAAATCAGGCTGCATCTTCCCTATAATACGCCCTATCCAAATTTCCAATTACACTCCTAATAACTATATCCAACCAACAACAATAACCTGCAGCATATATATATATATATATATATATATATGCAATTCACATCAACATTATACAATATAAAGTCCAAACGACTCGCTCGAAACCATAATACCAAAATAGGGTTCCTAGTTTCCATTTTGCAACACTTTTAACAATACAAAACGGAGGGTCGAGTGGCTGAAACTAGAAGCACCCACACCTCTTTTAGAACATTTTCCAGCATCTTAACATACCACCACACGACCAGCAGCTGTAGCACCATAAACATCATGTACTATTCAACTTTAATTTAGCTACAATGATTTTAATTTAGATTGTTTCCAACGTCAAGCATTTCTATGACATTCTTATACTTCCATCAGCATACAATGTGTGTAATACACCCTATAAAAACACCATAAATTTCAAATTAGAAGGAAAGACCTTACCTTACCCGAAATTGGCCAAAACTCGCTAAATCACGCCTCGAAAACTCTTCAAACTTGTTGAAATTGCGCGGACTGCTTGTTATCTATTTGGTGTTTCTCCAATCTATGCTTTTATACTAGTAATACCTCCATATCATCATGGTATATGCTAGATAATTAATTTACGGAATAAAATCATAACTTACCCTTTTTTCCCTAAGTCGTCGCCCTTTCTTCTTTAGTTTTAGGGTTTTCTTTTCTTTCTTTGGCTGATATTTTTGGATAAGGAACAGCCTCTTAGTCACATAATACATATATATAGGTGCTCTTAGGAGGTGACACGTGTCATCCCCTAAAGGTGACATGTGTCCAGCCCCTATTGGGCTACCGCATCTATGTGACCAATAAGGGGCTGCCACATGGCAGTGGGGTCCACCCCCTAAGCAAGCAGGAGGGTCAACTACCTTCTTGAGATGCTTGCCATGTGTCACTCCCTCTTTACTTCCACGTATTATTTTCTTCTCCTCGTGGGTTCGTAATCTCGTCTTATCTCAAGAACCTATGTAATCTGGGCTACGTAAGGTTGGTATGTACTTAAGTAGATTAAGTATGTAAGACATCTAAATTAATAGCTTACGTAGGTAATTTGAGTTCTACAACTCATTACTTGGCCTCCAACTTTTTCCGACTTCTCTTGACCCTATTTCTAACCTTCCCTACCATGGGGTGTCACATTCTCCCTTTCTTAGAGTTGTTTGATATTGTCGTAGCTTATGTGGCTCACATGATAACTTCTAAAAAACTTAAGGGATATTCTGAGCTTGAAAGTGTGGGGTGTAACACCTATAATAACTAATGATGGGTGCTAGGATAGGAACCTCGGCTACCTCAAAAGAACTACTAAATACTGAAAAGAAATAAAAAAAATGGAGTCCTCCAAAAGTAAGGAGATCTCACCAAATGGCGTGCAATCTCAACGGTGCGCTTGTGGATACTCCTGAATAACCGAATCTATACATAAAATGTACGCTATGTAATAAAGTTGAAGATAACTATAACCGAACTAAGAAGGAAAGGTTGATAATAGCTTGACTAAAATGTAAAGCACGAATGTAAAAAATAAAGCATATAAAGCTTTACATCACACTAGACAATGCAATATACATATATTCTGAAAATAACTTTACTTCTTGGGGAGTTTTTCTCTAACCAATAACCATCACTATGAGCATCGTTATAATATAACATATTGCACCATTGTCGGAGTCATCGAATACCTTTCTAGGGGTAAAGGATGCAACTTAACTTACAAACCAGCGACACAATCATATCTATGCTGGCCGCGCAGGTTATGGGGTTTTAGTTATCTGAACTCGTACCCAAATTGTTGCTTAATACTACTCCCAAAACATGCAATAATGCTAATGATAGTAATACTGTCTAGGTTGAGTCAATGCTAAAAATATTTTTTTGAAGTTATACCAAACTTCACTTTAACTGCCTGATCTCTCTTCTAAAACTAAATACTTTCTCTAAAATAATCATGCTCTTTTCAAAATCAGTAATGCATTTGGAACACTCATGTTCCTTTAAAAATCTTTATTTTAGTTATAGCTTTGAAATACTTTTAACTACAAATAATGCATAATATAGAGTAATGTAAAACCTCCAAACAACTCTTAACTAAATAGGATTCATGCGAAAAGTAGGCATGAACAAAATCAAGAATAAGGAATGCATGAAAATCACAACTTCAATAATAAGCATCACAATTCAATAATAAGGAATCTTGGAAGAACTTGATATTTAAGAAAATTTGGGTTAAAACCCTAGGTTAAACTCTTATTGACTGAATTTATATGTAGGGCATGAGGACGAACTTAGTCCAACACTATGGGTAGTCTTACATACCTAAAAGAACTATATTTTTGAAGAACTTAAAGAAGATGCTTGAAACCCTATCTTTTCTCCTCTTGAAACCTTTCTCTAAGTATTGAGAGTGATTATAGAAGTATTAGGGTCAAACTAAATTGATAAAAACCCTAATTGTATCCCAAAATATCGAGGCTTGGACTTTGAAAGGGTGGAAAAATACCAAAATATCTTGATTAAAAACTGACGAAGGCTATCTACAGGCCTATCTACGGTCCGTAGAAGCCTTCTAGTAGAAAGTGACTAAAAATCTAGGATTTTTAATCTTTGGGCTTACAGACCCTTTTATGGGTCGTAAACCTTTCTACTGACCATCATGTAAATTTGTGGAAAAATTTACTAAGATTGGGTGATTTCAAGGCCTTGGGTTTATGGGACCTTATAGTCTGTAAACCCTTTTATGGGTCATAACGAGGATCGTAAAAATCAGGCTAAAATAGAGTTTTTAGGACTTTGATCTATGGTCCATAGATTGGTCTATGTCTCATAGACTGACTCATCCTATACATTTAGGATTTCTAAGTTTCAGGATTTGGTCTACGGCTCGTGAAAAGTTCTATGGCCTATATACTTAGTTTGTAAACCTCAACCCTCCTTCATTGGATTTTAAAATTGGATTCTACTCTACCATCTACGGTTCAGGAATGCTTCTACTGGCCATAGATGGCATCCATAAAAGTCTAACTTCTGTAGAGCTAAAGTCTTTAGTTGGGCTTTCAAGACTAAACTGAGTTAGAATATTTTGGAGTATTATAAAATGGCACCATTTAAGGCTTTGTACGAGGGGAGGTATAGATCACCCACAAGATGGGTTGATTTATTTGAGGTACGACCTTGGGGTACCGATTTTATGAGGGACTTCATGGATAGGGTAAAATAAATTCAGCAGCGTTTCTGACAGCCTAGAGTAGACAAAAGAGTTATGCGGATAGACATGTTCATGATGTGTCTTTCGATATTGGTATGTGGGTTTTACTTAAGGTGTTTCCCACTAAGGGTGATGAGGTTTTTAAAGAAATAAAATCTTAGTTTGAGGTTTATGTAAGATCCCAAAAGTTGAAAAGTTGAAAAATGGAGTTTAAGATGGAAATCATAGAAAAAGTTGCACCAGATAATGTTCACGAGGCCAATCACGGGACATACTCAGCACCACAGCTCATGGAAGGGAGTCATGGAAGTACCAGGGAACAAAGGAAAGTTTAGAAGAGGACCACGATTGGGTTCACGGCCTGTGGTCATGATCACGGACCATCAAGTGATCCGTGAAACACAACTCTCAGAACCAACGAACCAAGTCAGGTTCACGAGATCCACCATGTCCCGTCAAGACCACCACGGACCGTGGTCCCTCCTGTCAAGTTCCTCATTCCCAGCCTTGACCAAGTTAGTTCCCACGGACCACTCCATGTCCCGTTGAGCTTTCTACGAACTATAAAGGTAATCTTTCTAGGGTCCTGTTCAGTTAAGTTGAGGGGTAATTTGTTCTTTTTTCTATATGTTCATTAATGTATTTAGAGAGTTTTGGGGTTAAGTTCTATTCTATTAGCTACCCTAAGCCTTACTAAACTCCCTCATTCTCACCCTAACACTCAAAATTACAATATGCTCTCTCTCTAAAAGCACTCCCAAGGTATTCTTCTTCCTCGAGCAAGTTTCCAAGAGAATTCAAGTTCAAGTCTCCTTATTCATTGCATTTAGGGCTTCAAATTTACAAAGGTATGTGGAAATTCATCCATGGATCCTTTTATCCATAGAGTCCTAACATTTGTTCTAAATTTTCTTTTATGAATTCTTCTCCTAAGCTCTAATTTTCATGAATTTTCATTGGGTCCTCAATTATGGTTTATTTTATTATTATTGATATAATTATGCATAATTTAAGTTAAATTGCATGATTTCAAATTGATTTTTCATGGACCCATGCTATATGTTATTTTCAAATATGATTTCAAGGATTTATGATCATGATTTATAAAGGATTTTTTATGAATGATCTAAGAATGTTTATCAAGGCTTATGAATGACTCGTGAAAGTAATGAATGATGATGAACTATGAACTCAATGATGTTTCAATTAAAGTATTAAGGTTTTGATGAAGTTTCCTCACACGCTCATGTTAAAGAGGTGTAAGACTTTTCTCATCGACTCATGGATTCTTATGATCAATCATGTAAATGAGCTACTCTTATGAATATTTTATTATGAGGATTGATATCTATTATTATCTTTCCTAATGATATTAATGACTATGATATATGAATTTTGTTTGGATAATAACTAAGCATCGAGAGGACTTTAAGGTTGGGTTCGGTCTGGTATTTCAAGTAACTACTCAAGGAAATCCTAGTAGCAACCTTTAGTCCCTAACTACGTTGCCCACATAGGTGTCTTATGCCAATATGGACTATCTAGTTGATCCACATATAGCTCATGATGTTATGATGTTCTCATAGAGTCTACCTTGGCAAAGTAGCCTCTCCCTTCTCGATGTGGGAGTTACATCGGATTCTATGTTATAGCTTGCATGGTCTTATATGTCGGTTAAAGGTATTATCCCATACCAAGGCATATAAAAATGTATAAGTTCTCATGATGATCTTTTCATGAATTGACCACGTGACTATAATATTTAAATATTTTCAAGGTTTTACTTATGTTTTTAAGATATTGATCATGTATCCCATGCTCATATTATTTATGTCCTATTATTATTATTCATGTATGTTTCTTATATACTTAGTGCATTCCATGTATAACATATATTTTTTGCCTATATTGTATCATAATATAGGGTTCGATGATTGCGCACCTCCCACTTGTGGCTAGAGTTGAGCTTTACTTTATAATAGTTGTTAAGTCCTCATGCTTCAAGGATGAGACATTTATCTTTTCATCATTTCATGACTTTATCTCATTTGTTGGGTGAGCTAGAAGTTTGTCTTATTCCCCCCACTAGACTAGTAGAGGCATATTGGACATCATGGAGTCTATGTTGTCTTTCCATTTCGAGTTGAGACTTATTCTCTTTTATTGAGACTATTCATATTGAGACTTACTTTTGCATTTATGTTATAGTAGTATTGCTTTATCTACTTTATATATGCTCATGTATAATATGTTAAGAAGCTTAGTTGGGGTCCTTCGGGATTACGATCGTCGTATCACACCTAGGGCCTAGATTGGGTCATGATAATTTATTATCTCTTTTGAGATTTTGGAGAAGTATGGAGATGTAGCATATAGGTTGGCTTTACCTTTGACCCCTTCAGTGATTCACCCTATTTTTCATGTATCGATACTTAAGAGATACTAACAAGATGACTGCTATATGATTTAGTGGGACTCGATTGCTTTAGATCAGGATTTGTCCTTTAAGGAGGAGCCTGTTGCTATCTTGGATAAACAGACTAGATAGTTAAAATTCAAGCATATTATTTCAGTAAAAGTGCAGTAGAGGCACCGGTCAGTTTAGAATGTTACATGAGAGGTTAAGTCCGATATGCATTGTAGATACCTCCAGCTTTTCACCTCTTCGGGTAACTTATTTTGCTTTTCGTTTGAGGACGAAAGCTTATTTTATTAGTGGATAGTGTAATGTCCCATTTTATGAGAAATTACTTTTATGTGTGAAATAACCATTTTTCTCTTCCCCTTAGCATTATCATGCTTAATATGTGTTGTGGGAATGGTTTAGCGTTATTATGCTTAGTATGTGTTGTGGGAATGGTAAGCATGGTACCCAATGCGATCGGGTGAGATTTTGATGGTTTTGAGCCTTTTAAATTGAGTTATGTTGAAGTAGTTCACTTTGGTCAACATTAGAAGATCCGAGTGTTAGATAATGATTCTATCAGTTTCTTTGTGTCCGAAATGTCGAGTTTGGTCTAGTAGGGTTATTAGTTAGAGTCATGATACCTTAAGTTGTATCTTGGGTGTTTAGGCGAGAAGTTGGATTTTAAGCCTAAAGAGAGGTCTAAGAGGGTATTTCTGTCATAATGATCTTTTTTCAAAAATTCGATAATTCCATTCTGCTGGAATATCAAAATTTGTAGGGTAACATATACGGTTTATTTTTATTAGACCCCAAACATATTCTGAGGGTCCAATCGGGGATTTTGAGATCATCACCTTACTGATTTTGATACCTGGTGCAAGGGAGACCGCATTCACGTTCACAGAAATAAGAGAAAAAAAGATTTAAAAAAATGAAAATATGAGGGTTGTGGTCTATGCTTAATTCTTTAAGAAGAGAGGCATGATCATGGGAAAGGGAGCGCATTCATGGAGAGCTTAGGACATCGCGATCACGAGCCGTGTGGTGCGATCGCGGAGGTGAGGCTTGCATGGGGAGTACATTCACATGCAGATTCTACATTCGCGAAGGTCCGTGTTAAGATAGTGGGCCACGTTCACGGTATCAAGACCAAATTCGTTGGAACCCATTTCCCTGAGCAATAAAGTCAAAGGTTAACCCATTTTCTCTTATTTCCTCTATTTTCACTCGTCTAGGAGATTAGCAGAAGAGATTTTTTAGGGAATTTTTGAAGAAACTAGTTTGGGTAAGTGCCTATATCAATTATTTATTAATTTCTTCAAATTTCATCCTAAACCACTTTAAAATTAAAATTTCAAATGTGGGTTTTGGGGGTTTTCCACCAAATTGCAAAATTTGGTAGTTTTATGATTTGAAACGCAGTTCTTAGTCATTTTTTATGGAGTTTTCAGCCACAAATTCCTTTTAACTTGTAGAACATATTTTTCAAATAAATATTTTATTTTAACCATCTCGATTTCGATGAGATTTTTGAACGATTTTAACTCTAGTTCCTAATCTTAGCATTACGGATATCATTGAAATCCTCTTGATGTATACCTTTCATTTTTTATAGTTATGGATTGTTCTGGAGCTGTTGATAGAGAAAAAGCACTGGTAGAGTGATTCAGCAAAGTTTCGACCTTCAAAGTAGGTTTGGCTTATCCTTCTTTTAGACTCGTGTTGTTCATATATAAAATAGTGACACCAATGCCAGAGTGGGAATTTTTTGTATTGTGATGGAAGAATTTTGTAGTTTATTTCATATATTTTAATTATCTACCTTATACTCAGTCAGTCAAGTCTAATGAGTACATGTGGATTGTACTCACCCCTACTTCTGTTATACTTTTCATGCAGATCCTAGTCAAGGTGTTTCTCATGGCGGTTGATCGTATATAGTTGGTTGAGTCTATTCGGAGCTGTGGTGAGACCCTGCTACTAGATCGCCATCACATTTCATCTATATTTTAAGACATGAGATGTACTTCAGATTGTAGAGATGTAGTAGATGCATTTTTTGCTTATGATACCAAGTTTTGAGAATTTTCTTGTTGTATCTCGTTTTCCTTCATTTATGGCCTGACTCCATTCTAGGATTCTCATATGTGTTTTTATCTTATTTTCCACAACTTTTGAGATAACTTTTGAGTTAGATTGTTCGGCTTACACACCATATTGGGTTTGGGGTGTATGCTATGATGACCTTGATTTTTGAATTGTGACACTCCTGTAGTTCGGCCTCATAGTCAATCAACTAATGAGCCTTATCATCTCAAAAGGGGGAACCTACTGAAATTTCAAAAAAAAAGGAATTGAGCCTATTTTCATGACCCGCCACTTGATGATCGGAAAGGGCAAAAAATCTAGAGTCTTAGAGAGGTTAATGGAAGACTCTAGAATATTGTAGAGAAGTCTTAAAAGCCTTAGAATCCTCTAGATGTATAGAGAATTCTAGAATAAGGATTTCTTTGTAAATATGGAATCACTTGTAGAGTAATGTACTCAAGCCCCTAAAGAGTAATATAAATAGAAGGGGTCATTCATTTGTACACCCATCAAGCAACAAGCAATCTGGCAAGAAATATACAAATCCTTCTTAAAAAAGCTCTCTTGTCTTTCTTTAATACAGCGTTCCTTTAGCGATCTAAGTTTAAAAATGCTTACTTGAGCTTAAAAGATCATGAAAACCTTAATTGAATTCTAATTCCATGACAAAGTGGTATCAAAGCAAGGTTGCTACTAAGGGAAATGGCAAGCGAGGGAGACATTAACGCTACTAACACCGCAACGTTAGACAAGATGTTGGAAAGAAGCACCACAAGGGAAGGAAAAACTTTAAGAGGAATGAGGAGATAATGCTCGATCCTACACCAAGTGAGGCACTAACATCCAACTCACTCTCGGCCACTGAGGTGACTGATGACGAGCAAGGTGAGCAACCCATTGACGTCATGCCCAAAATGGAGTGGATTGCAAGGGTGGATGCTGCAAGGTAGGCTGTAGAGATCTTGGGCAAGCGTTTGCAGAAGTTTGATAGCAAGTTCAAGACTCTAGAAGACTTCACCCTTGAGGAGAATGACAATATCCTAAAGGAGTTGGATACACTTAAGGTTGTGGAGTACGAGATGAAGGAGATGATTACTTCCTTGGAGTGTCGGCTCATGGATGCATTAAGCATTATTGATACAATGAGGGCCGAGATTGAGGCACTCAAAAGAGATGTGAAAGTTGGGAGATGCAGGACATCCAGTGGGGAAAGGGAGAAATAGATTGAGGCTCCCAAGCCACTCATGCTCAAAGGTGTGAGAGACGTGCAGGAGGTGCAAAAATTCCTTTGGCATTTGGAGAATTACTTCAAGTGTAACAAAGTAAGAGCGATGAGATGAAGATCAACACGACCATGCTATACCTCTCAAAGATAGCCATGCTGTGGTGGAAGTGCAAGGAGTTAAAGATAGGGAAGGGTCTATGCACCATCAATACCTTGGAGCAGTTCTGGGATGAGTTCAAGAAGGCCTTTTTCCCTAACAATGTCATTTATGAGGCAAAGCGCAGGTTAAGAGAGCTGAAGCAAACTGGTAGCATAAGGATAGATGTGAAGGAGTTCACTACCCTCACGTTTTGGATTCCTAATTTCACAGATAAAGAAATGTTATTTCACTTTATGGATGGGCTATAAAATTGGACCGAGATGGAGTTGGAGCGCAGGAAAGATAGCACCATTGATGAATCTATCATGCAAGCCGAAGCCCTGCTGAACTTTAGGCATGACAAGCATGATAGGAGCAAAGGGAAAGAAGCAAGGAGTAGTCATGCTAAATGTGAGGGAGATCACAACAAGAGCAAGGAGCAGCACCTACACCTTAAGAGTTATGATAAGGCCGATGGCAAGAAGTTTGGATGATAGGGCTAAGCCAAGAAGAAGGAGTAGACCTCAAAGGGAAGCGGTTATTGTATGTGTGGAGGTACTCACAGCTATGCAAGGTCCCCAAAGAAGAAGAACCTAAGTGCCATAGTGCGAGAGCGAAAGGACAAGGAGGTGCAAGACCAAAGCCAGAGTTCGGGCATAACACAGTTAGGCATGATCGGGCTATATGGAGCCATTACAAAGCAAGCAGAAAAAGCGGAAGACTACTCCACACAGTATGTGGACATATCCATCAATGGTTAGCCAGCTCGTGCTATGGTGGACTCCAGAGCAGAAGCCA
Organism: Solanum dulcamara; assembly: GCF_947179165.1. Classification (NCBI taxonomy): domain Eukaryota; kingdom Viridiplantae; phylum Streptophyta; class Magnoliopsida; order Solanales; family Solanaceae; genus Solanum; species Solanum dulcamara. The sequence goes on along the minus strand of NC_077246.1, from coordinate 22,275,154 downwards.
ATATCATGACCAAGTCGACAACAAGGTTGGTACTAAGATACAGTCCAAGAAACACCCACCTGAAGATGGTTAATGCACCACTGACACCTATGTATGGAGTTGCTCATAAAGTAGACATCATGCTGGGCAAGTGGCAAGGTAAGACAAACTTTATTGTCACTCTCTTAGATATCTTTGATATAATCTTGGGGCAAGAATTATTCCAAAGGTTCCACACGATGATCGACCCCTACCTCCACATAAAGAAGGTGCTTGAAGAGAATAAGGACGTGATGCTAGAAGAGTTGTTGAGACACCTACCTCTAAGGTACGAGATGGATCATAAAATCGAGATGGAACCCAAAGTCAGGCCGCCAACATACCCACTATATCGTATGACTCTACCCAAGTTAGAGAAGCTAAGGAAGTAGTTGAAGGATCTCCTCGAGGCTGGTCGTATCCGTCAATACAAAGCACTATATGAAGTGACGGTCTTATTTTAAAAGAAGAAGGATGGCTCATTACATCTATGCATAGACTACCAGGCACTCAACAAGGTGATAATAAAGAACAAGTATCCAATACCGCTCATTACCTACTTGTTAGATAGACTTGGACAGGCCAAGTACTTCACCAAGGTGGATCTAAGGAATGGCTACTACCAGGAGTGTATAGCGGAAAGAGATAAGCCAAAGAAGATGTGTGTAATGAGATACAGGGCTTATGAGTGGTTGGTAATTCCCTTCTGCCTAACCAACTCACCCGCTACCTTTTGCACACTGATGAACAAGATCTTCCACCCTTACTTGGATCAATTTGTGGTAGTATACTTAGATGACATAGTCATCTACAATAATACCTTGAAAGAGCATGTGGATTATTTGAAGAAGGTGTTCCAAGTATTGCATGAGAATAAGCTCTACATCAAGAGGGAGAAGTGAGAGTTTTCCCAGTATAAAATTCACTTCTTGGGACATATCATTAGCCAAAGCGAATTACGGACAAACAAGGAAAAAGTTCTAGCAATCAAGGAACGGGAGGCGCCCACAAAGGTAACTGAACTTAAGTCTTTCCTTAGACTTGCTAACCACTATTGCAGGTTCATAAATAGCTACCCTGCCAAAGCTGCTCCACTGACCAAACTATTGAAAAAAAGTAGGTTATGGGTTTGGATGAGCATTGCAAGAAGGCATTTGAAGACCTCAAGGTTATTGTGATAGAAAAACCAGTCCTAGCACTGCCCAACTTCTCCAAAACGTTTGAGCTGCACACAGATGTTTCCGACTATGCCATTAGGGGAGTATTTATACCAAGCTAAATGAGATGTAACATAGGTACACCATCCAATAGAACTAGATGACAGCCATTGTCCATTGCTTGTGCACATAAAGACATTATCTTCTTGGTTCCAAAGTCATGGTCAAGACCGACAATGAGGACACTAGATACTTCCATTCATATAAAAATCTCACCCCAAAGCAAGCTAGGTGTCAAGACTTATTAGCTGAGTTCGACTATGAGTTAGAGTACAATCCAGGCAAGGGCAATGTTATGGACGATGCCTTAAGCAAAAAGTTCAAGCTCGATGCCATCACTACCACCCATTGTGCCATTTAAGATGCAATCAAGGACGGCTTGCAGCATGATCTAGAAGCAAAATAATTTATGGAGCTAGCTGCACATGGTAAGATGAGGCATTTCTGGGTAGAAAATAGACTACTAGTCACCGTCGGATGAAGGATCTATGTGCCCAAGTTCGGAACCCTCAGGTGGCGAATCATTAAAGAGAGAAATGAAAATTATGGGTTGGGTATTTGGGGCAACATTACACGATAGCACTGATCAAAAGAGTGTATTATTAGCCACACATGCGGGAAGATATTAAGTGTTATATATAGACTTGTCTTATGTGCCAACAAGACAAAATGGAGTAGAGACAACCAGGAGGACCCTTGGAGCTACTAACTATAGTGGAGCATCTATGGGAAAGCGTGACTATGGACTTCATAACTTGCTTGCCAAAGTCCAACGGGTATGGGATAATCATGGTCATAGTGGATAGATTTTCCAAGTATGTTAGTTTCATGCCCACTAAATCAGGTTGCACCACTAAGGAGGCTACCCGAGCTATTCTTCAAGAATGTGGTGAAGTATTGGGAGCTTCTAAGGCATATCATTAGCTATAGGGATCCCCGCTTCATAAGAAACTTTTGGAGGGAGTTGTTAGAGATTCTTGGAAGGAAGTTGCACTTCTCCACTAATTTCTACTCGCAAACAGATGGCCAAATAGAGCGTATCAATACCTTGTTAGAGTGCTACCTGAGGCACTTTGTGAGCTCTCATCAAAAGGATTGGGAAAGGCTATTGGATGTAGTCCAATTTTTATATAACTTGCAGCAGAGCGAGGTGAATGGGCGGACATCGTTTGAGTTAGCAATAGACCAATAACCACAAACTCTACATTTACTATCGGTCGCGTTCAAGGGCAAGAGTTTAGGGGCTTATCATATGGCCAAAGGCTTTGAAGAGAAGCTTGACATTGTCAAGTCATACATGGACAAGGCAGCAAAAAAAATGAAGAAATTTTCCGACCATAAGCGATGTCCCACAGACTATAAAATTGGAGACATGGTCTTAGTTAAGTTCAACCCACGACAATTCAAGGCATTGCGAGGCGTGCATCAGAACTTGGTACAAAAATATGAGGGCCCGTTCAGGATTGCTACCACGGTTGGAAAGATCTCATACAAGTTAGAGCTACCACTGCATTTCAAGGTTCATTGTGTCTTCTATGCTAGTGTCCTCAAGCCATACCATGAGGACAACCACCGCCTCTCATGACCATGAAATTGAGGCCTTTATTGAATACCAAGCCAAGCATAAATAGGGACAACAAACTACTTCCATGTTTCTCGTCCACTGAAAGGGACAATCTCCAGAGGAGGCCACATGAGAACGATGTGAAGACTTGTGGCAGTTTAAAGACAAGTCTTGGTCGTGGTCATTGTCACATCAGATGGGGAAGAATTTCATGACCTACCACTTGATGATTGGAAAGGGGAGAGAATATAGAGTCTTCGAGAGGTTAATAGAAGACTATAGAATATTATAAAGAAGTCTTGAAAGCCTTAGAATCCTTTAGATGTATAGAAAATTCTAGAATAGGGACTTCTTTATAAATATGGAAGGACTTGTATAGTAATTTTTATTTTCACTCAAGCCACTATGGAGTTATATAAATGGAAGGGGTCATTCATTTGTACACCCATCAAGCAACAAGCAATCTTCCAAGCAATATACAAATCCTTCTTAAAAAACTCTCTTGTCTTTTTTCAATCTAGCGTTTACTTAGAGATCGAAGTTTGAAAAGATTTACTTGAGCTTACAAGATCATAAAAGAGGCGTGAGTAAGTTGTCGAGTGCCTCACGAAAGTCTTAAATAAAGTCTAAATCCATGACACTATGCATGATGTAATGCCATGCATATTTCACTAAGAATTCTCTATTAATTTTAAGCATCCATCATGGTTTGTTTCTTAGAGATCTTATTTTTTGAAATATGATGCCAATCCAGAAGGCATCACCTCATTAATCTTCTGCACATCCCATTCTCCATACACCCTCAATAGGTCCCCAACTTTATGTAATAAGCCTAACAAACTTTGGTGCTGATAGCACCCCTTCTGTATATTCTATCTAGTATTTTTTTTTATCAATATAAATATCCTATAGCAACAAAAAAACTAAAATCAGTATGATTGCAATTTAGAGGACTACATGGGCAAAGTTAGCCCACTTTATTATTATTATTTTTTAGGAAAAAAGGACATATATATCCCAAACTTTCAAAAATGGTATTAATATACTCTCCGTTATACTTTTGATACAATAACATCCCTACAATCCAAAAAGTGGTGCTATAATACCCTTCTCTCTAACAGATAAGTGTCATTTTAAAAAAAAACTACCCAAATAGAACCCAAACCCCACTCCTAATATACCTACCAAATCCAAATCAACCCCAAATCTATTCTCTCCTAACTCTTCACTTCCGATATACCAACGAAAATCCTAGTAGTCAGGGTTTTTCTAATTTGTCGGTATTCTTATTTGTTCTTTCTATCCCGACCAAACAAATCCAACCTCGATCTTAGGTACCACATCTTCTCATTCAACTCACATTTTCTTTGTCTTGCTTGTGGTCAAATTTTGATTTATATTTATCATTTGTACTGTGTAAGGATGATGGTGTTAAGTTTTGATTTTCATAAATATATATAATATTTATCTAGAATCTGCATTTTGTAGTGATTTTTAAGGGTTTCGATTTTCTTCCAAATGATATTATTTTGTTGAATTATGTATGGAATGATATAAAGTATATGATCATGCATGTTTTAAAGTCAATTGATCATGTATTCGTGTTTTACCCTAAATTCAAGTATAAGCTATGATCATAAATTTCAAGTATGTAAGTAAGCTTAATGAATGAGGGTGACTTAAGACCCTAATGATGTTTTACAAAAAGGATTCGTGATGATCGAAGGCATACACCCACATTACATGAATCACGTGATGATAAAGTATGATTATGAAAATCTTGTGATTTATGAAAAGCATTATTAATGATTATGTTATGATATGTATTCTATGGGATGTTGACTTAGAACCAGGAGGACATTGAGGTGGGGGTTGACCTAAGCCTTAGTAGCAACTTCTAGTCCATTAAACTATATTGCCATCGTAGGTTTGCCAATATGGCCTAGCTAGTGAATCCACATATAGCACTTAATAATGATAATGTTGGATGGAGTCTACCCTAACAAATAGTCTCCCCCCTTCTCGATGTGGAGATCCTTAGTTTCCATGTTATAGCTCACATGGATTTAATGTCGATTACAATTATATCCCACATATATATGGTCCTTATGATATTTTGAAAGATTACTCATATCCTTTACTTTTATATGATACTCTTTTAGTTTAAAGTGCTTTGACATTTCTTATTTTACTTATAACTTTCCTAAATCTCTAATCATACTATTTAATAGGGTCATTGCACAACATGGTTTTAATTATGCATTGCATCGCCTACATACTTAGTATATTCAAATGGACTAACGCATAATTTATTTCCTACATTATATCACAATGTAGAGACGAGCACTCCATCTTATTCGTGTGGCTAGTTGGTGATCCATCTTGAAGATTTGTGTGGTGAGTCCTCATGGTTCGAAGGAAAGTCGAGTCATTTTCTCTTTATTTTCATTTCTAGACTATGTTGATATTTTTAGACTATTCTATATCACGTCACTACTTTCATAAGACTGAGCTAGGAATATGTCCTAGTCCCTGCCTATGTAGTAATGTAAAGACATGCTAGGCATATTGTGTAAGAAGTCTATGTTGTCATGATTTTCTCTAGATATGCTATATTCTTTAATTTTTATGAGTTTTCGCTTATTTTTTACCTTATGTATGCTTATGATATATTAAGAGGCTTGGTTGGGGTTACATCATGAATCCTAATCGTAGTGTCGGAGCTAGGTTCTAGTTCAGTTCATAACAGAAGGACATAGCAGATTATGTGGCAAGATGTTCTAATTATCAACAAGTAAAGGTATAGCATCAAAAACTAAGAGGTTTAGCTCAAGAAATTGAGATACCTACTTTGAAGTCGTAAGATATGAATATGGACTTTGTGATGGGTTTTCCTGGTACTAAGAAACAACATGATTCTATTTGGGTTGTTGTGGATTGAATGACTAATTTGGCATATTTTCTACCGCTAAAGAATTCTTATAGTACCAAAGATTATGCCAAGTTGTATACTCGTGAGTTGGTAAGACTTCATGGTGTCCCCCGTGTATATTATATCCGATCAAGGTACTCAATTCATTCACATTTTTGAAAGTTTTTTCAAAAGGGTCTTGGTACAAAAGTTAAGTTAAGTGCCACTTTCCACCCTCAAACTGATGGCCAAGCCGAAAGAATGATTCAAACATTGGAGGATATGTTGAGGGCATGTGTCATTAATTTCAAAGGAAGTCGAGATAAGCATCTACCATTAATTGAGTTTGCCTATAACAATATTTATCACTCTAGTAGCCTTGTATGGTAAAACATGTAGGTCATCGGTGGGATGGTTTAAAGTGGGTGAGATGATATTGATTGGTACCGATTTGGTGTTAGATGCTATGTAGAAGGTCAGTCTCATAAGAGAAAGATTGAACATGGCTCAAAGTCGCCAAAAGTCCTATTTGGACATTAGGAAAAGAGACCTTGAATTTGATGTGGATGATTGGGTCTATTTAAAGGTTTCATTCATAAAAGGTGTGATGCGCTGTGGTAAGAAGGGGAAATTAATTCCTAGGAATGTTGAACCTTATAAGATATTGAGACGAATTGCTAAGGTGGCATATAAGTTAGACTTGCTATTTGATTTGGCTATGGTTCATCCGGTGTTCCATGTTTCAATGTTGAGGAAATTTTTGGGTGATCTGAATTCTGTTGTACCATTGGAAGATGTAAATGTTGAAGAGAACATGACATATAAGAAGGTTCTGATGGAAATTCTAGACCGGAAAGTGAAGAGATTAAGAAACAAAGAAGTTGCATCTATCGAAGTATTATGGAGAAATCTACTAGTAGAGAATGCTACATGGGAAGCGGAAGCATACATCATGAAGCGATATCCATACCTCTTTCCTTCTACTCAAGCTTAAGGTATTTGGTTGTTCTTTCTTAAGTCACCTAAATTCCTACATTTCAGTTTTTTCTATGTTTTTCTTATGCATGCATGTTCATGAAGATTTATTTTAAAGTTATGTTTTAAGCTAAGTTTGAAAATCTCGTGTTCTATGCATTTTAATGCATCATGGCATTCATGATTGGGTTATTAGTCCTCTTTCCATGTCCTTTTCATATATGTTGAATCTCATTTGAGGAAAAATATTTCCAAGGGAGAGATATTGTAAGACCCCAAAAGTTGAAAAGTTAATACAAGGGAAGATTTCAAGAAAATTTGACTGTTCTCAAGTCTAAAACTGGACCTACGAGTCCTAGGAGTGGCTCGTAGGGTTGGTAATAAGGAAGGAAGGTTGGCCAAGTATGAGGGAGGGTCTATGATTCAAGTTCATGACTCATAGCCCTTTTCGATGACTCATAAAATCGACCTATTAGAAAAGATAAAAAGCTTAGTTTTATAGGTTTCTTAGGGTCAATAGGACGAATGGGTCCTACGACCTATAAATATGTTGATAAATTATAAGAATGAGTCGTAGGGATGATTCAGAGACTCAGGTTTTTAGAGTTCTCAAACTCAACAGGAAGAGTTATTTCAATGACCTATAGAAGTAACGACGAGTCGTACAAGCCCAACGTAGGGCCTTCCGAGTTTAATTAATGAAGGGTAATATCATTTTTTCCCAATTACGGTTTAATGAATCTAGACACTTTTAGGAGAAATTTCAGAACCTCTAACTACCCAACTCTTCAAAATTCCCTCTTTTCCAATTCATTCTCAAAAATTCTTCTAGGTCAATCAAGGAAATTCTCTCAAAATCATATCCTACAGTTCAAAGCTAGGGTTTCTAGAACACAAGTCTCCTATCCAATTTCAGAGTTAAATTCACCAAGGTGTGTGGGATTTCATCCATGGGTTCCTTTCACCCATAGAGTCCCAAGGTTTTCCTCTAAATTTCTTTAATTTAATTTGCTTCCTAACCTTAGATTGATGATACTGTGTTGGGCTATTTCAATTACATTTTTACTTGGCTTCAATAAATATTATAAGTATGATTTTATCTTAGTTGCATGATTTCAATTTGTTTTGTAAGTGCCTAGGCATAAATGTATTTTCAATGTTGATTTCCATGAATTATGATTATGAATTTCGATGATTTTCAAAAAAGGTTTTAATGAAAGAAGTTTTAGACTTATGAATGATCAATTACGGTTATAAATGCTATTTCAAAGTTGTTCAAGAATTTTATTATGGTGTGATAAGGACAATTCTCACACAATTATGATTAAAGGGTGATAAGGACAATTCTCACCAAGTTTATGGATTCTTATGAATCAATCAAGTTAATGAGCTACTCTTATGACTATGTTCATGATGCTGCTATTGATAATGTATTAATGTTTTAATGAATTCCCTGGGATATCGAATAAGCACCGAGAAGACTTTTAGCTGAGGTTTGGTCCGATAACAAAATGTTTGTTACCTAAGGAGATCCTAGTAGAAACCTAAAGTCCCACACTATGTTGCCCCCTGTAGGTTACCTCTATAGCCTAGCTAATAAATCCACATATAGCTCATGATGTTGAGGATGTTCTCATGGAGTCTACCTTGACAATTAGCCTCTCTCTTTTCAATGTGGGAATTACATCAGATTCCATGTTATAACTCGCATAGTCTTAGATATCGATTAAAGGTCTTATCCCATACTAGTTATATGAAATGGTGTAAGCTCTACTACTATGATGATGATGATGATGATGCATTGACCACATACTTTCAACATGATTTCAAATGCTTTTTAAGTCTTATCTATATTTCATTACATTGATCATGAATCCTATGCCATATTCCTTATGCTCTATTACTTGTTCATGCACATCTCACATACTTAGTTCATTCTATATACTAATACATATTTTACCTACATTGTTTTATAATGTAGGGACAGACGATCATGCTACACATCCTATTCGTGGCTAGAGCTTACTATATTCTAGAGTTGGTTGGTGAGTCCTCATTCATCGAGGATGAGATATTCTTTCCTATTACAACTTTTGACTCTTTTATGTTAGGGTGAGCTAGGAGCTTTCCTTAAGCCCCCATCTAGTTATAGAGGCATGCTTAGACATAGAGTGATGTAGTCCATTCACGGACACTTGACTTGAGTTTTATTTTATTCTTAGACTTCTATGATTGAGATTGTTCTTCCGCTTGTTTTATTATGTTTTACTTGACCTTATGAATGCAATGAATGCTAAGAAATTTGGTTGGGATCCTTCGGATTCCCGATCACCGTGTCACTCCTAGGGTCTAGCTTGAGATGTGATCACCTTAGATTCAAGTTCATCCAATGATTGTTTTTCAAGGCAAACTTTCTCATGTGTACCTACAAGAGAATCAAATCAACTAGAAGAAGAATTAGTAATGTTAGAATTAGAATAAGAAATAACCTCACTCAAACGCTCTTGTTTTTCTATCTCTACCTCATAACTATCTCTCTCCTTTATGCTCTCATAGCCATTTCTCTTTTCTTTTATCTCAACCTCACTTGACTTTCCATTCTCTCCACACAACACATCCTCTCCTTTTTCCTCTCTTTGGATGTCAACGTGTAATCCTTTAATCCTCTCATTCTTTTATCTCTCAATTTGTTTCATTAGTTCTTTCACATGTTTATGATCTTCACAAACTTGAGATAAAGTTAAAGGTGCAAGTGTATATTTTCTTTTAGTTTGCTCAAGATAAATTCTATTTTTTCTCCTATCATGAATCACATTCCTACTAAACTGCCATGTACTCCCAAGCATGGTATGAAAAACTTGCATTGGAATTACATCACAAAGAACCTTATCCGAATACCTTCCAATAGAGAAATAAATCATGCATTGCTTAGTCACCTTAAACTCACCAAGGTTATTTACCTATTGTGCACCTTTGTCTACTTGTTAGGATTAAAGAAATGTTAAAGTAATGTTCTTTATACTGTGTAATATCTTTTTCAGAGACTTTTCCTCTCCACATGTGAAAGCTAAAAATATTCTGCTAGATAAGCCAAGTAAAGTAATGCCAGATATAGATGAAATAGTTTTTTCTTCTTTTTAGATTTGATTTCTTTATGTTCGTGTGTTGTCTATTTGTGTCTGTATGTCTACTTGTTAGGTTCCCTATTCCCATTATTTATTATCAATCTTTAAAGTTAGGTAGGTCCATATCTTATGATTCCCACTTCAAAATCAGACAAGTTACCTTCAATTTTTAAAAAAACAACCACTCTTTCTAGGTAGGTCCATAACTTATGATTTCTATTTCCATTTTTTCCTAATATGATTAACTAACTAAAGTTATGCTTTAATACTTTACTATTTTACTTAGCTTATTTGTTGTATTAGTGTTCACTTAACTTAAGTAATATGACTTGTTAACTCTTTATTGTTTTGATTTATGTAGTAGTGCTCACTTAACTTAAATTATGCTTAACACTTATGTAATAATGTTAACTTAAATAATGCTTAACACTTATGTAGTAGTGTTCACTTAACTTAAATAATACTTAACACTTAACTTAAATAATGCTTAACACTTAAATAATGCTTGACACTTATGTAGTAGTGTTCACTTAAATTATGTTGTAGTTTTCACTTAACTTAAACTATGTAGTGGTGTTCACTTAACTTAAATTATGTAGTAGTGTCCACTTAACTTAAATTATGTAGTAGTGTTCACTTAACTTAAATTATACTTAGCACTTAGTAATGTTAATACTAAGTGGCACTGCCACTGCCCATTTCTTTTTTTTCCTAATGTGAGTATTAACTAACTAACTAACATTTATGCTTTAATACTTAACACTATTTCACGTGTGTTCCTTATCTTTAACACTTAATATTTTTTAATACTTAATCTAGTATAATGTTGACATAACTTTAATGCTTAACACTTGGTAATAGAGGATTTAGTCCCAAAAGTGAACATTTGTATAATGAGTATTTGAAGATATTTTAAGTTTGTAAGGTGAATGGCAATTGAGACAATGGCTATGAGGTCACTAAAGGTTATGATAGACACATTTTCAATCTAAGGGAGAAAAAGTGCACATGTAGGACATGTGATCTCACTGAAATTTTATGTCCACATGAAATCAAGTCCATGGAGCACAAAAAAAATAATACCAAATACTGAAATTAATTGGTATTACAGTAAGGAGACATCCTTGGTAGTTTACAAACACAAATTGCAATCAGTTAAAGAACCTTTTGAAAAGTTGACCTTTCACAAGCCATTGAACCATTAGAAATGGACAGGATAGTTGGCAGACCTAAGGTTATCAGGGATAGAGAAAAGAATGAAGTCATTAAGAGGCAAGGTGAATGGAAGCAATCAAGAAAAGGTAAAATAATGGCATGTAGTATTTGTGGAGAACAAAATCATAATTCGAGAGGTTGTCTAAAGATAATTTTTTATTACATCTATTTATTACTTATTAATCATAATCCACTTCTATTTATTTACATCTTAATTTGTGTTGTGGATAAAAAATGCAAAGAAGGAAAAGAGAGATACTAAGCAGGGAAAGAGAGCTACTAAAAAGCTGATAAGGACAGTGCTAGGGGAAAGAAGAGGCAGTCTAAGAGAGGTTTGATTGATGAAGAGGAACCTTCTGAGGAAGACATCAACTTAACAACCCTCAACCAACATAAGAAGAAAAGCAACGAGAATTTAAGGAACCTTCTGGCAGCCAGTAGTTGAGGAAGATAATGAAGACCATCGTCTAAGGCCAAGAACAGTTTCTGAAGAAGCTTATTTAACAAGACTGAGAAAGAGGCAAAACTCACAAGAACTAATTGGGATTGTGACTAGAACAATAAGCTTCAGAGATGAAAAATTTGATGTTAGTGAACCTACTTTCTTGATTTGTTCACCTGGAAATAGTTTATACGGTCTAAATCCTCCAATCTTTCTTCAACTTGTATCTTTCAATCTTAACCACACTCAACTACTTTCTCAAATTCTCCATTTTCACTGCAGCAACTTCCAATTTAGACTTCAATAAATTTACTTCGACCACAACATTTTTCGAAGAATTATCTTTCCACTTTCAAAATCCACAATTTTCAATCTGATCCAGAACAATACAAAGGAATTCAGATTCTCAAAAATTACCAAAAGATACTTATAAATCATACGAATTGACTTTTAATGAAAAACATACCTTAGATTTAGAACACCTATAAAATCTTCTTTCGGGGTTCAATGGAGTCCTTGAAGTGAAACACCGAGCAATTTCACCAAAAGAAAAAGTCATCACCGAGTTAGTAATTGAATCACGACTAATTTCAGACATGGTATAAAGTCTGATTTAGGAATTATGATGGATGAAATCACAACTAAATTTGGCCAGGAGAAATCAAACAAACAAGAACACCTACGAACGAAGAAGAACACCAAAGAAGAGATTGAAGGTTGGATTTGTTGTCTTTCGTTGGTATATCAGGAGTGAAGAGAGAGTTGATTTGGGGGTCTATTAGGAGTGGGGTTTGCGTTTTATTTGGGTGGATATTTTTGTTGGATGTGATTTTTTTTTAAAAATGGAAATAGGTAAATGGACAAAATAAAGATACATGTCCCCACTTGTCCGTCCGTTAGAGAGAAGGATATTATAGCACCACTTTTTGAATGGCAGGAATATTATTATATCAAAAATATAATGGAGAATATATTAATACTATTTTCAAAAGTTCCGGATATATATATGTCCTTTTTCCCTTTCTTTTATATAGCAAGCAAGTCAAAGTTACAAAGAAAATAAAAGTTGGCCCGTTATTTTTATTATCTTAAATAAACAAAGGATATCTTCTCTTTGTTTGTTGGTGCAAAAATAAAAAAGCCCTAGCTCTCACACAGCAGAAGTAGATACACGAAGCGTGAGGAAATCAATTCCTGCAAGTTCATGGGTCTTGCCTTTTTTACTTTGAATAATCGCACAGCAGGTTTTGATTTATTTCTTCATTTCTTTAAACCCTAAATTTTCAGATTTCTTTGATTTTACATTTCTAATTTCAAAAATTATTAAAACAGAGTTAGTATTTTTTATTTAAAATTTCACCCATCCAATGTCAAGAATAAGTATGGGGATGATGAATTTCCTTTTCCTTCTATATATATTATCACTTGCCAATTTGTTGGAATATTAAATTTGAATAGGTATTTTTTTTTCTCAAAACGATTTTTTTTTTTGGGTTCCGAGATTTGTTTTCCTAGTAATTAAGAAAAGGAACAGAAGAAGTAGATGGGTTTATTGGCAGTTTGAAATTGTGAATTTGATTTCATATTGGGTTCAGGTTAAATACTATGGACTCAGATGGAAAAAATTCTCCTCAGGAGAATATTGATTCAAAGGGGGCATTCCGTAAGCTCTCCAATGATGCTGTTAACAGGAAATATAGGCGTCGGTCTCCTCTTGGTGGATCATCCTCGTCTGATGGTTAGTTCTTTAATTAACACAAAATACCATCTTTCAGACTCTGTTTTGATTCCCTCTGTGCTTTTTGCGTTTGTCATTAATAAGGTTAATAGTTTTACTTTTTGTATGTGTGCCTACTTCTGGGTAGCTGCACTGTACTGGCTGCAAAGTGGAAGTTGTATGATGCAATAATGGAATTTGAGAGAAAAGCAAGCTACAAACTAAGCTAAGGTAAAACTAGGCTAAGTAAACTTAAGGCATAATTTCATTCATATCTCCCAAATGTGTACATACAAGGTATTTATACAATGCAAAAGAGAACCTAGAACAATAGAAATGACAATATTATCCTAATACACTGACTTAGGGTCCTAAAGAAATAGGAATAGAAAATTAGGACTAAACTGTAAAGGATGAAAATTATGTAAATATGCTACTTTTGGACTCTCTTGGTACGATCTGCAACATTCTTTCCTCCTTAAAAGAAAACTTGTCCTCAAGGTTAAAAATATGAAAGGATAATGAATGTCTTTGATCTTCCAAAATTCACTTGAACTCCAACGAGCATCCTTGAGTTTATGCTTCCAAAATTCATGCATAACAAAGTTATACTGCAAGGAGAAAACAAGTGCAGGAGCTATATTTTTTAACCCAAGATCAACGAACTTTCTGTCAGCAGCTTTAAGGACCAACAGAGTGACTACATTGAGTCTTCTCCTCACTTATGTATCCTGTTTGCTGATGCCTTTTCAACTACCAAGACAACAGACGATTCGTGTATAGGTACTGTAGCATCATTTTCGCCAACAAATGCAAAAGTTGATCCATCTGGCAGACTATGCATCTTCGTCATCATTGGTAACTCTTGGCACTTCACCTCCAAGGCCATGTAGAATCAACCATGCGAAAGAGACAATATTGAAAACTAAAAGAGTAACAATCAGCCTCAAAATGCCGCCAAATTTTAATAGTCCATCTTTAAACTCTAGAATTATCTTCATTGCAAGACCATGCTGAAATTGAAGTAAGGCATTTGATGCAATATTACCACCAAGTAATATACTTACCAACTGAGTTTGATCCCTGTCCACATTAATAGTGTTGCTGAACATGATTATGCTTCAGCTGCCCCAATTTACTTCTCCAGTCAACCAGGCAACTATATTTCTTCTTTTTGAATGAAGCCACAATGTGATTATGACCTTTTGTCAACATCCATAACCGATTGTCGCCAGTATTTATTCCACTTTTTCCCAGCCTTCCAGAATCAGGAATGTGAAACATTGATTTTTCCATGCTCAAAATGTTTAAAATGGTGTTGTAGTAAATAGCAAGAGCAAGCATGAAAAGAGGAAAGTTCCATGGAATAATCTGATCATCAACCTAAATTATTTTGTGCATAGCACCAAAAGAAAGTGCAGATTTTTGTCTAGCAGCCAAATTAGAATCAATGGCATGAGAACCTTTACCTTCCAACTACAAGGTAAGCATGCATGAAGCTTTTCAAGGCTGCAACAGATCCATGTGTCTGCTGATTAGGATGTCTCAAATTCTCATGGAGGGTATCAACTGGTTTCCTTTTAATATCTGTCAAAGGGGTGAAGACCAATGAAATGCATTCACTGTAACAAGGAGCTGTAAAACACATTGTTCTTCCACCTTTGGTAGGACAAGGACCAGTGACAACTGAAGAATCCATGAGTGACCCTGGGCTAATTTCGAACATCGCTAAAGTTTCAACTGATTTTTTTCCAAACCAACATCACCAATGGTCACCTCAAGTTCACTGATCCCTCCTCAACCCTTTGCCCAAGTCCACTAGCAATTCTAGCAAAGATTTGCTTCTTGGATATCAAGTGTAGTTCATCTGCATGAGTGAACAACTTCAGCCCACGCACATGTTCGTGCAATAAGTGTGATTATTTGCACAAGATCATGCCCTGAAATGACAATTCCATAGATGCCAAGTCCAACTTCGTGACATGCCACCAAACTTTGGTACTTGCCATCAATTAGAGGTATTCCTCCCATTTTAGCCACTATCCTATTTGTTGCATCTGTGATGTGAAGAACAACTTGAGTAGTTTTTCCCAAATCGTATCCTTCCATGTAATGACCCTCCTCTCTTTATTGCATTCTTTTCGTTGCTTAGAGCGTTCCTATAGCAATCTCAAGTCATT
This sequence comes from Solanum dulcamara, assembly GCF_947179165.1. Lineage (NCBI taxonomy): Eukaryota > Viridiplantae > Streptophyta > Magnoliopsida > Solanales > Solanaceae > Solanum > Solanum dulcamara. The sequence continues at coordinate 22,259,790 of NC_077246.1, read as the reverse complement.
TATGACTTGCTGGCACCGACAATTCGGTCGCTTGATCGTTTGTTTGGTTTTATGCAAGTTTCTATGTTTTGGAGCTTTTGAAACTTGAATAGTTGACTTCGGTCCGAACTTCAGGTGGACGGCTTCATAATGGGATTTTGATGGTTCCATAGCTCCGGAACGTCGAGTTTGGTCTAGAAGGACCTTTTGTGTAGATCCCGAGGCTCCCGAGCTTATTCCGAGCCTCCAGGCTAATTATGAGTTGGTTTACCTACTGGTGGATTTTGGTAGGTGCCATCATGACTCGAGGAATCAAGTTGTGACATTCCATCTCCTTAGCCATAATAAAAAACATGTGGCAACAATAGAAGGAACTGACATTGTTGAAGCATTCAAAAGCAAGTGTCATCTTGTTAAAAAGCCCCTCCAACTCATAACTTAGCATTTCCTCCAATTGATCATTTTGTCTCTTCCTCTCTTCTTCTTTCTTAAGTTGACTCAAATTTAACCTTCTGCACTCCTTAACAGTCATGTGCCAGGGAAATACTCCACTGTTGTTACCCTTTTTTCTTCAATAATAGGGCTGTTAATAACAAGAAACTGCTTTACTTCTTCTACAACATTTAACACACAGGTCTTTCCTTCATTTGGTGGATAAACACTATCGACCAACACTAACTTCAGAGGGCTGTCCTCCATGTTGTATACAACCATGTCAATGCTGAAAACAAGAGTTTCAAGAGCACGAACCCGATGAGGAACACCAGAATCAGTCAAAGAGCACTTGGATTCCAAATTCTTCACTTGAAGCTCACAATGTGTAGGTGGATAGAATCAAAAGTAGCAGTGGTTTCATATGATGTTTGATCAAAAACTACTACTAGCTTCGTTATGCTCTTGGTAATAGTTTCTGGTTCAATATAACTTTGTGAAACATCAAATGCTTGAGAAGGCACATCAACATAGTTTTCACAAGTCTCAGAGAGCTTTCATCAAACACCTTGTGCTCACCTCTTCCCCAAATGTCTATTTTGGCAAGAGGTGAGGGACACACAGATGGTTTACTCTCTTCCTTGCCAACTTCATTGTTCTCGAGTCCATTCATAGTTAATCTCCTCCCCAAACAATTTTCTTCGCCATCCTTATCAATATCAAACTGCCGAATGCAATTACAACTGGAATTTTCAGACTTGCCTTGCAACCCGAAGGCATTATCAGCAGTGAGTATCTCCATCGGTTCTGGCTATGACAAAGAAGAGAAAATATTTATTTCCTCTTCTAATGGCTCAACATAATTCGAACTATTCCCCTCTGACAAAGTTTTTGGAATTAAATCATTAATGTTTATGTGGAGCAAGTTTGCTGTTGCTGAAACACTAAAGGCAGTGAGGAATATTCCGATCTAAGGTCCATTCTTGACGTAGCTTGAAAGGAACCCCATGTTGCCCGATAGAGCTATAGTAGTGCCTCTGTATGGAATTTTCCCGACATTCCAAAAATTGGAGAATCCCGATGGATGATACAAAGTAGTGGAAGACTGAAAATCACTGGCGTGCCAAGGAGTGAAATTAGAGGTGTATGGAGGGCTTGGGAATGGTATTGGAGACTGTGTTTGTGGTGGTTTCTCTGTTTCTATACACTGGGACACAAATTTCTCACCCTCTCAATTAGAGAACTTCATTTCTTGAACAAACTCTATTGTTTTACGATCCATTCTGTTATAACTGTTACTGAGCTTGGACATGTCAAAAATCAAGTTCTCCATCATGGCTTTTATCTCCTTCATTTCCAATGCCATTTTAGAGATTACCCACCGAGCAGGATTGATGCTCTGACACCAAATGATGCAAGAATGGAATTTGAGAGGAAAGCAAGCTACAAACTAAGCTAAAGGTAAAACTAGGCTAAGTAAACGTAAGGGATAATTTCATTTTTTATCTCTCAAATGAGTACATACAAGGTATTTATACAATGCAAAAGAGAACCCTAGAAAAATAGAAATGACAATATTATCCTAATACATTGACTTAGGCTCCTTAGGAAATAGGAATAGAATATTAAGACTAAACTGTAAAGGATGAAAATTATGTAAATATGCTACTTTTGAACTCTCTTGGTATGATCTGCAACATTGTAGGCTTGACTGGATATTTAAAGCAACAACTTCAATTATTCTTGTAGGTTTGTTAACATGCAGTTGCTTCTTTTTCCTGAATTTGTGAGATACTTGCATGTGCACGCGCATTTTTTGAAAAGTAAGACGTTTATAGCAAAGCTCTGCCTATGTGCGTTTGTCCGTCTTAAACTTGAATAGAGTAGGAGGTTGCAATATTGAAAATAAGACACGTGGCCTAGTACAATAGGTAAAGATGACATGATGTTATATATATATATATATATATATATAACTGTATTGGATTGAAATAGACATGAATAGTGAGGACTGGATAGACAGAATTTGTTGGACCTCATCTAATTGGGATTGAGACGTAGTTGATTAATGGATAAGACGTACTATAGCAATTAATGTTTGTGATTGAATTGTCTGGAAGTATTGCAGTTTCTATATAAAAGCCAGAATGTGCACTCTAATAGCTTCTTGCTGTTTTCACCTTGGATCAGGATGAGTATTCATATTACGCTCCTTCCTTTGTCCCATTTCTCTCCTACTTCAAAATTATAATTCTATTTTCAGAACCCTGGAAATTTTGTATTTTTGGGTTCAAAATTAAAGAGACATTAGACTTATCAAAACAATAAATTAAAGACTTTTATCTTCTTCTTGCAATTGCTTAACATATTGTCAGTCCTTACTAGCCAAGAGGTGGTTTTTCCCGGTCAAGTAGAATGGACACCTTTCTAGATATGGCATTCTAAGAGCTAATAATATAACTGAGAAGAACACATATTATTTGGATTGTTTGCGTTCGCTGGAGGTGACTAGTATCTGTTTGATTGTTTGGGTTCCGTTTTGTGCTAATTTAGGCTTTTGTATTTATTATTTACTAGTTTCTATGAACGTGCGATGCCCGTGAATAATAGTACGTAGATATTTAGTTGATCTACATTTCAGGTTCGCCAATCCTTCATATGAAGGAAGAACAATTTAAATTTAGCGTAATATCTTGAGGATGAACTTGTTAATTGAAATGTCATTTGCTGTTGTATATTAAATATCGAAGTGGATTTTAAGCAAAATGTGAAAATATTAAACCCAAGCCTTTTTAGCGAAAATCCTCATATCCGATCTATTGAGGGACTCATAAAATTCATACATGCTAAAAAAGGTCCGAAAAGGTCCAAAATTACAGGCTTAATACATGTAATTAACTTTTGCCCGCTAAAATATATTAGCTACGATTTATTTATGATTTTTGTTGCTGAGGCAAAATCAACTACTGTCCAAAATTAGGTTACAAAACCAGCAGAGAAAATGACCAAATGGTCCTTAATGTATGAGGGTCGAAATATTTGGTCATTGATACATACCACCCTGGAGAAATAGTCTTAATGTATACAAAATGTTAAGACATATGGTCCAAATCCCCAACATTATTGATTTCAATTTAAATAACTATTAAAACTAACCCCCAAACCATCCATGTCACCTTTAATAAAACCCACCAGAAAACACTGAGTAGGACTTGGCCGGAAAATATTCTGGCAGCTCCTCCCATTCCTCTCTATCCTTTACTTTTCATCTGCCAAGTGCGAGTCAAATTTGAATATGTAAAAACCATACAATAGATCTATAAAATTTAGTGAGAATTATTCTGTCATTAAGCGATATTGAATAACCTATTCATGGTGTTCTTTCAATTCAACTTAATATCATCCATATAAAAGTCTTACTATGCTCGATTTGAACCGGAAACGATTTCAAATTCATGGCAGACTGATTAATGTCCAAGTAGACATAATTTAGTTGAATTAAAATTCTGAATATTAGGTAAAGTTAAATATTGCAATTTGGTTTATTCCATGTAGATTTTTTTTTAGATGAAACATGTGGATTATTTATTTGAAGAAATAATTTTTCTTCTTAAGGGTATAAAGTCTGTTAATATTTTAGGAATATATTTATCGATTTATATTTAACTTTTTGATATTCGGGTTTCGATCAATTATGTATTCTGGTTTTGATTTGTTGAACTAACACATTATGAATAAAGTAGTGTCAAAGGAATTTAATACTCCCTTTGTTCCAGTTTATGTGGCACAATTCTGATTACGAGAGTCAAACAATTTAAGTTTGGCAGTAAATTTGGGCATGAAATCTTCAAGTTTTTAAAAATATAATTTATATATTGAAAAACTATGTAAAAAGAACTTTAAGACACAATAATTGACAATTCAATTTTTTTTAAAAATATTTAAAAAATTATGGTCAAAGATAGATTTGTTTGAATCTTGAAATCCGAAAGATGCCACATAAACTAGGACGGTGGGAGTACAATTTTTCTCCCCCTCAATTTTATGTTTGTGTAGATAATGTGTCTTGGTAATAAAAATCCTAAAGATATTTGCCACGTGATTAGATGAGTTGCACGAGGCCTAACAGTGCTAAACCTCAAATTATACAATTTGGTGAATACATTAACACAACTTATTCCTTCTAAAATTGAGACTTATTTAACAAATAGTTTACAATGCACATTTTGATTTTTTTTTATTTCAGCGTGATAGCAAAGATTCTTGAATTAATTAAATTGGGAGCCGAAACTGAGTTTCACCCAAAATCTGTTAAAAACCCAATAATCAAATTCATATATGATCCTCATAAAGGAATCCAGAAAAGTAAAGCTATATTCCGTATATGATAACAACTAAGATTAGTATGAAACTTTCTTATGATATATTCTTTCATTTTATCATTCTCTTGAGGTCAAACTTCGACAGATATTGATAGATATAAAACTTTTTAAACTGATTTTCTCCTTCATGTGTGCTACTCCAATTGGCCTTGCATTTTCTCCTCCACCTTTCTGTAAGAGGTTTTACAAAATTATTGGTAGTATTGACTTGAAAGGACAATAAGTAGTTCAGTAAAAAGAGAAAAACAAACTAACGGCATATGCAAATTAATGGGAGCTGAAAAATAAAATTAGAATAGAACCAAGGGTAAAAGGAGAAGAAGATATGGTATTAAATGGTAACAACATTGTGAATCATAGAAAACATTTTATTGAAATCATTGATGGGAAAATTACCCAATAATATAATTCCATAAAAATACATTTAAAGAAAAATAAAAAAATATATACCTTGCCTCTAACATTACCGTGAAACTGTTGAAAAAAATAATTGAATTAATTAAAATATGATAAGACAAAGCAAGTTAGAGGGACTTGGATAGCAAGACAAAGTAAGATAGAAAAGATCTAGGTAGACAATCCTCCTCGAAAAAACTAACCAAGTAACTGATACTATGAAGGTTACGACAATCAAAATAAAACAAACATAAATAATGGAGTAGTAACAAAAATCTGAAGAGAAGGAACATTGGACAAAAAATAGAAAGAGAGATTTAAAGTATAATTCTATGTAAATTTATATAGTTTTATATAGTTTTAGTTTTTGGAAGTGATTCAAAGTATTTTTTATTTATATAGGATTGGCATAACGACTTCAGCAATAGGTAGGACACTTGATTGGTATTATAATTCTATGTAAATTTATACTAGGAAGACGTTTTAGAAGTTAAAAGTATATCCGATAAAGATTTTTCAATTAGAATAAATAGTTTGTTTTGAAGGGCATAAAAGTCGTCCAATATTTAAAGGATAGGAAGACGTTTTATAAGTTACAAGTATATCCGATAAAGATTTTTCAATTAGCATAAATAGTTTGTTTTGAAGGGCATAAAAGTTGTCCAATATTTAAAGGATAGGAAGACGTTTTAGAAGTGATCAACCAACATTTATATTCTTGCATTATAATAATATCGATATAGATTATAAGCCATGGTTGATGTAGCGATTATAATTATAGAGATTTAAGGGGTTTTGATGTAATACAATATGTTTCTTCTGAAAATACTCTAGTTGATGAAATTATTTCCGGTGTTGAATGTCTTGAATTGTAGGATATGTTCTCCATGAGTGGGAGCAATTTATGTGTCATTTTGGGTGCTAGTCATTTCCTTTACCAGTACCTTTTCCCTTACTATACAACACTCCTGCTCCTACTATCTATAGGTATAATTGTCAACTTTTTAGCCCACAATGAGTACCACTATTCTATACCCTATTCATACTTGTACTATTGTAGCGGTGACTTATCTAATGCTCAACCATCAGGAAGTGATCTATGAAATATTTATTGTAGGTAAAAACAATTATCTTGGACAATATGTTTTGTGGAAAATATTTTATGTCATACATGTACACCCTCAAGTAATTTGCTTCTCCAGTTCTAAACTAGTAATTTAAGCCCTGTAATAAGGCTATTATTTAATGCTTCATAGACACAATCTAGGCATCATTTTTAATCTGCCTTGTGAATATGATTATCATCTATTTAAAGATCTCAATAGAGCTTTGTGCTGATGAAAAAAATCTCGGTAAAATTTGACATGTGATGTTTGCTTCTTAACTATCGCATCTTCGGTGAATGTAGGGAGCCCTGCCCGCAAGAGGAGCTCTAGTCCTATCCCATCAAGGAAGGATGATTGGCGGCACAAGGATGATTATATAGATAGGGGTTCCAGTAGAAACCGACAAGGTCGAAGTGGTGAATCTCAAAGGCAGTCTGATCGACAATCTTCTAGGAGTTCCCGCGATTACCATAGGCACGATGATTATCCTAGACATGACAGGCATATTGATGATGATGATAGAGGATATTCAAAGCCAAGCTCTCATTCTCATCGTGATTCAAAAGTGGACAATTATGGTAATAACTCCAGGCGTGATAATGATCATAGATCAAGACACTCGCCACGTGACACTGACAAACACTACCGAGATAGGTATGCGGATTTAGGGCATAGAAGCAAGAATCGGGAGAGAGAAACTTCATCATTTAAAGATAAATATTTATCATTTGATAAAGTAGGATCAGGTAGGCATTATAATAACTCCAGCATTGACGATAATAGATCCAGGGAGAGTGGTAGGTATAAGGAGTACAGAGACAGCCGAGATGAGAAAGCGAACCGTAGGAGCGATCACAAGAGGGATCGTTCACCTGATTATGAGGAGTCTAGAAGCAACAGAAATGAGTCAAATTCAAGAAAAGATCCGCAGTTTGATGATATGGAGTTGGATGGTGAGAAATACACCAAAGAGGAAAGGAAGAACTATGAGGACCGAGAGAAGATATTTGAAGACAGAAATGTTGCTTCTGGTAAAGGGCGAGAGTCTCCATCTAAGAAGTCAAAATTCTCAGGCATGGATCAGAGTTCTGCTCAGGGAAAAGATGGTATTAACCACCTTGTTCTTCTTCCTGGTCTACTATTATTATGTTTTTAATTACACTGTCTTTATTATTCAGGGTTGAATCCAGCAAGTGCAGCTGATGAAAAACACTCTTCCAACTCAAAACAAGGTCAAGATCCAAACAGTGAATTGTCTTTGGAGCAGGGCGTGAAAGACTCTGATATAGATGCTGCAAAAGTTGCTGCTATGAAGGCTGCTGAATTAGGTATAATTTTTCTTTTATTTTCTTTTTCTGTTTGGTGGGTGGGGATAGTTGTGGGGAATTGATGGTGTCCAGTGGGATTCTTAAGTAGGTTTGGATGTAGTTTTGGTTTGTTTCCGGAAAAATATTTTGTAGGAGAAGTTCTAGAAAATAAATTCGGAAAAAGTTATGTTTGGATTATTTTTTGATGAGGAGTTTCTTGAAACATGTACAAGTTTTTTAGAAACCTACCTTTAGATTGTTTTGGTTTTCAGGCAACACTTTGGTCTGATTTTTGCAAGTCAAAATTGTTCTTTGATTTCTTCCTGTTTCAGTCTCAAAAAAAATTGTTCTTGACACGGGCAGCGCCAACTATGTTAGCTTGTTTTTTCTCCAAACACCAATCTTACTATTTGTCCAAAATACCATCATCTCTCAAGTCTAAGGCCTCATTTGTTTTCATTAAGATTAAGACGTCTGAATCTGAATGAACATCTGAATATTAAGATGTGCATTAAGATTAAGACGTTTGAATCTAAATGCACATCTGAATATTAAGATGTGTATTAAGATTTAGATTGAATCTGAATACACATCTTAATATTAAAATGTTACATTAACATCTGAATATTAAATAGTTACGACTCTTTGTTTTCTAAACATCTGAATGCATGAAAATTGTCTTTATTTAAAAAAAAATAAATATAAAAATTCAAATAAAATACTGAATTGATCTAATATTTTATCAATAAAATATTTTAAATATGATAATTAGTGGTGGTGATGACTAATGATGGTGATTGTATGTGTCAATTTGGGATGTTCACTGATGATGGTGGTTATGAGTAGTATTATGGTATAATGGTTGGTATTAGTGATTAACGTGGTTATTGTTGGTAACAATTGATGATTAATAATAGAATGATACTGATAACTAATGACAGTGGTTAATGATGATAGGGGTTAGTAATATATAATAATGACTAATGGTGGTAATTATCGACAGTGATTAGTGAATGTAATAATGGTTGGTGGTGATGATTGTTATTGGTGGCTTATGGTGATGACGGTTGATTTTTGTGATTGATAGTAGTTGTGGTTGGGCTGATGATGGTGATTGTGGATGATAGGTGGTAGTGATTGGTGATAGATGTGGTTGGATAGTAGGTGATGGTGATTGATAGTGATTGTGTATAGTGGGTGAAAATAGATGAAGTGACGGTAAACTGTCATATTTGTGGAAATTTTTTAAATAGACATCTTAATGATATTAAGACTTTGTTATGGATCTTATTCATTCAGACCCATTAAGTCATTATAAAATAAGAAAAACAAATGCACTTAATGATTAAGATCTGAATGATTAAGATTCAGACTTTGAAAACAGACAGACTTAATGACTGACATATGAATGATCAAGATTCAGATCTTGAAAACAAGTAGACTTAATGACTGACATATGAATGATCAAGATTCAGATCATGAAAACAAGCAGACTTAATGACTAAGATTAAGGCCTTCATTAAGTGCAAACAAATGAGGCCTAAGGACGTTTAATTTTTTTACTATTCCTTCAACATGGCTTGGAGCATCAACACCCTAAGAATCTTCCCCCCCCCTCTTTAGAGACTCATTTTCTTTTATATTGATGGCTCTAGCTTAATATTAAGGTTTTCTAAAGATTAACAGCATTGTGCTGTTACTTATATATCATTGAGTTGTTTCTACATGGGAAAATTCGCTATTATTTGTTTTGGGTGTTAAATGCAATGTTTCTTAAACCAAAAAGTCAGGCTCTTAAGCCTATCTCCCGCCACAATGACAACAACATACCAAATGTGATCCCACAAGTGAGATTTGGGTAGGGTAGATTGTGCATAAACCTTACCCTACCTTGTGTGTAAATATAGACCCTTGGCTAAAAAAAAAACGTTTTCAAAAACAGGTTTGACAAATGCAAGAGTAAAAGTTATGGTAAAAATAATGTAGAAAAGAGAAGTAATAACAACTAAAATAATAAAGATAAAACCTAAGTAAAAGAAACAACAGTAGCAATACAATTTGAATAATAGGAAGTAATAGAATAATAATAATGATATTGACAAGTAGAAGAGGGAGAGGACAAGGTGCTCTAAGCTAGAACCATGCTCTCCCACAGGTTAGGGAGAAATTTCTCAACTACGTACTAAACCTTTACCTTAAACCTCGACCTCCATGCTTTTCTATCACTACCAGCCTCTCAATTTCCTTATCGGGACATCTGTGATCCCGCTCTCTATATGCTCGCTTTCCACATTTTGTCCATCACTGAGGCCACTCCTACCTTACTCGTATATCTTCGTTGCTAATCGTATCCAGTGTTTTGAGAAGCGAGAAGTGGAAAAAAACAACGGGGGCTCGCTTCACAGAATCGAGAAGTGTAAATCAAAGCGCACACTTTTTTCAGAAAAACGCTATTTAGTATAAAATTAAAAAATATAAAATATGCACAGATAAATAATCAAGAACTCAAAAGAGCTAACATATTAAGCAAATCATTCAATTCTTAGATTAAAAAGTAAATAGATAGTCAATAATCCTCATCAGTAACAACATATAAAGCAAATGCAGAACCAAATCACAAAGAGAGCAAAATCCTATTCTTCAACAAGATCCTCAAACTCTTGAAGTGCCATTAACAAGGGTTCTACTTGGTCCTTATCTTCTTCCTTATCGGAGGACTCATCAACAAGAGTTCTACTTCTATTTGAACTTGAACTTGAACCTGAACCTGTAGCTACTCTTTCCTTGCCCCTTAAAGTACTCCCCCTAAAACCATAAATATTCTCCTCCACACCACTAGCCGTAGCAACATCACCATAAGTGAGACCTTCTCCTTCATATACTTCTTCATCTTCATGATTTTGGGGTGCTCCAGTTAACCATTCATTTGCATCATCAATATTATCCAACAAAACTAGATCAATGGTATTGCGAGCATTGTAGCGACACACCAATGTTCTATTATATTTGATAAACACAAGATCATTGAGGCGTTTTAACTCAAGCCTATTTCTCTTTTTAGTATGAATCTGCACATAATTCGTAGAAAGTAATTAATGGGAGGACTTTGGACAATTAAGATGCCATTTAATTTAGTAATAATGTAATATAGGTTCTCACATGTTCATACATGCTCCAATTTCTCTCACAACCGAATGAGCTACAAGTTAAACTTTGCACTCTAGTAGCAAATTGTTGCAAGTTTGGGACATTATGACCATATTGCATCCACCATTCAACTATAGAAGAATTATTTTAAAAGTTAATATGTAATAACTTAAAAGTTAAAGCTCTAACAGTTAAATGTTGAGATGCTCACCTGGTGACCTTAAGGTTCTGGCTCTAATGGCCGTTTCAATTCCAAGTAGCCCATCAGCTTTCATGTACACACCAAACTCCTCCCCTATTTTGTATTGCAAAGTTTTATTTGGGATCATCCTCTCAACACAAGCATGATATACCAACCACACTTCTTCGGTTAAAGTCTTCTATCTCATTATTTTTATAATAGAGCCCCAGATTCAAAATATGTCCAGCTGCATGCAAAGGTTGATGAAGTTGATCTGTCCACCTTGCATCAATGATTTTGAAAACATTCATATATTTCCTTTCATCATAATTGAATGCCTTCTCAATACTTTCTTTGGCCCTATCCATGGCTTCATAAATGTAGCCCATTGGTGGTTTTCTCTCCTCATCCACTATACGAAGTACATTAACTAAAGGTCCACCAACTCAAGTGCTTGAACAGTGTCATTCCAAAAATATGGACCAATGATGTGTCCCACAACTTCTTTCCCAAGAGTTTCCTTTGCATAGACACTCTCATTCCATTCAGGGGACATAAACAAGGTTCTCAGATTTTCTTTTGTATATAAAAACCATTCAATGTCAAAAAAGCTGTTGTGAATCTTGTCTTGGCAGGCCTTACCAAGTTTCTTTGCATTGTGTATCTCCTCATCATATTCAATAACAGTGCTTTTTGACTGATATAAGAATGTATCTTAACAGCTTTACCAAAACTGTTCAAAAAAAATTAATAGTTAATAAGTAAAGAAAACTAACATGAAGTTTAAAAAGGAACATTAAAAAGAACATTAAATATCAAGACTCAAGTTCACTTGTAGAATATGGGGCTTCTTTGAAAATGTCACCAAACATCAAGTTGATACAGTGAGCAGCACAAGGAGTCCAAAAAATATGCGGGAACACTCCCTTCAACATGTTACCTGCTTTTTGTACTCACTTGCATTATCAGTCACAACTTGTACCACATTTTCCTTGCCTATTTTCAAGATAGTCTTCCCAAACAAGTTAAACATCTTAATAGAATTAGTAGAAGAGTCACTAGCATCATGAGATTCAAGGAACGCACTCCTTTTTTGAGAATTCACCAAAACATTGATGATCATTTCCCATTTTTTGCTGTCCATTTATTCATCATAATGGAACAACCATGCATTTTCCCTTGAACCTTATGATCTTCTACAATTTTGTTTGTCTATTCCACCTCTTTTTTTAAACAAGGAACTCTTACCTCATGATAGGTGGGGGGCTTCATTCCAGGGCAATATTGGCCTACTGCCTTAATGAATTCACCAAAACTTTCGGTGTAGTTAACACAATTGAAAGGCAAACCTGCATCATACATTCACCTAGCAAAAGCAGATACAACACGATCTCGTAAAATCTTCGTACAAGCCTCTTAATCAATGGGTCCACCTTTTCTCTTTTCATTTGTTTTTTATGAGAAATAGATTAATAGGACCTTTGACATTGCTAGCGGTGAATGACCCACTTCCACTAGTTGAAGGTTTTTTTAGGGAGGCCCCATTGGCATAGTCACTTCAACTTCATCATCCATTTCATCATCATTAACAAGATTAACCATGGATGCTTCAGGATTCATTTGAGTTTTAAACTTATTTTTTCGTAAAATACTCTTTTATCTCTTCCTTCACACTATTCAGGATCTTTGGACACACTTACATCTTTATAACCACCAATAAGATGCTTTGTGACGAAATATTCCGCCATTATATGTCATATCACAAAAAACACATTTAATTTTTGTGTTACTCCCCATGGCAATTCCATATACCCAAGCAGGATCCTTTTTTTGTGCCATTAAGAAAATACAATTTACTACAAAGAAAAAATATAACAATAATTCAGTCACACAAGTCAAAAAAACAAAGAAAAAAAGGAATAGAGACAGAATAGAGCAGCTGACAGCAAAATTTTAAAAAAAAACAGAGCATTAGTCGACTAGCATCAGTTGACTATGTGAAAAAAACCCAGAGCATATGCTCAAGCTTAACAAAACAGAGGTCGCACAAATACTGGGAACCCAAATCAGAAAAAATAAATAAAAAATAGAATGGCCAAAACAGAACAGAGGTCGCGTAGAAAAGAAACAAAAACTTGAAAAAAAAACCTGTATCTTCGTTGCAGTCGCACAGAACTGCAGAAGAGAAATACAAAAAGAAGAAGAGAAGAAGAGAAGAACAAAAACTAACCTGGTCGAAGAAGTCGAACTGTCGAAGAAGTCGCAACAACTTTTTTCTCGCTTCTCGGAGGGAAAATAATTGGAACAATTAATTGTAAGAGTTTTATAGATTTTTTTTTAAAAAACCCTAGTTCCGCTTTTTCATATTAAGCGAGCTTTTTTTCTCGCTTCTACATGAAGCGCACTTCTCACTTCTCCCATGAAGTGAACACTTTTCTGAAATCGCTTCGCTTCAATGCCTTCATGGCATTGAAGCGCTAGGTGCTCGCCTCGCCTCGCTTCGCACTTCGACGCTTTTTCACAACACTAATCGTATCTTTCCTGTGCCCAAAAGCATTCTTATATTTGCTATATGCAACTTCTAAATGTGTGAATTCTTTACTAGTCAACACTCTACCCTATACAACATAGTTGGCCTAACAATCACTCTAGAGAACTTACCTTTAAGTCTCGGTGACACATTCTTATCACATAGCGCATCAAATACAAGTCTTGATTTCATCCACTTCGCTCTAATACAACGTGTGACATATCTTCATGTTTCCTTGGATTATTGACCCAAGATACTTGAAGCTTCCTCTCTTGAGGATGACCTACGCATCAATCTTCACTTCCACATTCGCCTCATGTGATGCGTAACAAAACTTGCACCGAAGTAATGTCTTAGTGTTGCTTAACCTGAAACCTTTAGGCTGTTGGGTCTGTCTCCAAACTTCCCGTCTATGGTTAACTTCGTTGCGTGTCCCGTCAATCTTACTATGTTATTTGCAAATAATATACATCATGGTACCTCCCATTGAATATGCCATGCCAATTTATCCATAACCAAGGCAAGTATAAATGGGCCAAGAGTTGATCTCTGGTGCAACCCTATCTTGTCTTGGAAGTGTTTTCGAGTCGTCTCCAGCCGTTTTCTCTCAAGTTTTGGTTCTATCGTAAAATGTCCTTGATCACTAATGCATGCCCTATGTACACTTCTAGACTCCAAGGAACCTTCTTAAACCTCCCTAGAGACTTCCTCGTATGCCTTTTTAGGTTAATGAACACCATATGCAAGTCTTTCTTTCTATTCCTATATTCCAATCATCTCCTTAGAAGATGAATGGCTTCGGTGTTAATCGCCCCAACATGAATTCGAATTGGTTGTCCGTACCAAGACCACTTACACACTACCTCAGAGCACTAGATTGGTTTCAAAGAACCATGATATGTTTGAGAATTAACCACCACGAGGGGAGACTCACATAAAATGTTGTTGACAATAAAGTGCTTGTGTTCGAGTTTTGGGATCCAAAAGACATCAGTGTTTATTGGGTCAAGTGACACTAATAAACCCACAAGGGAAGGGATAATGAACTTAGGAGTTACAAGTTCTAGTATGAGGGGGAGTTAAGCTAACCATTAATGAGTTGCGAATGCTACACAAATAGGGTGAGACGCCCTATTGTTAGTCATGAAAGACACCCTATCTCCCGCCACCAGGATGTAAAGAAAAACAAGTTAGGCCTTAATCCAAAGCTAGTTAGGTCAGTTATACTAGTCATGTATATCAATTTTGCTTCAATAGTGCCAAGTTCATTTCATTATACAATAATTTATCTTTTAAGACAAAGTAAGGGTCTTTATATTATGTGTAGAGTCTGGAAACACCGTGTCTGTTGTAGTATTTTGATATTTGTTATCATCTGTTGTCTATTATGTTTTAGTTACCACATTATTTTGCTGTTGTTACTTTTTTTTTATGAATGCTTATTATCCTTATTAATTGACATGTTTTCTTAACTGGCATATTTCTTTTTTCATAACTACTTTGATTTGTTGCACTTGAGAGTTGAGGGCCTTTCATAAACCGTCTCTCTACCTCCAAGTGGTAAGGTTAAGGTCTGCGTACACTCTACCCTCCACAGGCCCCACATATGAGATTACTGTGGGTATGTTGTTGTTGTAGTGGAACTGTACCAATAGTGTGTAAATCTTAGTTCCAATTAGCTTGTATCTCTTGTATGAATCCCCTGTCTCATACGTTCTATTTTTGACTAAGGGTGTGTTTGGTATGAAGGAAAATGTTTTCCATGAAAAATGCTTGCTTGGAAAACGAGTAGATTTCTAACTTATTTTCTCATGTTTGATTGGTGAGTAAAAAAATATTTTGTAGTGTTTGGTTGTTAATGAATTTTTTTTCTAGAAAATATCTTTTATTTTTGGCTAGAGAGTAGAAACTACTTTTTAGGAAAATAATTTGACCTGAAAATCAATCTCGATAATCGATCTAGGATCCGACCTTGATACTCGAACTAGGACACGACCCCGATGATCGATCCAAAATTCAAACTTGGACCTGACCCCGACTTTCGACTCGACACCCGACCCCTACTCCGACACTCAAACTTGAACTTGAACTTGATGATCGATTTGGGATTTGATCCCGACATTTGACCTAGGACCTAAATCTCAAATTCCGACCCTGACCTTAACATCGATACCCAACTCCGATGACTAATTCAAGACCCGATTTGGACACCCGACTTGGGACCTGACCCCAACCCGAGACTCGAACTAGGACTCGACTTTCAAACCAAGATCTTACCTCGAGACTCGACTCTAGATGGACGTGACTCTCAACCTAGGATCCGATCCGACTCCTGACTTGGGACCCGACTAGATGTTCGACTCAAGATTCGACTTTTAAATCGGGATTCGTCCCCGATTTTTGATTCGGGACCCAACCACACCTGACTCAAAACGTGAGTTTCAAATTGGAATTTGAATTTTTTTTAAAAACAATATTTTTTTTGGGGGGGGGGGGGTTTCGGTAGGGGGTAGGAGTAAGGTAAAAAATTGAAGTTTCTAAAATTTGAATTTTTTTAGGCGGAATGACCTGAGAGACCCTTGTACTTGGCTCGGATTGTAAGTTGAACCCTTTTACTCGCGACTTTGCCAACTGAACCCTTAAACTCAATGATACTCAATCTTTTAAACCCCTCCGGCTCATTGTGACTCTCAATCACGCTGATATCATCGTCCATGTCAGGAAAAATTTGCCACATTTTTATTTTTTAAATAATTGTTTTTGGACAAAAATCAAAATCCTCACAATTTTCAGCCTTTTCACCATCCAACACCAGTACACCACCGTAATAATTTCTCTGCCAATGTTAACCGGTTCTATGAATTGTGTGAGCATCCCTGTCAGTATTATGATTTACTGATCTCACCAACCTTCAGTGCATAATTAAGTTATATTTTCAAAATGTTTCTATATCTTCCCTCGACCGATTGGACTGAGATCCCATTGCGTTTGGCGGATCTGTAATCAAAGAAGCGAGAAGTAACATCTTCGAACTTGAACTTGTTAGAGATGATCTCATTGCGATAGAATTTGAGCGGGAAAATGACGGCGTCCCTGGTGGTGTTAGAGATGATGCGACCTGCTAGATCTTTTCCAGGAAGATTTGTGCTTAGAATGAGTATGTGGGATCCCCTCACTTGGTTCGACACCATTTCTTTTAACTTCCCTCTCCTGCACTCTATCGCCGCCAGCCTTTCGACTCAGTGGAGTGGGTGGTTAAGAAATTGAAATTGCAATCACTTCAAAACCCAATAATTTTCACAAATCAAACAATTGATTTTACAATGGATGAATAAATATCATTTATCAATCAACATTTCTTTTAGTAATAACCCTATTTTGGGTTTGAAATAGCTGGAGAAGGTTAAGTTTGAAGAAATCAGAGAGGGATAGACATAGACAGTGCCAATTGTTTTCAAAAAGGGTCAATGAAAGGGAATTGAAAAAAACATAGATAATAGTTTCTATTGAGTGACAATTTAAGAAAGAAAAAAAAGGTGATGGTGACAGTGAAGAAGAGGAACGGTGGTAGCCATGTTTGGGAGATGGGGTGGGCTCGGAGAAGGAATGAGTGTTTGTTTTCTCCTTTTTTGGGGGTCTTTTTCATTTTATTTTTATTTACTTTTTCTAATTTTAGTCCTTATAAATTAGAATTCATCCATTCACTCTCCTTGAACGCGTGAAATTCACGCACTTTGTCCAATTCAGCAGTCAAGTTGCCACACAAGCTCAGTCAATGGTCAGAGGGGTTTAAACAATTGAGTATCATTGAGTTTAAGGGTTCAGTGAATAGAAGGGTTCAACTTACAATCTGAGCCAAGGTCATTCCACCTTTTTTTAAAAACAAACTTTTCAATTTTCCTTTTTATTTCAGGGAGGGGGGGGTAGTGGTAGCCGGGGGGGGGGGGGGGGGGGGCTGGTAGGGGTTGGGGTAAAAAAATGAAATATTTAAAATCAAACTTTTAATTTTCTTTTAATTATTTGGGGGGTAGGGGGGCTGCTAAGGGGTGGAGATAAAAAGATGAATTTTTTAAAATTATGCAATTAAATATTTTAATTTTTTGGTATTAATTGGCGCCACACTTCAAAAAAGCGAGTGCCTTGCCGCTTGCCTTGCCTTGTGGCGAGGCAGACCCTTGTCGCTTTTCGTCGCCTTTCGCCTTCCAAAACACTGCTCTACTTCCACGAGGTAGTGGTAAGGTCTGCGTACATTCTACTCTCCCCAGACCCTACTTTGTGGGATTTCACTGGGTATGTTGTTATTGTTGTTGTATAGACTATTTGACTTTGGCCAAGTGTCTGAGAAGCCAAAAGTGTGTTATTTTTTTTAAAAATGCTTATTTTAGAGAGTTGAGGAGTTTGAACAAGTTTTTAGGTAAAAAAGCTTTTGTGTTTCAATTTTCAGAAGTTACTTTTCTACGAAGCACTTTTGGAACCTTGATGAAACACAAATTGTTGCTCTAATACTGGAACATCGTTTTAAATTGATTAGCCAAAGCACCCAAGGGTGTGGTCTAGTGGTCAGTGAAGTGGTTGAGAGCCATGAGGTCTCAAGTTCAAATCTCAGCGGAGACAAAAAACACCGAGTCTTCCCATCTGTTCTAGCCTTGGTGGTGAATTATTAATTATTGAGACTCATTGGTTATTCTCATGCTGGTTTAATCAATTAACACTAGGACAATGATAAACTTTAACTTGGGGGTCCCAAGAAAATTTCTGGCAGTAATTTTAAGATGTCACATTAAAACATATAATACCACTTATTTTGTCCACTTGTTATTAGACTTTAGAGGCATGGGTGATAGATTGTTAATTACAAATATCGATGAGGGAGTATCGGTGTCCTTATATTGTTAGTCAAAACGTAAGTCCAAAGAGACAGTTCTTTAGCTTATAAGATCTGTTTGCATGTGTATTATTACACGATGCGTTTCTGAGATGTAATGGAAGGGGGTTACGTAAGGAAAATTTGACTTCTGTGTGATTACCTTCCGCCAAGCGAAGACCCCCCAATAGACTTGTTAGTGCCGTATGTGGAAACTAATATCAAGATCATAATATACATAAGAAAGAATGGAATGAAGTCTCTCCTTTATAATTACAAGAACGCCAATATGGCGCCAGGGGTCGAAGCACCAGTACAGAGATTTGAATGTTGGCTGAAACATTGACTACTATAATCACCATACATATGCTTTATAAATATTAATAACTTAAGTGACAGGACATGTAACTACTTGGAAGTAGAACTAATCTATACTTACATGGAAATGGGATTACATGGAAATGGGATTACTTATACAATGACTCCAAGCAATTTGTTCGGCTTCATGGCAAGGCGGTGTCGCAAAGGCAGGTTGCTCAGTGCAAGGCTCTTGGAGAGACGCACATTTATCTTTATCTTCAGTGAGTATGCAGGTTGCGGGCGGGCATGGATGGATGGTGCTTGCTGACTAGTGTGGTTATTATAGGCTAACAAGTGCTTGGAACAAGCTACTGATGGGGCGACATAGACACCTGCACAATTTTCACTTGGCACAGCCATGACCGCTAGGCCATCCATTTTTCTTGGCACTTGGAGGCTTGCCAAGGCTCATTGGGCATAGATGGAAAGCAGCTTCGCCTACAATATGTTTTTATGTTTATTTTATATTTATATGTTTCTTTAGTGGTTTATACTGATGGTTGTTTGACTATATGTGCTTTATTCAAGAACTATTACAAAGTTCTTATGTTTGCAATTATATTTCTCAGTAATTCATTAGGCTATTTATATTATCTTATGGATTTAACCTTTGCAACATAACAGTTAATAGAAACCTTATTGGAACGGGTATCATGACTACTGACCAAAAGAAGAAGCTGCTGTGGGGAAACAAGAAAACTACCACTAATAATACTGAAGAGGTAATTTTGCTCTACCTATATGTCCTCTTCTTTTTGTGTTCCTGCAGGTATTATTACTCTGCATGTCAACCTGCTGCACCTTCTTCACCTCTCCGTAAAACTTGGTATCTCCTTTGTCAGCTTACTGGGGCAACAGTATGAAATAAGTTGCAGCTTGTGTGTAATCTAAAAGTCTTATTTGATCCATGTTGCTGACAACAGGCTGTAGCAACTTGATTTTTGCTGTTGCATGAACAAATGTTTATTTTTTGCTTGTTATATCTCCTTTTCAAATGCTCAATGTTATTCACTCTTTCTTGCTCTTTGTATGTTCAATTGATGGTTGATAATGTAGTCTACTCATCGTTGGGATACATCACTATTTGGTGATCGCGAGCGACAAGAAAAATTCAACAAACTCATGGTAATTTCCGTTCCTTTTATTTGCTTTAGATTCTCAGAAGTAATAGCTGCCATCAGTGTTGAGTCCTATTAACTTGTCATCTTAGTAAAGTTTTCGTCGTAAGTACTAACACATTTTTAGAGTCTGAGGTTGCCTTGGTACCTATGGCCAATTGTAGGGTGTGAAAGGCGACGTGACGACAGAGAACAAACCAGTCATCCACGATGCAGAGAGGCAAAGGGAGCTCCAAATGGACTTGGAGAAGCAATACACTGCTGGACTTCGCCGAAGAGATGGTCGTACAGTTGGACTAGGTCTCTAAGGATTTGCCTTAAATATCGTTGTACTTTTACTTTTAAACATTTTAGTTATTTTTTTCTTTTATGGTCTAATTTGGACTCTTGTGGTCGTTGTGTTGTGTTGTCTTGCAATTCTGGAGCTGCATGTATTGTGTCTTGCTAAACTATGTATCTTGAAATTTATTTCATCTCGTGATCATGGATTGTATTTTTTAAATCTATTTTACCGACTCAATTTACTGCTCAGTCGCCTCAAGTAGTTCTATCTATAACTTCAATCATGCCACAATGCACGATTTTGCTCATCTGTTGGATACTGCATGCAAAAAATAATGGAATACTTGTAGTGTATTTCGTTATACATCGAGTTATAGAAAAATTCCTTAAATGAAAGAGAAGCTGATTGATTTATTTCTCTAAATATTTTTAAAATGGTGATTGATAGTATCTTATTACATTGCTTGCATTTACTTGTAAATCTTATACTCCCTCCGTTCCTATTTACTTGTCAAAATTTTTTTAATTTAATTTCTCTTTTTACTTGTCAATTTTGACAAATTAAGAAAGGATAATTTTTTTTTCTTATTATATCCTCAATTTATTAACATTGAGTTAATGTTTTTGAAAAATGTAATGAGTAAATATGTCTAAAACTTAATTAATTAATTGGAATAAAATGATAAACTTACTATACCAATAATTATTTTCTTAATAGGTGCAAATAAAAAGGAACGGAGGAAGCATTTTAAAAAGTGGATACAAGTGTGTTGTTTTGCAGTATTAAATTATGGGAAAATGTGCAAGTTACCTGAGAAAATTGAGTTTTAGGTGACAAATAAGTATCTAATTAAAAAAAGGTGATAAGTTGACCAAGCCCAAGTTCAAATCTTTTAAATTAGGTGATCGGATTAAATGGGGGTAAATTATAATTTTTAAAACTTATTAATCTTTTTAAGAATATAATAAAGTCCCAAACTCTTTTTTCAAATATATTCAAATACCTTGTCAGTGTTTGACTTTTCAACTTCTCCAACTTCTCTCTCCAAACTTCTTCCTCTCCTCTCATCTCCGCTCTCTCTCAAATCTCTCCCAAAACTATTTTCTCTTCTTAGTCTCTATTTCTTTTTAGTTTTTCTTCTCCTTTCATCTCTGTCAATCTTGTCGCCGTTATTGTCTTCCCTTGTCACTATTAGGGTTTCAATTTTTAAAGATAAAATTCTCTTTTTTTTCTCTTCATTGTTAGGGCCTTTTGTTTTAAAGTAAAAAATGGTTATTTAGGTGTAAATAAAAGAAGAAAAGCCTGAATTTCACATATTTTTGTAGTTATTGTTGTGATTTTATATATTTTAATTTTTGTTTGGTGGGTTGCTTGGTTAAACTTAAAAATATTGTTGTTGCAGCAACATAAGAACTTGGGTGATTAAATCACACAATTGCTAAGGTTGCTGTAACAAGTCTATGAACAACTGAAATTTTATGAAGCTACTGCTGAACTAGTGCAGCGACTGCTTAAGCAACAATTGAAGTTTCACACGACAATTGTTGAAGTTGCTGCTTCTCAACTTCAGCAGTGTCTTCAGTAACTCAACAAAAAATTCAACCATCTTTAAATTGTGAAAATGGTGATTTAGGTTTAAATAGAAGAATAAAAGCTTGAATTTCACATATTTTGTTGTTGCATGATCTAATAAATAGTGTATTTGTTATTGTTGTGGATTTTACATATTTTTGTTGTTGTTTGGTGGGTTGCTTGGTTGTTGTACTTAAAAAATATTTGGTGTTGCAGCAACTTAAGAACTTGTGTGATTAAATCACACAGTTGTTGAGGTTGCTGTAACAAGTCTATAAACATCTGAAGTTTTTTGAAGCAACTGTTGAGCTAGTGCAGCAACTGCTGAGGCAACAATTGAAGTTTTACACACCAATTGCTGAAGTTGCTGCTTCTCAGCTTCAACAGTTGCTTCAGTAACTCAACAAAAATTTCAACCATCTTTAAAATGTGAAAATAGTGATTTAGGTTTAAATAGAAGAATAAGAGCCTGAATTTCACATATTTTGTTGTTGCATGATCTAATAAATAGTATATTTGTTGTTATTGTTGTGGATTTCACATATTTTTGTTGTTGTTTGGTCGGTTGTTTGGTTGTTGTACTTAAAAATATGTTGTTGTTGCAGCAATTTAAGAACTTGTGTAATTAAATCACATAGTTGTTGAGGTTGTTGTAACAAGTCTATGAACAACTAAAGTTTTTTGAAGCAACTATTGAACTAGTGCAACAACTGTTGAAGCAACAATTGAAGTTTCACACAACAATTGCTGAAGTTGCTGCTTTTCAACTTCAACAGTTGCTTCAGTAACTCAACAAAATTTCAACCATCTTTAAATTGTGAAAATGACTATTTGGGTTTAAATAGAAGAAAAAGAGTCGTTGTTGCATGCCCTAATAAATAGTATATTTATTGTTATTGTTGTGGATTTCATATATTTTTGTTGTTGTTTGGTGGGTTGCTTGGTTGTTGTACTTAAAAAATATGTTGTTATTGCAGTAACTTAAAAATTTGTGTGATTAAGTCACACAATTTTTGAGGTTGCTGTAACAAGTCTATGAACAACTGAGGTTTTTTAAAGCAACTGCAGAACTAGTGCTGTAACTGCTGAAGCAACAATTGAAGTTTCACACAACAATTGTTGAAGTTGCTGCTTCTCAACTTCAGCAGTTGCTTCATTAACTCAGCAGTTTGTTTGAAAAAAATGTATTTTATATACTTGTTTGAACAACTACAGTAGTTTATTTTGAATGATTGGTTAAATTAATTGATGGGTTATTTTTTATTTCATGTGGTGAAGATAAATGGCTCACAAAAAAAGGAGAAAAATCGATGATGCTACTACTTCTACTACTCCTAATAGATATACTAGAAGGAGGAGACTTGTGACACAGAGGCAAAAAGAAGCAAAAGATGCCTCCAAAAATAGCACCAATAAATTTTCCACTCTTGTTGAACAGACTCATGTCTTTGCTGAGTGTGGGGAAACTTCAAGATCACAAGAAAAAGTAAAATCACAAGAAAAAGAAAAATTCATATCACAAGAAGAAGAAACATTATGATTAGAAAAATCTATAGAAGAAGAAGAAGGTGAAAGGGATGCTTCTTTTAAGAATGTAGAGGATGAAGGTGATGAGGATGTAGATGATGGTGAAGAGGATGGAGGAGCTAGATATGAAGAGAGAACAAAGTTTTGGCATGATATACTTATTCCAGAGGAAAGGGGAACAACATATTCTATCGAGTTCTCTCCAGTCAGATCTTCAGGTGATGACACCTCACATATCAAGCTTGTCAGATATTCAGATTGCAAATTTTTGACCAAGATGGATGAATATCTAATTTTTTTTGGTTCTATTACTGTTAAGTCCAGTTTGGTGAAGTCTTTTAGTGATTTTAGAAAAATTTTAAAGTAACAAAAGTTAGAAAAATTCTTTAGGTCTTCCATATTTGGCAACTATCTGGACCTACCTGAGAAGATGACCTAGCAATTTCAAATGAAATTGGTGTATTAACTTCTCCAACTCCAAATTAATTCCGAGTGATCAACAGAGTTCTGGATAAATTTTTGTGGCATGTCTGCTAGTTTTGTCATGAAAGAATTTGCTATTATGACTGATTTGAATTGTCACTTGGCAAAAGAATATGATGATGAAAAAATGTCGTCTAAGGTTAGGGATAGACAACAAGATATTATTAATTCAGCGGGAAGGATCTTCAAGAAAGATGATCTGATTGAGCATCTCAAATCTGTTACTGTTTCAAGAGATGCAAAAAAGTCTTTGTGCTTGGTTTATTTTGTGCATTGTATTCTTCTTGGGAGAGATCCAAACACACAGACTCTGGTCAAAATGATTTTACTTTCAACAGATAGAAAGACATTTTGTGTCTATCCATGGGGTCGTGATTCCTACAAGCTGAGGTTGAATATCTATTGAAGGCGGTAAATAAAGATGTGAACACCACCAATCTTTATGGCTTTCCATGGGCCTTCATGGTAAACTCTAATTTTTTTTCAATGTTTTTTTATTTTTGGTCAATTCATAATTTTGATTATTTTTATATATCACTTTTTTATGTAGTGTTGGGTATTTGAGGCTATTCTCCACCATCGAAAGAAATTAAAGATGATTCTGAAAGAAGTGACTTTCCTACGGATCATTAGATGGATTTCGACGGTCAACAATAAATCTGTTGAGGCTCGTGACTTGTTTGAACCCTTTGAAAATTTGGTAAGCCTCATTTTATCTTTAGATAACCTTGGGGTTTATTTTCATCTTGATTATTTGAGTTAGTAGCTGCAGTTGTTTGTAGAAGCTATTGCAGTTATTTAACATTTGCTATAAATATTTCAGCATTTGCTAATAGTTGCAGATGCAATTGCTAATAGTTGTAGACACAGTTGCTATAAATATTTCAACGGTTGCTATAACTGTTGTAATAGTTGCAGACACAGTTGTAGTAGTTTGCAACAATTGCTGTAAATATTTCAGCAGTTGCTATAACTATTGTAATAGTTGCAGACACAATTACAGTAGTTTTTAGAAGTTACTGTAAATATTTCAGCAGTTACAATAACTGTTGTAATAGTTGCAGAAAACTACAACAACTGTTGCAACTTTCATTGTTGCTATATTTTTTCTATTTAGTTTAATTAATTATATTTTGATTTTTTAAATATATGTAGATTGTGTATCCATGGTTAGTGCTTACACCTAGTGAGATAGAGGTGGAATTTCTAATTGGGTTTGTGCCTTTGGAGTTGACCGACGATGAAAAAATCAAAAACTTGAGAAAGACTTGGATGGTTTTGTAGTCATCAAAAGAGATACTGGAGTTGTTGAGAAGAATTTTGATCCTTCAGTGACCTTTGTTACATATGATGATGCTATTGGCAGAGGAGATGGTGATGGAAGAGGAGAAAGGGTGTTTACTCCACATGTTGATGGTGATGGAAGCGGAGAAAGGGTATTTACTCTGTATGTTGATATTGGTCATGCTAGTGGTGTCGGTGTAGGAGGAGGGTCTTCCCCTTTTGTTCCTAGTACTTTTGGTATTGATGGTGAAGGAGGATTTTCTCTTATTGATGAGAATGCTCGAGTTCGTCAAACAACTCCATTCACAACAGATAAATCTTCTAGAGGTGGTATCGGTGCTTCTAAGATGCCTCTTAATGCTTGCCAATGTGAAACATGTCTCAAAAGATGAATTTAATGGCTCAAAGCATTCGATCTTTAGATGAGTCCATTAAAAGTGTTATGGCCAAGAGGGGTGTTGTTTCTTCCAGATGCACACGCAAGTGTACGTGGTCTCAAAAGTAATATAGTGACCCTTTTTAAGAGCCAGATATCGAATCCACAGAGAAATGCAATTACGCATTAGTTAACTTTTCAATGAATCAAATGATTCATGTGTGTTTTTAAAGAGTTGAGTTCATTTATATCTACAAAATAATTATACCAAAAATGATATGAGAAACTGATTTAATAATATTAGCAAAAGTTTATCAATTTAAAGAAAAGTCCTTGGGTTGTAGCACCCATAGATTTTTAGTCTAAAATCCTTTACTTTGATATCTAATGGATTTTTTGATTACTGGTTTACATGGTTGATTATACAATTATGATCTTCTGATCTCTAATTGCCTACTCTTGTTGACAATTTAACTATATCATTGAGCGGAGATAAGCATGAACCAACAAAAATGCATTAATCTTATCATCTTATTTTGTAACCAAACATGGTGTATATATATGTGTCACGGTCATTCTATACACGAATTATTCTAGGCAATTCTCTTTATATTCTAGTATTCTATCCCCTTTTCGTCTTCCGAGTTCTAGGTGGAAAATAAATTTTTTCTAATGATGATCAAGCATTAAAACAATCAAAAACAAGAATATAAGAGTAATAACATACAAAAATCCATGTCCAACCAAATCAAACAAGATTCAAACCTTCATCTTTTAGCTACAATACAAGAACAAGGAGATTTAGCCACTCATGGTGTATAACATATTTACATAAATCATTAATAACATAAAAACTTAGATTCAAATGAAAGAAAAGAAGAAAATATAACCAAAAAATCTCTTCCTTCGTCTTTTTCAACTTCAAATCCAACAATCTGATCTCTTTTTTAATAAAATATGTAAATGTGCTATTTGTAGTACCAAAAACATGATATAAAGTAGACGCACTAAAGTCCGCAATGTGGATTTGGTTTAGTTCAGCGTAATTTTTCATTTCTTGTGTCAGCATGAATTTGTGTTATCTAAAACTAGGTCCGCGATGCGGACTTGGCGCGCACCACACTGCTTCGTCGTGTAAATTTCAAGTTTCGAATTTAATTTCAATATCCAAGTGCGTGACGTGGACACACTTCCTTATATTGTATTTTCTTCACATTGTGTTCCCAACTTTGCCTTTGAGCTCCACTTTCTATCCGATCATGTTTTGAATGTTCATTCTTTTCCAATCAGCTCTGAAAGTTTCTAATCACATTGGTTGGTTACAACAATAAAAAAATGCAACAATATGAATGAAATTCTAGGAATTTTGCTCTCAACTTGACTAATGAATTATGAGTTTTATTTGTTATTGGGCACATAAATGTATCCAAGATTACCATCCCACACTTATAACTTTGTTAGTCCTCGAACAAACTCCTAGTTTTATTCCTAAAATAACAAATTCATGATATACAAAGTAATTCTACCAAACCACAGTGATTGAACAATTAGCTTATCTTACAAACACATGTTAAATTTCTGTTTTAAGCAACTAACTAACTCAACACCACATAGACTCGAGAGTTGACTCTGTTATGAAACAACTCATATGGTTTGTTAAATTAAAATTTATGCAGAATTACCATTTCTTCATTAAACATGTTCCCTCACCAACAAAGAATTTACCCATACTCTCACAGTTACGTTAATGAGTATTTAGACAAAATTTTGCTCACTCTCTCAAATGAAATCACAAGTTTCTCAAGATGAACCATAGGCTTGCCCTTAGTGTATCAAATAGCTCTATTGAGGCATCTAAGAATTAAGGATTACTTAGGACCTTTTTAGGTTGTAATGTGGGATAGGGGAGGGGTAGGTAGAAATCTGGACATGTATAGTGACTTGGTTCCCAAGCGCTTACAACAAATTACATTCTTTAATTCCTTTCAAGTACTTCATAACCTTATTCTCACCACTTTGTTATTTCATTAGCTTAACCTTTAACTTCATTTATCTGTGTAGAGGAATTCTTCCTTTCTTTACTAACTTTAACCATGATATGGTTGACGTTCTTTTTATTTTCCACAAGTTTGTCTTCTCTAACACAAGATTTTATTTCAATTAATAGCACCAATGGTTTTATTCTTAGTAACCCAAGGTTGTTAACCTCCCATTTCTCCACTTTATCTTTTCCAAAGCGCTTGGCTTTTTAGATCAAAATTATGGTCTCAGAAAAAAATTGGGAATAGGCTTCAAACTAGGCTACCAAAGAATCAAGTTAAAGACTCAAAAGGGCTAACTATGGATTTATAGTAAGGTGGGTACACAAGTGGTTTTAAAATGAAGTTATCAAAGAATTGCCTAGATCCTTTCCTTAAGTTCTAAACTTCATTTATTTTCACTACTCATACACACAGGGAAAGTTCTAGCAATCAAAAGCAACCAGGATTACACAATTTACCTCACTCAAACTGCACATGTTTAATTTCAAAACGACAATTCTTCAAAAATTTCAACCACAGTCACATGAATTCAACATTATTCAAAATCTAACAACAGAGTCTTAGGTGTCTCAATTTAGTCAGTCATTTCATCTGCTACTTTATGCAATCTGATAGTTTGGCAAAATACTTTATATACATTACAAATATCTAAAAAACAATTATACAGTTCAAAGGGACTATCCATGACCAAAGAATCGAAAACAAATGCGATGAATCCCAAATTCAGAAAAAGTTTTAAATGACATCAACATTTAAGATAAACCTAAAATATTAGTGCTGACAAAAATAAACAAGTACCAATCTAGATAAATCACAATATAAGCCTAACAAAAACAACCACAATTAGCAGTCTAAATAAAATAAAACATCAAACTTAACAACAAAAATAAACAGATATAGTTTAATTTAAACAGATTTAAACAAACTCCACCCCACACTTAGAGTTAGGCACAGTCCTTAGAAGCTCAAGGTAGTAGACTTTCCTATCTACTCATCCATCTGTCCACCATCATTTTGATCTTCCACCGCCAGGGGGTCAAACTCTTTGGCCTCCAAATATGATTCCATGTCTGAGCCGGTCCTTCTATCCTCATCCGTGGGGATGTCATCTTCAGTGGGCTCATAAAAGTCAGGTCCTAATCTGAGGATAGGCATAGCATGCTCGTTCAGCGGGTATTGTCTCTCGACCTCACAAAGTTCCTCTTCAGTTGAAGATCGCCCTCCGGTGCGGTGTCGAAGCATTTCCAAGATAAACATGCGGGCTGTGATCATATCATCGTGCCTCACATGCTCCTGGGTAGTGAGGAATAGGTCGTGAGTGTAGTCTAGCCCCTTGATGTTTGTGACATCATAAGAATCTGAGGGGGGGCATATAATCATGTTGCTCCTCGGGGACCCAGGCCCTTTGACATACATTCATGATGAGGCCTCCAAATGCAAACCCCCTACCTCGATGAACCCTGTATTTCCTGATAGTGGATTTTATCATCGCTCCAACATTCACGTCTACCCCTTTTATAAGGGCATAGACTAAACATACTCTGTCCTGTGTTAATTCTGTGTAGTGGAGTCCTGGAATAAGATCGTACATGACAATCTTCACCCACACATGTGCTTCTTTGTTAAGATGCACGTATGGGAATGTGTTGTGGTAGCCCCTAAGAGCATGATATACCCATTTTTTAATCGATCTAGGCCCACACAAAGTATGTCGGACATCCCTGTATGGCGGTTGAATGTTCAAATCTGTCAAGGTGGTGGTTGGCAGCACTGGCATTCCCAATATCTCATTTATTTCCATTGGAGATAGAGGAACATCAACCACTCAGACTGTGATGTAATATGTGCACTGATCAGGTTAATAGTTTGCATAGAATTTTCTTACCACGTGCAAATTGCATAACTTTGGGTCAGCGACAAGAAATTCATATTTAGTTTCTCTATTCACCCCATTATTTGGGGTAGTCTCTAGCCAATTTTTCCTCGTCTATTGGCATATCAGAGAGATAAAGAGACTCAGTATGTCATTTGTACCATTTTTTTTCCAGTTGGATGCACTACTTTTCTGCCAAATAAACGAGATTGGCCTCTAGACATGGGTGGGACAGGTGGTATAGAGGGTGCCCCTCTTTCTCTTTTCCTGGTTCCAAGAGCTGCAGGTTCTTTTCATAGCCTTCTACTGCATGACATTTTTGCTTGTTGTTGTGATGTAGAAGCTCAGCAAATTTTTTTGCTTGAATTGGAAGAGTGCATCGCAGATTTGCCTTAGAAGAAAGGAGTTGTGAGTGTAGAAGAAAGAAAAAGACGGTTCAATGTTTAAAAAATAAAGTTGAAAAGGGTCAATTTTGGGGTTTAAAAACTAATTTTGTTGGGTATATGTCACGACCCAACCCCGTAGGCAATGAATAGGGGCCGACCACGACCCCCTTATGCGTATCTACCAGCTATACTTTAGTTGAACCGTGTGTGATGTGATACTATACACAAAAACCTCAATAGCTTAAAACTTGTTCATGTACATCTAGCCTCTTTCATTCGTATCATATCATGAAAGGGCACACGAGACGACGAGGCTGCCATAACATAAAAACATTTACAACATGCCGTATAGGCACAGTCGGAACAAACTCATAAACAACCCACATCCATATGTCTCTTGACCTCTAGGAATAGTAACAGCAACATATGGTGGGACAGGTCCCCCACCATACCCCTGAATATACAAATATATACATATTATATGAGCAGTATCAAAAGTTAGGCTCTGGAACAGTAGAGCACTCCCAATATCGCTGAGTAGAAACCCTAACCTGGTCGATCCCAAATATGAACATTTGTACCTACGCTCATGAAACGCAGCCCCCCAAAGAATTGGGGGTTAGTATGATATATGTACTGAGTATATAAAGCATAACAACACATAACTGAGCTAACAACTGAAGTAGGGATGTAGGAAACAAATATAACAGTTAACGAATTTCTCTACCTGCGTCTTATGACATGAGAGCATGTATATCTTCTTTACATACCATACCTGGCCCGCTATGGGACTTGGTGCTACAAGTGTGTCACTATATTTCCACATGCATGCCTATAGACTGTATCCGTCCTTTCAGTAAGGGGCTCAGTGAAGCTGTCATTTCATCGTGTATCATGCCCGGCCCTTCATGGGATGCAGTAAATAATCATTTCATCTTATATCATGCCCGACCCTTCATGGGATGCGGTGAATCAGCATTTTATCATTTATCATGCCTGGCCCTTCATGGGACGCAGTGAATTTATCACGCCCAGCCCTTCATGGGATGCAGTGAGTTTATCCTGCCCGGCCCTTCATGGGATGCGGTGAGTTTATCTTGCCCGACCCTTCATGGGATGCGGTGAGTTTATCCTGCCCGGCCCTTTATGGGTGCAGTGAGTTTATCTTGCCTGGCCCTTCATGGGATGCGGTGAGTGAAGTATTAACAACCTGCACGAGTAGAGTAACGAGGAACCATATGCAATTAGCTCATCATCTGAGACTCGGTATAACAATCGTCATGGACTATCAATTGAGGATCAAAATGATCATCATCTCAAGTATCCTCTAAATGCCATTAGAGGCCATATTGACGGAGTCTCAAGAGTCCTAGACTTTTATTAAGGTAATAAAAAATGGTTTATGCAATCAGAGACACTTGTCATTATAGAGTTATTAGGCACGGGAGCTCATACATTCAATTAGTATTCATCATATAGGGACTCGAGGGTAGCAGTTCAACTACTTCAAGAACTTTGATATTAAGAAATGAATAGGAGTTATAGTTCATTCTTCCCATGCATTCGGTTACTATTTCCTATATAGAAGGCTCGAGGGTGATAGCTCAGCTACCTTAAGAGCCTTAGCATTTAGAAGTAAACACGAGTCAATAGGCTCTACATATATTACCTTTTATCCTATAGAAGCCTTAAAAAGGCAATAGCTCAACTATTACAGGAGTTCTACCATTATGAAGTGGATATGAATTATGAACTGTACTCGGAGCTTTACGAATGGAATGATCCCCAAGTTCCATATACAAACCATTCATAACTTATATCTAAGACATGCCAAAATAAAGAAGAATAGCTTTACATACTTATGCCAAAGACATGTCAAGAGAAGGAATAAGCTTTACATACCTCTTCCGGAGTTCCCTTAATCACGTCCACATCATCGTCCTCCAAACCTATTTAACATGGAAGAAATACAAGTATCAACAACCTTAGTCTTTTCAGCACCTTAGGTTACACACGAGTATTTATAGAACTCATCCCCTCGCTCGCCCTCTCAACTAGTTCCTTAACTAGCTAAGGCGTTAACGGAAATCGGACAACACCTCCCCTATAATGTGCCCTATCCGAATTCCCAATCACGTACCCAATACCTACAGCCAACCAAAAACATAACCAGAAGCTTATTTATATGTAAAACATGGCAACATTATACATTACAACCTCTGAATGACTCGCTCGAAATTACGATATCCAAAATAGGGTTTCTAGTTTCTATTTTGCGAAACCTTTAACCGTACGAAGCAGAGGGGTCGTGTGGCTACAAACAGAAGCTCCCCTACCTTTTTTAGGATACATTTAGTCCCTTCAACACACACCACCCAACCTGAATCAGCCTCCACACACACAATGCCTCTTTTCGACTACAATTTAACTACGACGACTTCAATTTCAATTATTTCTATCGTCGAGCATTCCCACGACCTTTTTTATCATTCAAGAAGTATAAAAGGTATATAATACACTACATAAAACCCCCATAAATTCCAAATTTAAAGAAGAAGCCTTACCTTATCCGAAATTGGCCAAAACTAGCCAAAATTGCGCCTCGGAACTTCATTAGTCGCGCTGAAACTGCGTGGACTGTTTGCTGTCCGTTTTTGCTGCCCCATATAGAAATTTTTCATTATCAAACACCGTCATATCACCATAGTATATCTTAAATAATTAATTCACGGAATGAAATTGGGCCTTACTTTTTTCTCTTGGCCAACCCGTAGGGTCCTCTCTTTGCCCCTAGTATTTTCTCTCTTTCTTTCTCACGTTTTCTCTCTTGTTCTAGGCTGAAATTTTGATAGAAACTGAAGTTGTGAGTCACATAACATACATATATAGGTCTTCCCAAGAGGTGACACATGTCATCCCCTTAGGGTGACCCGTGCCAAGCCCTTATTGGGCCACGTATCCCTGTCAAGGCTCCTAGGCTGCCACGTGTCCTTGGTGAGGCCCAACCTCATGTAGGTGGGTAACCTAATTGGCTCCAATCAGGTGGGTCACCTGCTTCGACGTGTAACTCCTTCATTGGCTGCCACGTGTCCTCTTTTTCTCTTCCTCGTGGGTTTATAATCTCGTCCTATTTTTTAAGAGCCTATGTAATCTGTGCTACGTAAGCTTGGTATGTCCTCAAGTAGCTCATGTATGTAAGACTTATAAGTTAGTAGCTTACGTAGGTACATTGAGTCCTACGACTCATTACTTGGCCTCCAATTCCTTCCGGATTCGTATGACTCTATTTCCAACCTTACCTACTATGGGGTATCACATTCTCCCTTCCTTAGAGTCATTTGATAGTGTCGTAGCTTATCCAGCTCACATGATAATGTCTAAGGAACTTAAGAGACATTCCGAGCTCGAAAGTGTGGAATGTAACAGTATACCCATTAAAAACGGGTTAAACCCATCTTTTTAATGAAAAATCTCGAAAATCATCCAGGTCCGTGATGCGAACTTGTCGCGGAACTTACTATTTCTTAATTCCAAAGTTCCAAATTAAAATTTGTAATGAAATAAGCTAGGTCCACGACGCGGACCTGGCGGGCACTTTACTTGGAACTTTTTTTTTCACCAAAAGTTTGTTCGAAAACAGACTTGGTAAAATTTAAACTGAAATGGAACAGGTCCGCGACAAGGACTTATCGCAGACCTCTCTGTACAGGCTTCTTCCAAATTTTCTTTTATTTTATAAACTAACTTATACATTTAAACAAAATGAAATCCATTATAACCTATAATAAAAAAAATATTTTACAATACCTTATGGGTTGCATCCCGCGCAGCGCCTTATTTACCGTCGTGGCATGACTTAATGCCTTCATGTTTTGTCCTCAAGCTCTACAGGTTCCTCCTCCCAGTCTACATTATTACCAAAGTAGTGCTTGACTCTTTGCCAATTAAATAGAAACGTGGACGTTTTTGAGGAATTCCACAGTTCTACCACTCCATGAGGTGTCATACATAGCACTTCAAAAGGGCCACACCACTCCACTTGGATCTTAACTTTCCTGGAAAAAGTTTGAGTCTAGAGTTAAAAAGAAGTGACTTTTGCCCTGGTTCAAAAGTGCGAGTAATGATGTCCTTATCATGCCATCGCTTTGTTTTCTCCTTATAAATCTAGGCATTTTCATAGGCCGTGAGCCTAAACTCCTCCAACTCATGCAATTGGTCCAACCGCTTTCTCCCTACTAACTTTAGGTCAAGATTCAACTTTTTGATTGCCCAATACTTGGTTCTCTAACTCAACCAGTAAGTGACATGCTTTAACAAATACCATCTGATATGGAAAGGTCTCGATGGGTGTTTTTTATGCCGTTCGGTATGCCCAAAGTGCTTCATCTAACTTCTTTGACCAATCTTTCCTTTGTGCATTCACAATCTTTTGTAATATCTGCTTCACCTCTCTATTGGATAACTCGACCTACCCACTGGTTTATAGATGATATGCTATAGCCACTTTATTCCTCACCCATACTTAGCCAAGAAATTCTTCACTGTTTGATTGATGAAGTGTGATCCTCCATCGCTAATAATTGCTCTAGAAGTGCCAAATCAAGTGAATATGTGCTTCTTGAGAAACTTGGTTACCACCTTCGAGTCATTGGTGGGAAGAGCTAAGGCCTTAACCCACTTGAATGCGTAATCTACTACCACTAAGGTATACTGGTTTGCATAAGATGATGGAAACAGACCCATGAAGTCCATGCCCCTTACATCAAAAATTTTGACTTCTAGGATGTATCTCAATGACATTTCGTGTCTTCTTGAGATGGTGCCTATTCGTTGGCATTGTCATAGTTCTTCACATACCTAACAATATCTTTAGATAATGTAGGCCTAAAGAAACCAGGTTGAAGTACCTTATACGCAATGCGCTCTTCTTTATGATGACCACCATATGGTGATGAGTGGCAACTATCTAACTGTTATATCCCATACTTCTGTACCTTGAGATGTGTTCTTAAGCTTCTTGAAAATCGCCATGTGATCCCTATTATCTATCACGTTACAAATAACTCTAAGGAAGGGAGGATGTGATGCCCCGTGATAGTGAAGTTTGGAAATAGAGTTATAAGTATTTAAAAGGAGTTGGAAGCCAAGTAATGAGTCGTAGGACTCGACCTACTTGCGTAAGCTACCGATTTGGACATCTTGCATAATTAAGCTCCTGGAGCACACGTCGAGCTTAAGTAGCAAGGAATACGTAGTCTCTTGAAGTGAGATGAGATTACGAACTCACGAAAATAAAGTAAGCAGGTGACAAGTAGGTGACACACCTACTTAGGGTGGAACCCACGTTGCCATGTGGCAGCATATAATTGGTTGCATGGAGTGAGGTAGCACCCTAGGGGGCTTCCACATGTCACCCCTAGGGGATGCCACGTGTCACATCCTAGGTAAGGCTATATATACTTAGTCTTATGACTAAGCCTTCAAATTCCATCCTTTTACACTTAGAAAAAAGATGAGAAACATTGAGGAAGAGAGACAGGAGCTACGACAGCCATGGCTTTGAGGTAATGCCTCCATTTTTGATCCATGAATTAATTATTTAAGGTATACTATGGTGATATAGCGGTGTTTAACAAAATAAAATTTATAGTTGGGATTTCGAGGAGGTTCTCGTTTTTGTTAACAAACTCGTTTTTGGAATGGGACTGTTGTTAGTAATACTAGTATAACTCCTTGTATAAAGCTCGTTTCGAGTGATTCAAGATATTTTGGAAAGATATTTCATAGGTCTATAACTTTTATTTAGTCTCTAAAACCCACTTCTGCTTTTATCTGCTCAAAAAAGGATGAGGAAGTATGAGTGAGGTGCTGCCCAGATTTCATTTTGGAAATTCTACACGGACTGCTATTGGTATTTTGGGCATATCGTTTTGTACAAAATTGCTGTAGGGGTGATTCTAAATTGTATGCGATCCTAAGACACATGTATATAACTTTAATTGAGGCCACAAATCCTATTTAGCCGAATTACCCCTTCGAAACTAAGCGACAATACAAGACAGTAGGCTATCCAGAATTCACGTTTTGATAATTTTGGTGAGTTTGATGAGTTTAGGTTAAGGTAAGGGTTTTCCTTTCAATTTGGAGTTTATGGTGTGGTTATGAAGTGTATTATATGTTATGTAAGTGGCTGGAAATATGTAAATTCCATAAATATGCTTGACGTTCAAAACAATCCAAATTGGAGTTGCTATAGTTAAACTGTAGTCGAAGCAAGGTGTTGTGCTTGTGGTGTGTGGCTGAAGGTGCGTGGTGATGTGTTTCAGGGCCTAAAAGTGTTCTAAAATAGGTAGGGAAGCTTCTGGTTGAAGCACACGACCCCCCCACTTTGTACGGTTAAAGGTTTTACAAAATTGAAACTATAAACCCTATTTTGGTTGTGTAATTTCGAGCGAGTTGTTTGGAGTTTATGTTGTATATTGTTGATATGAATTTCTTAAACATATTCGGTAGGTTGTTTTTGTTGGTTGGCTGTAGGTATGAGGAGTGTAATTGGAAATTCGAATAGGGCACATTATAGGAGAGATGCTGTCCGATTTCCATTAACGCCTTAACTAATTAAGGAACTAGTCGAGAAGGCGAGGGAGGAAATGAATGTTGTGAATACTCATAGGTAATATAAGATACTGGAAAAGTCTAAGGTGGTTGATATTCGTATTGCTTCCATGTTAAATAGGTTTTGAGGACGACGACGTGAACGTAATTAATAGAAGTCCGTAAAAGGTATGTGAAGCTTTCTTTTGGCATATTTTGGCATAAGTATGTAAAGCTATTCTTCTCTTATTTTGGCATGTCTTAGATATAAGTAATGAATGATATGTATATGAGCTTGGGGTAATTCCATTCATAAATTCCAATCATGAGCCATGAGTTTCATTCACTTTGTGATATTAGAACTCCTGTAGTAGTTGAGTTGTTACCTTTTAGGGCTTCTATATGATGGAAGGTAGTATGTGTAAAACCTGTCTCTTCTTCCCTTTGGAATGTCTTAAATGTAAGTGAACTGAAATATTATATGAGTGTAGAGGCAGTTCCAATTGTAAGTTCCAAGTATAACTCGTGACTCATGTTCACTCCTAAATGCTAAAACTCTTAAGGTAGTTGAACTATGACCCTCGAGCCTTCTATAGGCTGAATAGTGATTGGGTGTGTAAGTTCCTAAATCTGGGGTCTCTTAGGCATATTTATGATAATGGTTGGGGGATGTTTGATATGTTACCAAGTCTTACATGCACGTATATGCATTGTTATGTGATATGTGGATCAGGCTGTCGTTTCTCAACACTAATATACAATATATGGATTGGGCCATCGTGCCTCGAAATCACTATTATGCAATATACGGATCGGGCCATCATACCTTGGCATTATTATAAGAGAGATAGATCAGGCCATCATTCCTCGGTAGTATTATACGATATGTGGATTAGGCCATCGTTCCTCGGCAGGTACTTGCTATATACATGGATCGGGCTGTACATTCCACAACACTAATAGCATATATATGCCTATCATGATAGATGATGTGTTTGTAACACCGAGTCCCCGAGCGGTCCGGATACGGTACATGATAATGGTATACAGGATTTTATTTTGTGAGGTGTAGGTACAGTACCCTATTAAATGCTATACTTGGTTTCCTGCATCCCTATTTCAGTTGTTATCTCAGTTATGTTATGCTTATATACTTCATACATGTATCGTACTGACCTCCCTTTCTTCGGGGGACAGCATTTCATGCCCGCATGTATAGATGTTCATTACAGAGATCCGCCAGCTCAGGATTTTTGCTCACCTATGATTGGAGGTGCTCCACTATTCTAGAGCCTAGTTATTTTGTATTGGTCCTCCGGTGTATATATGCAT
The DNA here is from genome assembly GCF_947179165.1 of Solanum dulcamara. NCBI lineage: Eukaryota > Viridiplantae > Streptophyta > Magnoliopsida > Solanales > Solanaceae > Solanum > Solanum dulcamara. Next base: position 22,222,236 of record NC_077246.1, on the reverse strand, counting down.
TTGTTTATTCAAGGGTACGACAGGGGCCTTGTCCCGCTATATGTTACCATACTATTGTTAAAAGTCTGTAGACATGTATGTGTGGGTTATTTATGAGTTTATTTCAGCTGTGCCTATACGTCACATCGTAAATGTTTTTATGTTATAGCAGCCTTGTCGGCTTGCATTCTCTTTCATGATATGATATGAATGAAGGAGGCTACATGAACATGAAAAAGTTTTAACCCATTGAGGTTTTTGTGAGCAGTATCACATTATACATAGTCTAATTTGACTAAAGTTGATAGGTAGGTACACGAGGGTCCAGGTCGGACCCCAGTCATGGCCTATAGGGTTAGGTCATGACACTAACACTTGGCGCACCTCGATTTTTGGCACACACCTTCTTACCATTTGGTTTATTCCCTGCTTGAATAAGTAAGGCTCGTCCCATATATAGAACTGAGCCTCATGCATCAACTTTTTCTTTTTTTTGTGACATTGCATCTTGAGGAAAAAACCCACTCACCAGGTAATTGACTATATCAGCGTACCATGGTAATTCAGTCAAATCAAGAGCTAAAAGTTGGTCATCAAGGGAATTCTTCTTTGATCTACATCTGTTCCCCAACATGTGTCAAACTCTTTAGCTTGAAAAGGTGATCAACAACTTGATTTTCAGAACCCTTGCAATCTTTGATCTCGATGTCAAATTCTTAGAGCAACAGGATCTATCTTGTGAGTCATGGTTTTGCATCTTTCTTGTTGAATAGGTACCTAAGAGCTGCATGGTCAGTTTAAATAATTACTTTAGTACCTACCAGATAGGATCTGAACTTGTCGAATGCATAAACTAGCACTAGCATCTCCTTCTCTGTGACTGTGTAGTTGATCTGAGCAGATTCAAGAGTCTTGCTTGCATAATAAATAGAGTGGAAGATCTTCTCTTTTCTCTGTCCCAGAACTGCTCCCACCGATGTGTCGCTTGAATCACACATCAGCATAAAAGGTAGCTCCCAGTAAAGAGATATCAGGATGGGGGCTTCGATCAACTTCTTCTTTAAGAGTTCAAAGGCCTGCAAACATTTGTCATCAAAAATAAATTTTTCCTCCTTTTCTAACAAGCTGCACATGGGTCTTGCAATCTTTGAAAAATCTTTAAAATCATCGATAAAATCCAGCATGTCCTAGAAAACTATGGACTCCTTTCACTGAAATCAGTGGTGAAAGGTTCTCAATCACTTCAATTTTAGCTTTGTCTACCTCCAAACCATCTTTTGAAACTTTGTGCCCCAACACAATACCCTCTTTTACCAAGAAATGACATTTCTCCTAGTTTAAGACGAGATTTGTTTCCTCACACCTTGCTAGTACTTTCTCTAGATTTTGCAAACACAGATCAAAAGACTCTCCAAAGATTGAAAAGTCATCCATAAAAATCTATACAAACTCTTCCACTATCTCATGAAATATAGCAATCATGCACCTCTAAAAAGTGGCGAGAGCATTGCAAAGACTAAATGGCATACGCTTAAACACATATATCCTATACGAGTATGTGAACATTGTCTTTTCCTGGTCCTCTGGTGCAATGGTAATCTGGTTATACCTCGAATACCTGTCCTAGAAACAATAATACTCTTGACCTGCTAACCTGTCAAGCATTTGGTCAATAAATGGTACATGGTAGTGATCCTTCCTTGTGGCATCATATAACTTTCTGTAGTCCATGCATATACGCAACCTAGTTACTATTCTTATGGGGATTAACTCATTCTTCTCATTAGTCATCACATTCATTCCCCTTTTCTTTGGTACACACTGAACTGGGCTTACCCACTTACCGTCATAGATTGGGTATATTATGCCTGCATCTAGCCACTTAATTATCTCTTTCTTCACCACTTCTTTCATAATAGGGTTCAGCCGGCATTGTGGTTCCACACTAGCTTCATGTCCTTCTTCCATGAAAATTCTATGCATGCACAAAGCGGGGCTGATACCATAAAGATTAGCCATTTGCCATCCAATTGCCTTATTATGCCTTTTTAATACGTCAAGTGATATTGTGACCTTCTCCTCAGACAAAGCAGAAAGAATTACAAGTAAGGTATTATTCACTCCAAGGAAAGCATACTTGAGATGTGTTGGTAATTGCTTCAACTCTAAATTAGGAGCTTCTTCCAGAGATGGCTTGGGTGAAGGACCCAATTTTCTATTCAAAGGTTCCACATTCTTTTTCCACATGCTGATATTTGGCATATCAAGTACACTAGCTAACTCTTTAGCTTTCATCTGCTCTTCAATATCTTGACCCATCACGACTCTTTCCAAAGGATCTTTTGGTAAAATGCATTGATCTAAGACTTTCTCATCGATGACAGTTATAACAAACAACTCTTTATAGACTACAGGCAACTTCAGTGCCTGATATACATCGACCACCTCTAATTTGTCATGTGCTCTCATAGTCAATCTACCTACACCCATATCAGTAAGTGCACCACTTATTGCTAATAACGGACGTCCTAAGATAAAAGGAACATCAGGGTCAGGCTCAAAATCTAATACAATAAAATTAATAAGAAATATGATGGATCCTACTTGAATTAACACATCCTCAATAATACCATCAAGTATAGCTATAGAACGATCAGCTAACTGTAACAAAGTGGTGGTTGCTTTAAGTCCTCCCAGACCTAATTTCTTAAGCATTGATCTAGGCATCAAGTCTATACTAGCACCTAGATCACACAAACCTCTTGCATTACTGTACTTACTAGTAGTTACTTTTACTATGAAACTACCTGGATCTTTTTATTTAGATGGAAACTTAACTTTATTCAAGATTCTTGAACAACACTCTTTAGTGAGTGCCACTATTTCAAATTCAGCTAACTTGCTCTTGTTGGCAATAATATCTTGGACAAACTTGGCATATTTTGGAATGCCATGCAACACATCAATTAAAGATAAGTTAATTTGTATCTGTTTAAGCATGTCTATGAATTTTTCAAAACATTCCTCCTCTTTCTTCTTTTTAAATTTATGGAAATGGGAGAGGTGGTTTTATTTTTTGATCTTGCTCCGTCTGTGGTTAGCTAGATTCACTAGCTTCAATTTCCATAGCTTTACCTTTACTACCTTTACTTTTTGGCACTAGCTCAACTAATGCTCGTCCACTTCTAGTGATCGCATCATTTACTTACTTGGGGTTTAGATCAGTGTTACCTGGTAAACCACCTTGTGGGCACAAATTTTGAGCACTTGCTAGCTATCCCACCTGTTTCTCTAAATTTTGAGTAGTGATTTGGTATTGACGAACATCTGCAGCTAGCTTATCTTGATCATTCATAAGTTTTTTAAGCATGTCTTCCACACTCATGTTTCCTGCACTACTTGATTATTGGTTACCATGGTCTTGCTGGTTATAGTGCTGGCCTCTTCCTTGTGGTCTATATGGATTTTGGCCTTAATTGTTGTACTACTTCTCACTTCCTTGTGGTCTGAATTGTGTCTACACTTGATATTGGTTTTGCTGATTTCCACCCCATGAGAAGTTCGGATGGTTTGACCAGTTTGGTTTCTAGGTATTTCCATAGTTCTAATTACCTCCACCCTTAGGTGCATTTCCCATGAAATTCACCGACTCAGGATTAGCTACACAATATTCTGCCATATGTTCACTACTACCACACACCTCACACCACATGTGTTGTTGCTGAACCATGTTCACTAGAGCTTGCTGTTGTCCTTTTGCTAAAGTGTTGAAATATGTTGTCATCATATTTTGTATTGCTGCAATTTGTGCCGTCAAAGCTGTCATCACATCAATTTCCAACATGTCTCCTTGTTTTTGAGCCATAGGTTTAGAATTTCCTCCATTCCACTCAAGATTTCCCTAAGATATGTGATTAAGAAATGTATATAACTCATCATAGGTTTTCTCCAATGCCTGTCCACCTGCTGCAGAATCAAAAAGAATTTTGGTGTTGGGTTCCAACCCTTCTATGAAGGTATGGACCAAAACCTCATTATCTTGATGATGGTAAGGAAAACTAATAAGTAAGATTTAAACCTATCCCAAGATTAGTACAAATTTTCTCCAAATTTTTGCTTAAAGCTTAAAATTTCAGCGCTCAACTTAGGTGTCGTCCCCTAAGAAAATAATCTGATAAGAAACTTGCGAGCCAAATCATTCCATGAAGTGATTGAATTTTGTGGTTCCAATTTCAACCACCTCTTAGCTTCCCCCAACAAAGAAAAGGGAAATATTGTTAACCTTATATAGTCAGGAGATATCCATTAAGCATATAAGTATCGCTAATCTCCAATAAGTTCTGGATGTGGACTTGAGGATCTTCATGAGGCAAATCGGTAAACTGCCCATTAGAGTGCAACAACTTCATCATGTTCTATTTCAGTTCAAATCTTTCTCTAGCTAGCAATTTCTGAATGCTGGAGGTGACATTCGCTGTGAGTGGGACTACTACATCACATACTTTCCTAACTGCCATCTCCATAGGGATCTCTATAGGCACTTCTTTAGGAACTTCATTAGTATCAGCCAAATTTACCTGTGGTACGGGATATAGAGCAGCTGCTCTCTTTCTTTGCTGATGCAGAAACCTTTCAGGCTTAGCTAGTGTGTCTACAATGTTCCTACTTCTGTCTAGTGTACCTTTTTAATTTTTTTCCCAAAATAACAGCTAAGATCAAGTTGTTAACACCAACACAAATAATGAAGAAACTTCGCAAAGAAAACTATTGGCCAATCAAACAATGTCCTCGGCAATGGCGCAAAAAACTTATTGATTCCAGGTGCACACGCAAGTGTACGTGGTCTCAAAAGTAATATAGTGACCCTTTTTAAGAGCCGAATATCGAACTCACAGGGAAATGCAATTAGCTTTAGTTAACTTTTCAATGAATAAAATTATTCATATTTGTTTTCAAAGAATTGAGTTCATTTATATCTAAAAAATAATTATACCAAAAATAATATGAGAAACTGATTTAACAATATTAGAGAAATTTTATCAATTTAAAGAAAAGTCCCCGGGTTGTAGCACTTCTAGATTTCGAGCCTAAAATCCTTTACTTTGGTATCTAATGGGTTTTTTGATTACTCGTTTACAAGGTTGATTATACAATTATGATCTTCTAATCTCTAATTGCCTACTCTTGTTGATAGCTTAACTACATCATTGAGTGGGGATAAGCATGAACCAAAAAAAATGCATTAATCTTTTCATCTTGTTTAGTAACCAAACATGGTGTATAATTATGTGTCACGGTCATTCTATATACGAATTATTCTAGGCAATTCTAGGACTAACATGCTCTTTATATTCTAGTGTTCTATCCCCTTTCTGTCTTCCGAGTTTCAGGTGAAAAATATTTTTTTTCTAATGGTGATCAAGAATTAAAACAATAAAAAACAAGAATATAAGAGTAATCACATACAAAAACCCATGTCCAACCAAAGAACAAGATTCAAACCTTCATCTTTTGGCTACAACCCAAGAATAAGGAGATTTCTCCACTCATGGTGTATAACATATTTACATATATCATTAATAACATCAAAACTTAGATTCAAATGAAAGGAAAGAAGACAATATCACCAAAAAAAGCTCTTCCTTCGTCTTCTTCAACTTTAAATCGACAATATGATCTTCTTTTTCATAAAATATGTAAATGTGCTATTTATTACCCCCAAAATATGGTATTAAAGTAGATACATTAAAATCCGTGATGTAGAATTGGCTCAGTTCAGTGTAGTTTTTCATTTCCTGTGTCAGCATGAATTTGTGCTATCCAAAATCAAGTCCGCGGCGGACCTGGCGCGCACCACACTGCTTCATCGAGTAAATTCCAAGTTTTGGAATTTAATCTCAGAAGCCAAGTGCGCGACACAGATACACTTCCTAATAGTGTATTTTCTTTACATTGTGTTCCCAACTTCGCCTTTGAGCTCCACTTTCTATCTGATCATGTTTTGAATATTCATCTTTCCCAATCATCCCTGAAAGTGTCTAACCATATTGGTTGGTTACAACAATATAAAAAAGCAACAATATGAACTAAATTCTAGGAATCTACTCTCAACTTGACTAATGAATTATGAATTTTATTTATTTTTGTCACGACCCAAGCCTAGGGCCTAAATGTGACATGTCGAATGAGGAACCCGAAAGTACCTCAATCAAGCCTCTTAGCATTCTTTTAGCCTTTCATAGGTAATGATGATAAATAAATAAGAGGAAATCATAATAGTAAATCTTCAACTTACATATGTCCAACAATACCTCTAACTGTTAGATTTAATGGGGCTAAGACAAGTCCCTAGTTCACCCTCAATTATAATAGAAAAAATGCCATAGTAAAATATCTTAACATATCATAAGCTAGAAAAATAAAGGAGTATTGTTCCCGGAACATGGGAACTCACCAAAAGTAGTCTTCAATGGAATATCAACTAGCCACGTGGAGGAGAACGAGGAGGAGCACTGATCCCTACATGGTGATATCATGTAGGCAAAAGAGTATGCGTTAGTACTTTGAATGTACTAAGTATGTAAGGATGCATGAACATTGAGGAAACATTAAAACATTTATGTAATATGGAACATAATTTAATGTATGCATAATAAATCATATATATATATCCTTTAAAACATTTATTTTGTGGGAAATTAACCATAACCGACATTTAAGACCATGCGAGCTATTACATGGAATCCAACATAACCCCCTACGTTGGCCGGGGAGACTACTTGCCAGGTAGAACTCCGTTAACTTCATTTATTTCTTTAACTTTAACTTTAAGGGCTATTTATGGATCCATTAGCCTAAGCCTACAAGGGCTCTTATGTTGGCACATAGTTAATGAGACAAGGGGCATGCTAATAGGATTCCCTTACCGAATCCCACCTCAATGCCCCATTCGATGCTAAGTCAATCCCACGAAATAGTTTATGTCACGACCCAAAAACTGAGGTCATGATGGCACACATCTCAAAACCTAATCTGATGTGTAACCCTAAAAATAAAACTCATACAAGACTCCCAAAGGGGAAAGTGATGCCACGATTTAAATAAAAAGAAAAAAAATAATGAAGAAATTATCCCAAAACCTGGTGTCATAAGTATAAAGAGCATCTAATACAAGGTTCGAATCAGAAGATACAACATAAGTCTCTGAATGATACAAAAGACTGAAAAATAAAGATAGACTAGTGACGATCCGAATTCTAGGACCTCACCACTAATCTGAGAATACACAATCCGCTAGAATATTAACTGCCACGTGGGGTACCCCGACTAGTATCTGCATCAAAAAGGGACATAGAAGTAGGGGTGAGTACAATTCACATGTACTTAGTAGGTTTTAGCTGACTGAGTATAAGGAATTAATCAAACCTATGAAATAAACTAAGGAACGCTTCCACCTGCATACAGAAAAGTCCCACTTCGGCATTGGTGCCACCAGTTTATATATATATATATATATATATATATATATATATATATATATATATATATATATATATATATATTGGCGCGAGTAAAGTAAACCCATAATAACAGCTCATAATCACAATTAATCAGATAATTCAAGCAGCACAAATATCAATGCAATGCAATGCAATATGATGATGCAATGATGTGGTGGTACGGTGGAATCAAGACTATCGCACAGCCTATCGTATACACCTGCTGAGCTGTGCTACCAAGCAGGACCCATGGGGGTCTCGCAGACCATATACCTCAATCACAATATCTCATTATCCTTGCCACCTCCTTGTGGTCAAGGGATCACAATGCATCCACTACCCTGCCGGAAAACTGCCTTGGTCAGGGACTCAAGATACAAAGGTTAGGATCACAATACATCCACTACCCTGCCGGAAAACTGCCTCGGTCAGGGACTTAAGATACAAAGGTTGGAATCATAATGCATCCACTACCCTGCCGGAAAACTGCCTCGGTCAAGGACTCAAGATACAAAGGTTGGGATCACAATGCATCCACTACCCTGCCGGAAAACTGCCTCGGTCAGGGACTCAAGATACAAAGGTTGGGATCACAATGCATCCACTACCCTGCCGGAAAACTGCCTCAGTCAGGGACTCAAGATACAAAGGTTTAAAGGTGTTTCATTTTCTTTCTCAAAAAGAATTTCCATATTTCTCCACTTCCTATGTTTCATGATATGATGAATGAGGATGAATGCATCAAAACACATATGCATGGAAGTAATAATCAACTCACATGTGGTATAAGGTTCAAAGTTCTCAAAACTTAACCTACACATGATATTCACCCTCAATAAATAGTAACGGTAAGAACACACTTTCATTTAAATATTCACCCCTTTCTCAACAATATTTCAATACTCAAGTATGCTCAAAACCCCCAACTCAATATCTCAGGCGGCATCACAAGTCAAATAATATACTCAAGCCTCTCTCTTAGGCAAATCATAATTCACATGCTCTTAAAGCAAATAAGATAACAAATAAGGCCCCCACACGGGCTATGTAATACAAATAAACCCCGTCATGGCAACACATTAATAAATAAGCCTCCACACGGACATCACAATATATATAACATTCTCAACTCATACTACAACCCCATCCCAAAGTCTATAACATATGAATGACTAATTACCCTATCTCAATCTCAAAGAAAGGTAGCCAAACCTACCTCAATTGCCGAAACCGCACTCGAATACCTCCACCGGACAATCAACTCTCGAATTCAGCATCCGGAATGACAACCCACTATCAACAATGAAACATACACGTCATAAAGAGTCCAATGACACCCATATTGATAGGTTTCAGAATCGGGGGTAAAATGGTCCAAAAATTAACTATTTTCGAAAAGTGTCAAATATGGAAATTTATTGAACAATCCCATTCTATTGGTAATAAGGAACTCATGGTTGAAAAACCCATAAAAATAGAGCTCAAAACGAGTTGGAAATCACAATTTTCCTTAAATTCGGATTAGGAAAGAAACAAAGATTTTTGGGGTTTAAAACTAAAATTTAAGAGTTAAAATCGTCAAAAACTTAATGAAAAAGGAAGGTTTTAGGTCAAAAATCACTTACCCAACACTTTGCCTCGAAAAACTCTTCTTAAATCACCTCAAGAAGTTCAAGAACTCAAATAAATGATGAAAAATATTGAAATGGGAAGAAAGGGGCATTTTCTGCCCAAAATATTACTGTTCACGCGTGTTACTGCTCACGCTTGTTTTGTACAAATATTCCAAAATTCACCCTCAAGGTCATTACAATATCCACCACTAAAAAGGATGTTCGTCCTCGAACATAAGATAAAATAAAGTACCTGGGGTCTCAAAAAGCTGAGGGTACCAAGCCTGCATATCAGACTCTAACTCCCAAGTCGCCTCCTCAGTAGGCCGATGAAACACCGGATGGACAGCTGACAATTTAGGGGGTAAGGCCAACTTATACGCCACTCCACCTACTCTCCTCAGGATTTCAAACGGGCCAACAAACCTTGGGCTAAGCTTGCCCTTTTTTCCGAACCTCATCACACCTTTCATGGGCGATATTTTAAGCCACACACAATCACCCACCATGAACTCTAAAGAACGAACCCTCCTATCAGCATAACTCTTCTGACGACTCTGAGCTATCAATAGTCGATTCTGAATCAAATGTACCCGCTCCACAGCATCCCTAAGTAAGTCAGTATCCAATGCATCAACCGCAACAGAATCAAACCATCCAATGGGTGATCGACATCTACGACCATACAATGCCTCAAATGGTGCCATTTGAATGCTGGAGTAATAACTGTTATTATAGGCAAACTCTGCTAAGGGAAAGTGTTGGTCCCATCGGGCACCAAAATCAATCACACAGGCCCTAAGCATATCCTCCAACACCTGAATAGTCCGCTCGGACTGACCATCGGTTTGGGGATGAAATGCTGAACTCATCTCTAGCCGCGTACCCAAACCACACTGTAATGCCTTCCAAAAGTGAGAGGTGAACACTGAACCCCGATCCGATATAATAGAGATAGGCACCCCATGCAGCCTAACAATCTCACGAAGATAGATCCTAGCTAACTAATCCGCATTGTAGCTAGTCTTCACCGGAAGGAAATGGGCTGATTTGGTCAATCGATCCACAATCACCCAGACAGAGTCATACTTACCCAATGCCATGGGTAATCCAGACACGAAGTCCATAGTGATACGCTCCCATTTCCACTTAGGAATGGGCATCCTTTGCATAGGACCACCGGTTTCTGATGCTCATACTTCACTTGTTGGCAATTTAGACACTTAGCCACAAAATCAATAATGTCTCTCTTCATGCCACACCACCAATAGTGTTGCTTCAAGTCATGAAACATCTTTGCCACTCCCGGGTGAATCGAATACTTGGAACAATGAGCCTCCTTTAATATCATACGTACCCATTCACTAACCTTGGGCACACAAATGCGACCATTAATCCTCAAAACTCCTTTCTGATCAAGAGAGGCTGATTTTGCTTCACCACTCAACACTTTGTCTCGAATGGCCCTCAACTTTTCATCTTCAAACTGGCGTGTACGAATCTGGTCCATCAAAGTAGACCTAGCCTCCACAAAGGCCAAAATACCATGATGTGTAGAAATATCAAGTCGGACCAACTATCTAGCCAATGACTGAACCTCCAACGCCAAAGGCCTCTCCACAGCCTTAAGAAAGGCCAAACTACCCATGCTAGATGCTTTGCGACTCAGGGCATCCGCTACCACATTAGCTTTGCCCGGATGATAAAGTATGGTAATGTCATAGTCTTTCAATAACTCTAACCACCTACACTGCCGCATGTTCAGATTCGGCTGAGAAAAGATATACTTAAGGCTACGGTGGTCAGTATAGACCTCGCAATGCACTCCATAGAGATAATGCCTCCACAACTTCAGAACAAATACCACCGCTGCTAACTCTAAGTCGTGGGTAGGATAGTTCTTCTCATGTACCTTCAACTGTCGAGAAGCATAAGCTATAACTCTACCTTTTTGCATCAATACACCACCCAAGCCGACTCCCAAAGCATTACAAAACACAATAAATGCCACGCCCTCCTCGGGTAAGGCTAGAATAGGTGCTGAAGTCAGTAACTCCTTGAGCTTTTGAAAGCTCATCTCACACTCATCAGTCCACTGAAATGCCACGGTCTTTTGAGTTAGCCTAGTCAATGGGGCTGCAATAGAAGAGAATCCTTGAACAAACCGACAATAGTAGCCTGCCAACCCAATAAAACTCTGAATCTCGGTAACCGAAGTAGGCCTAACCCAATCACAAACCGTTGTAACTTTGGCTTGATCAACCATAATACCATCCTTGGTCACTATATGACCCAAGAATGTCACGGACTCAAGCCAAAACTCACATTTGGAGAATTTTGCATATAACTTCTCCTCTCTCAATTTCTGAAGAACTGTCCTCAGGTGCCTAACATGATCCGCCTCATTCTTGGAATAAACCAAGATGTCATCAATAAACACGATCACAAACGAGTCCAAATAAGGTCGAAATACCTGGTTCATCAACTCCATAAAAGCAGCCGGGGCATTAGTCAACCCGAAGGACATAACCACAAACTCATAATGCCCATAACGAGTCCTGAATGCAGTCTTCGGGATATCAGATTCCCGAACTCTCAACTGATGGTAACCCGACCTCAAATCAATCTTTGAGAACACCGATGCACCTTGAAGTTGGTCAAATAAATCATCAATGTGAGGGAGAGGATACTTGTTCTTGATAGTGACTTTGTTCAACTATCGATAATCAATACACATCCTCATAGTACCATCTTTCTTCTTCACAAATAAAACCGGTGCACCCCACGGTGATACACTAGGTCTAATAAACCCTTTCTTCAACAAATCTTCCAATTGTTCTTTCAACTCTTTCAATTCTGTCGGACCCATCTGATAAGGAGAAATAAAGATGGGTTTAGTGTCATGCTCCAAATCAATCACAAAATTGATATCACGGTCAGGAGGAACTCCCGGCAAGTCTATAGGAAATACATCCATAAACTCTCTCACCACCCTCGTAGTCTCTATATGAGATGACTCCGTGGTGAGATCATGTACATGAGCCAAATAAGACAAACAACCCTTATCCATCAAGCGACGAGCACGAATATAAGATATCACCCCCTTAGGATACGAACTCGGATTACCCTTCCATACTAAGCTAGGTAAACCGGGATAAGCTAAGGTCACGGTCTTTGCATAACAATCTAATATAGCATGATAAGGATATAACCAGTCCATACCCAGTATCACATCAAAATCAAGCATGTCTAGTAAAATCAATTCTGCATGGGTCTCTCTACCCGAAAATATCACCAAACATTCCTTGTATACCCGATCCACTACTAAAGATTCACCTATTAGGGTAGAAATAGTAATAGGCACAATAAGGGACTCACTCACATAATCAATACCCACATCGAAATAAGTCGACACATAAGAATAGGTAGACCCTGGGTCAAATAATACTGAAGCAGAACGATGGCAAACTGGAACAATACCTGTAATAACTGCATCAGAGGCTTCTGCCTCATATCTACCCGGTATAGCATAACATAACTGACGGTCACCCTTAGCCTGCGAACCACCACGAGCACCACCTCGTGCTCCACCCTTAGCACCACGGGTGCCACCTCTAGTATTCTGCGAAGAACGCCGAACAGCTGGAGCATCTGTAGAACGAACAACTGGTGCCCCAGGCCGTCCATTAGAAGGAGCACGTTTGGGGCAATCTTGGGCCTTATGCCCAAACTCATCACACACATAACAACCTCGAGGACCTGAACTCCGTGGGGAATAACTAGAAGTGTCAAAACGACCTCCGGAGCTCGAAGAACCCTGAATAGCTGCCTGGACTGGTCTGCCCTAATAACCATGGGTTCCTGAACCCAAATATTCTCTACCCTTGGAGGAATAATCGCTGAATTGACCCTGCCGACGGAACCTCTTGGCCCCGTCCTGTCTAGCACGTCGGATACTATCTATCATCCTGGCATGATCAATAATACTCTAAAATGTACCCCCAGACAGTACAAGAGAGGCTGTAGCCTCCTGGAGATAACCGGCGAATCCCTTCACTAGTTTGCAAATCCGCTCGAACTCGGTGGGAATACTCGACATAGCATAATGAGATAACTCATGGAAACGAGTCTCGTACTCAGATACAGATAGGGAGCCCTGCTCCAGTCTGTCAAACTCATCCCTACGCTGATCACGAAGGCTATAAGGCACAAATCTCTCAAGGAACACCTCAGTAAACTGTTCCCAACTCATCATAGGAGAACCAATAGGTCTACGAGCAAGAACTGACCTCCACCATTCTTTGGCCACTCCCGCAAATTGATATGAAGTGTAAGCAACTCCATGTACCTCTAAAATGCCTAGGTTGAACAACCTGTCTTGGCACTCAGTCAAAAAGTCATAGGCTTTCTCTCTGGCTTTACCATCAAACCTTGGAGGCGCCAATCGAATGAACCTCTTAAAACTCTTCTGCTCAGCTACCTACATGGCAACATTAGTAGAAACTGGCGGAGCTGCAAATCTCGGAGGTGCAATAGAAGGCATTTAAGATGAACCAGGAGTCTGAAATCCTACACTAGGCCCCTGAACTGACGGTGTAGCACCAACTGTGATGGGAGAACCTACAGTACCTGAAACAATACCATAGGTAGGAGCACCATCTAGTCTAGCCAATAATCGAACCAGTAGCTCCTGAAGAATCGGAGCACTATCAGGAACCACAGGAGTCTGGGATGGCCTCTGCTCCTCAGTCTGCTGCTCCAAGTCATCCTCATGCTCATACATGGGCTCAGGTGATAACTCTCTAGCTCATCCATGAGCAGGCGCTGCTCCCCTAGATCGGCCTCATCCCTTGACTCCACCACGTCCTCTACCTCGCCCGCGTACTGGGGCTCGAGCAGCAGATGAAGCCTCACCCTCAGTAATTGTGGCTCTAGTCCTCACCATCTGCGCAGAAGGAATAGATCAGAGGTATATAACACTTGATATGAATAAATCACACGAAAGGAGTAAAAAAAGAAAGAAATTCTCCTATTAAGTATCTTGTAGCCTCTCGAAGATAAGTACGGACGTCTACGTACTGATCCGCAAGACTCTACTAGACACCTTGCTCTTTAACTTATAAGACCGGTGAACCTAGTGCTCTGATACCAATTGTCACAACCCAAAAACTGAGGTCATGATGGCACACATCTCAAAACCCAATCTGATGTGTAACCCTAAAAATAAAACTCATATAAGACTCCCAAAGGGGAAAGTGATGCCACGATTTAAATAAAAAGAAAAAAAATAATGAAGAAATTATCCCAAAACCTGGTGTCATAAGTATAAAGAGCATCTAATACAAGGTTCGAATCTGAAGATACAACATAAGTCTCTGAATGATACAAAAGACTGAAAAATAAAGATAGACTAGTGACAATCCGAATTCTAGGACCTCACCACTAATCTGAGAATACACAATCCGCTAGAATATTAACTGCCACGTGGGGTACCTCGACTAGTATCTGTATCAAAAAGGGACACAGAAGTAGGGGTGAGTACAATTCATATATACTCAGTAGGTTTTAGCTGACTGAATATAAGGAATTAATCAAACCTATGAAATAAACTAAGGAACGCTTCCACCTGCATACAGAAAAGTCCCACTTCGGCATTGGTGCCACCAGTTTATATATATATATATATATATATATATATTGGCGCGAGTAAAGTAAACCCATAATAACAGCTCATAATCACAATTAATCAGATAATTCAAGCAGCACAAATATCAATGCAATGCAATGCAATATGATGATGCAATGATGTGGTGGTACGGTGGAATCAAGACTATCGCACAGCCTGTCGTATACACCTGCCAAGCTGTGCTACCAAGCAGGACCCATGGGGGTCTCGCAGAACATATACCTCAATCACAATATCTCATTATCCTTGCCACCTCCTCGTGGTCAAGGGATCACAATGCATCCACTACCCTGCCGAAAAACTGCCTCGGTCAGGGACTCAAGATACAAAGGTTAGGATCACAATGCATCCACTACTCTGCCGGAAAACTGCCTCGGTCAGGGACTCAAGATACAAAGGTTGGGATCATAATGCATCCACTACCCTGCCGGAAAACTACCTCGGTCAGGGACTCAAGATACAAAGGTTGGGATCACAATGCATCCACTACCCTGCCGGAAAACTGCCTCGGTCAGGGACTCAAGATACAAAGGTTGGGATCACAATGCATCCACTACCCTGCCGGAAAACTGCCTCGGTCAGGGACTCAAGATACAAAGGTTTAAAGGTGTTTCATTTTCTTTCTCAAAAAGAATTTCCATATTTCTCAACTTCCCATGTTTCATGATATGATGAATGAGGATGAATGCATCAAAACACATATGCATGGAAGTAATAATCAACTCACATGTGGTATAAGGTTCAAAGTTCTCAAAACTTAACCTACACATGATATTCACCCTCAATAAATAGTAACGGTAAGAACACACTTTCATTTAAATATTCACCCCTTTCTCAACAATATTTCAATACTCAAGTATGCTCAAAACCCCCAACTCAATATCTCAGGCGGCATCACAAGTCAAATAATATACTCAAGCCTCTCTCTTAGGCAAATCATAATTCACATGCTCTCAAAGCAAATAAGATAACAAATAAGGCCCCCACACGGGCTATGTAATACAAATAAACCCCGTCATGGCAACACATTAATAAATAAGCCTCCACATGGACATCACAATATATATAACATTCTCAACTCATACTACAACCCCATCCCAAAGTCTATAACATATGAATGACTAATTACCCCATCTCAATCTCAAAGAAAGGTAGCCAAACCTACCTCAATTGCCGAAACCGCACTCGAATACCTCCACCGGACAAGCAACTCTCGAATTCAGCG
Organism: Solanum dulcamara; assembly: GCF_947179165.1. Lineage (NCBI taxonomy): Eukaryota > Viridiplantae > Streptophyta > Magnoliopsida > Solanales > Solanaceae > Solanum > Solanum dulcamara. The sequence goes on along the minus strand of NC_077246.1, from coordinate 22,206,234 downwards.
TCCGGAATGACAACCCACTATCAACAATGAAACATACACGTCATAAAGAGTCCAATGACACCCATATTGATAGGTTTCGGAACCGGGGGTAAAATGGTCCAAAAATTAACTATTTTCGAAAAGGGTCAAATATAGAAATTTATTGAACAATCCAATTCTATTGGTAATAAGGAACTCATGGTTGAAAAACCCATAAAAATAGAGCTCAAAACGAGTTGGAAATCACAATTTTCCTTAAATTCGGATTAGGGAAGAAACAAAGATTTTTGGGGTTTGAAACTAAAATTTAAGAGTTAAAATCGTCAAAAACTTAATGAAAAAGGAAGGTTTTAGGTCAAAAATCACTTACCCAACACTTTGCCTCGAAAATCTCTTCTCAAATCACCTCAAGAAGTTCAAGAACTCAGACAAATGATGAAAAATATTGAAATGGGAAGAAAGGGGCATTTTCTGCCCAAAATGTCACTGTTCACGCGTGTTACTGTTCACGCTTGTTTTGGACAAATTTTCAAAAATCACCCTTAAGGTCATTACAATATCCACCACTAAAAAGGATGTTCGTCCTCGAACATAAGATAAAATAAAGTACCTGGGGTCTCAAAAAGCTGAGGGTACCAAGCCTGCATATCAGACTCTAACTCCCAAGTCGCCTCCTCAGTAGGCCGATGCTGCCACTGCACCTTGACCGAAGCGACCTCCTTGGTCTTGAGTCTATGAAGCCGCCTATCTAGAATAACTGTCGGCTCCTCCTCATAAGTCAAATCCGGACTCAACTCTACCGCATCATAAGAAATCACATGAGACTCATCCGGTATGTACTTGCGAAGCATGGAAACATGAAACACCGGATGGACAGCTGACAATTTAGGGGGTAAGGCCAACTTATACGCCACTCCACCTACTCTCCTCAGGATTTCAAACGGGCCAACAAACCTTGGGCTAAGCTTGCCCTTCTTTCCGAACCTCATCACACCTTTCATGGGCGATATTTTAAGCCACACGCAATCACCCACCATGAACTCTAAAGAACGAACCCTCCTATCAGCATAACTCTTCTGACGACTCTGAGCTATCAATAGTCGATTCTGAATCAAATGTACCCGCTCCACAGCATCCCTAAGTAAGTCAGTATCCAATGCATCAACCGCAACAGAATCAAACCATCCAATGGGTGATCGACATCTACGACCATACAATGCCTCAAATGGTGCCATTTGAATGCTGGAGTAATAACTGTTATTATAGGCAAACTCTGCTAAGGGAAAGTGTTGGTCCCATCGGGCACCAAAATCAATCACACAGGCCCTAAGCATATCCTCCAACACCTGAATAGTCCGCTCGGACTGACCATCGGTTTGGGGATGAAATGCTGAACTCATCTCTAGCCGCGTACCCAAACCACACTGTAATGCCTTCCAAAAGTGAGAGGTGAACACTGAACCCCGATCCGATATAATAGAGATAGGCACCCCATGCAGCCTAACAATCTCACGAAGATAGATCCTAGCTAACTAATCCGCATTGTAGCTAGTCTTCACCGGAAGGAAATGGGCTGATTTGGTCAATCGATCCATAATCACCCAGACAGAGTCATACTTACCCAATGCCATGGGTAATCCAGACACGAAGTCCATAGTGATACGCTCCCATTTCCACTTAGGAATGGGCATCCTTTGCATAGGACCACCGGTTTCTGATGCTCATACTTCACTTGTTGGCAATTTAGACACTTAGCCACAAAATCAATAATGTCTCTCTTCATGCCACACCACCAATAGTGTTGTTTCAAGTCATGAAACATCTTTGCCACTTCCGGGTGAATCGAATACTTGGAACAATAAGCCTCCTTTAATATCATACGTACCCATTCACTAACCTTGGGCACACAAATGCGACCATTAATCCTCAAAACTCCTTCCTGATAAAGAGAGGCTGATTTTGCTTCACCACTCAACACTTTGTCTCGAATTGCCCTCAACTTTTCATCTTCAAACTGGTGTGTACGAATCTGGTCCATCAAAGTAGACCTAGCCTCCACAAAGGCCAAAATACCATGATGTGTAGAAATATCAAGTCGGACCAACTATCTAGCCAATGACTGAACCTCCAACGCCAAAGGCCTCTCCACAACCTTAAGAAAGGCTAAACTACCCATGCTAGATGCTTTGCGACTCAGGGCATCCGCTACCACATTAGCTTTGCCCGGATGATAAAGTATGGTAATGTCATAGTATTTCAATAACTCTAACCACCTACACTGCCGCATGTTCAGATTCGGCTGAGAAAAGATATACTTAAGGCTACGGTGGTCAATATAGACCTCGCAATGCACTCTATAGAGATAATGCCTCCACAACTTCAGAACAAACACCACCGCTGCTAACTCTAAGTCATGGGTAGGATAGTTCTTCTCATGTACCTTCAACTGTTGAGAAGCATAAGCTATAACTCTACCTTTTTGCATCAATACACCACCCAAGCCGACTCCCAAAGCATTACAAAACACAATAAATGCCACGCCCTCCTTGGGTAAGGCTAGAATAGGTGCTGAAGTCAGTAACTCCTTGAGCTTTTGAAAGCTCACCTCACACTCATCAGTCCACTGAAATGCCACGGTCTTTTGAGTTAGCCTAGTCAATGGGGCTGCAATAGAAGAGAATCCTTGAACAAACCGACAATAGTAGCCTGCCAACCCAATAAAACTCTGAATCTCGGTAACCGAAGTAGGCCTAACCCAATCACAAACCGTTGTAACTTTGGCTGGATCAACCATAATACCATCCCTGGTCACTATATGACCCAAGAATGTCACGGACTCAAGCCAAAACTCACATTTGGAGAATTTTGCATACAACTTCTCCTCTCTCAATTTCTGAAGAACTGTCCTCAGGTGCCTAACATGATCCGCCTCATTCTTAGAATAAACCAAGATGTCATCAATAAACACGATCACAAACGAGTCCAAATAAGGTCGAAATACCCGGTTCATCAACTCCATAAAAGCAGCCGGGGCATTAGTCAACCCGAAGGACATAACCACAAACTCATAATGCCCATAACGAGTCCTGAATGCAGTTTTCGGGATATCAGATTCCCGAACTCTCAACTGATGGTAACCCAACCTCAAATCAATCTTTGAGAACACCGATGCACCTTGAAGCTGGTTAAATAAATCATCAATGTGAGGGAGAGGATACTTGTTCTTGATAGTGACTTTGTTCAACTGTCGATAATCAATACACATCCTCATAGTACCATCTTTCTTCTTCACAAATAAAACCGGTGCACCCCACGGTGATACACTAGGTCTAATAAACCCTTTCTTCAACAAATCTTCCAATTGTTCTTTCAACTCTTTCAATTCTGTCGGAGCCATCCGATAAGGAGAAATAGAGATGGGTTTAGTGTCATGCTCCAAATCAATCACAAAATTGATATCACGGTCAGGAGGAACTCCCGGAAAGTCTATAGGAAATACATCCATAAACTCTCTCACCACCCTCGTAGTCTCTATATGAGATGACTCCATGGTGAGATCACGTACATGAGCCAAATAAGACAAACAACCCTTATCCATCAAGCGACGAGCACGAATATAAGATATCACCCCCTTAGGATACGAACTCGGATTACCCTTCCATACTAAGCTAGGTAAACCGGGATAAGCTAAGGTCACGGTCTTTGCATAACAATCTAATATAGCATGATAAGGATATAACCAGTCCATACCCAGTATCACATCAAAATCAAGCATGTCTAGTAAAATCAATTCTACACGGGTCTCTCTACCCGAAAATATCACCAAACATTCCTTGTATACCCGATCCACTACTAAAGATTCACCTATTAGGGTAGAAATAGTAATAGGCACAATAAGGGACTCACTCATATAATCAATACCCATATCGAAATAAGTCGACACATAAGAATAGGTAGACCCTGGATCAAATAATACTGAAGCAGAACGATGGCAAACTGGAACAATACCTGTAATAACTACATCAGAGGCTTCTGCCTCATATCTACCCGGTATAACATAACATAACTGACGGTCACCCTTAGCCTGCGAACCACCACGAGCACCACCTCGTGCTCCACCCTTAGCACCACGGGTGCCACCTCTAGTATTCTGCGAAGAACGTCGAACAGCTGGAGCATCTGTAGAATGAACAACTGGTGTCCCAGACCATCCATTAGAAGGAGCACGTTTGGGGCAATCTTGGGCCTTATGCCCAAACTCATCACACACATAACAACCTCGAGGACCTGAACTCCGTGGGGAATAACTAGAAGTGTCAAAACGACCTCCGGAGCTCGAAGAACCCTGAATAGCTGCCTGGACTGGTCTACCCTGATAACCATGGGTTCTTGAACCCAAATATTCTCTACCCTTGGAGGAATGATCGCTGAATTGACCCTGCCGATGGAACCTCTTGGCCCCGTCCTGTCTAGCACATCGGATACTCTCTGTCATCCTGGTATGATCAATAATACTCTAAAATGTACCCCCAGACAGTACAAGAGAGGCTGTAGCCTCCTGGAGATAACCGGCGAATCCCTTCACTAGTTTGCAAATCCGCTCGAACTCGGTGGGAATACTCGACATAGCATAATGAGATAACTCATGGAAACGAGTCTCGTACTCAGATACAGATAAGGAGCCCTGCTCCAGTCTGTCAAACTCATCCCTACGCTGATCACGAAGGCTATAAGGCACAAATCTCTCAAGGAACACCTCAGTAAACTGTTCCCAACTCATTATAGGAGAACCAATAGGTCTACGAGCAAGAACTGACCTCCACCATTCTTTGGCCACTCCTGCAAATTGATATGAAGTGTAAGCAACTCCATGTGCCTCTAAAATGCCTAGGTTGAACAATCTGTCTTGGCACTCAGTCAAAAAGTCATAGGCTTTCTCTCTGGCTTTACCATCAAACCTTGGAGGCGCTAATCGAATGAACCTCTTAAAACTCTTCTACTCAGCTACCGACATGGCAACATTAGTAGAAACTGGCGGAGCTGCAAATCTCGGAGGTGCAATAGAAGGCATTAAAGATGAACCAGGAGTCTGAAATCCTACACTAGGCCCCTGAACTGACGGTGTAGCACCAACTGTGATGGGAGAACCTACAGTACCTGAAACAATACCATAGGTAGGAGCACCATCTAGTCTAGCCAATAATCGAACCAGTAGCTCTTGAAGAATCGGAGCACTATCGGGAACCACAGGAGTCTGGGATGGCCTCTGCTCCTCAGTCTGCTGCTCCAAGTCATCCTCATGCTCATACATGGGCTCAAGTGATAACTCTCTAGCTCATCCACGAGCAGGCGCCGCTCCCCTAGCTCGGCCTCGTCCCCTGACTCCACCACGTCCTCTACCTCGCCCGCGTACTGGGGCTCGAGCAGCAGATGAAGCCTCACCCTCAGTAATTGTGGCTCTAGTCCTCACCATCTGCGCAGAAGGAATAGATCAGAGGTATATAACACTTGATATGAATAAATCACACGAAAGGAGTAAAAAAAGAAAGAAATTCTCCTATTAAGTATCTTGTAGCCTCTCGAAGATAAGTACGGACGTCTACGTACTGATCCGCAAGACTCTACTAGACACCTTGCTCTTTAACTTATAAGACCGGTGAACCTAGTGCTCTGATACCAATTGTCACAACCCAAAAACTGAGGTCATGATGGCACACATCTCAAAACCCAATCTGATGTGTAACCCTAAAAATAAAACTCATACAAGACTCCCAAACGGGAAAGTGATGCCACGATTTAAATAAAAAGAAAAAAAATAATGAAGAAATTATCCCAAAACCTGGTGTCATAAGTATAAAGAGCATCTAATACAAGGTTCGAATCTGAAGATACAACATAAGTCTCTGAATGATACAAAAGACTGAAAAATAAAGATAGACTAGTGACGATCCGAATTCTAGGACCTCACCACTAATTTGAGAATACACAATCCGCTAGAATATTAACTGTCACGTGGGGTACCTCGACTAGTATCTGCATCAAAAAGGGACACAGAAGTAGGGGTGAGTATAATTCACATGTACTCAGTAGGTTTTAGCTGACTGAATATAAGGAATTAATCAAACCTATGAAATAAACTAAGGAACGCTTCCACCTGCATACAGAAAAGTCCCACTTTGGCATTGGTGCCACCAGTTTATATATATATATATATATATATATATATATATTGGCGCGAGTAAAGTAAACCCATAATAACAGCTCATAATCACAATTAATCAGATAATTCAAGCAACACAAATATCAATGCAATGCAATGCAATATGATGATGTAATGATGTGGTGGTACGGTGGAATCAAGACTATCGCACAGCCTGTCGTATACACCTGCCAAGCTGTGCTACCAAGCAGGACCCATGGGGGTCTCGCAGACCATATACCTCAATCACAATATCTCATTATCCTTGCCACCTCCTCGTGGTCAAGGGATCACAATGCATCCACTACCCTGCCGAAAAACTGCCTCGGTCAGGGACTCAAGATACAAAGGTTAGGATCACAATGCATCCACTACTCTGCCGGAAAACTGCCTCGGTCAGGGACTCAAGATACAAAGGTTGGGATCATAATGCATCCACTACCCTGCCGGAAAACTACCTCGGTCAGGGACTCAAGATACAAAGGTTGGGATCACAATGCATCCACTACCCTGCCGGAAAACTGCCTCGGTCAGGGACTCAAGATACAAAGGTTGGGATCACAATGCATCCACTACCCTGCCGGAAAACTGCCTCGGTCAGGGACTCAAGATACAAAGGTTTAAAGGTGTTTCATTTTCTTTCTCAAAAAGAATTTCCATATTTCTCAACTTCCCATGTTTCATGATATGATGAATGAGGATGAATGCATCAAAACACATATGCATGGAAGTAATAATCAACTCACATGTGGTATAAGGTTCAAAGTTCTCAAAACTTAACCTACACATGATATTCACCCTCAATAAATAGTAACGGTAAGAACACACTTTCATTTAAATATTCACCCCTTTCTCAACAATATTTCAATACTCAAGTATGCTCAAAACCCCCAACTCAATATCTCAGGCGGCATCACAAGTCAAATAATATACTCAAGCCTCTCTCTTAGGCAAATCATAATTCACATGCTCTCAAAGCAAATAAGATAACAAATAAGGCCCCCACACGGGCTATGTAATACAAATAAACCCCGTCATGGCAACACATTAATAAATAAGCCTCCACACAGACATCACAATATATATAACATTCTCAACTCATACTACAACCCCATCCCAAAGTCTATAATATATGAATGACTAATTACCCCATCTCAATCTCAAAGAAAGGTAGCCAAACCTACCTCAATTGCCGAAACCGCACTCGAATACCTCCACCGGACAAGCAACTCTCGAATTCAGCATTCAGAATGACAACCCACTATCAACAATGAAACATACACGTCATAAAGAGTCCAATGACACCCATATTGATAGGTTTCGGAACCGGGGGTAAAATGGTCCAAAAATTAACTATTTTCGAAAAGGGTCAAATATGGAAATTTATTGAACAATCCCATTCTATTGGTAATAAGGAACTCATGGTTGAAAAACCCATAAAAATAGAGCTCAAAACGAGTTGGAAATCACAATTTTCCTTAAATTCGGATTAGGGAAGAAACAAAGATTTTTGGGGTTCGAAACTAAAATTTAAGAGTTAAAATCGTCAAAAACTTAATGAAAAAGGAAGGTTTTAGGTCAAAAATCACTTACCCAACACTTTTCCTCGAAAATCTCTTCTCAAATCACCTCAAGAAGTTCAAGAACTCAAACAAATGATGAAAAATATTGAAATGGGAAGAAAGGGGCATTTTCTGCCCAAAAGGTTACTGTTCACACGTGTTACTGTTCATGCTTGTTTTGTACAAATTTTCGAAAATCACCCTCAAGGTCATTACAGTTTAATACTTCAAAATATTCATAGCATATAACTTGAGAATTCAAACATCATATTCGGTAGAATATCTCATTAAAACATTTGGTAATTCAAATATGCAAGAATTGTTCTTATTGCATAAAGAATGCATTATTCATATCATATCATCATTCTTTCATTTCATAAGGCTCCCTTTTGATCATAGATATTGCTTTCATAAACATTCATTTGGAGTCAAGGCTTTCGAGTCAAACTTCTTTGAAGATATAGTAAAACTAGGTGGGTTCAAATCATTTAAACATGCAAACATGTATGTAAATAATATGAATAAATACTTTAAAATCCATTAATTAAATATCATGATTTAAACAACCCACCATGAATTTCAAGAACCTTTAAATATATAAATAGAGGAATTACTTGCAAACCATCAATTCATACATATGAAATTATATTGCATCAAAATAGACCAATAATCATTAGTTTAACCATGATTTATACTATTAAGTAAAAATAAGAATTTCCCATAAGAAAATATTACTTGAAACCAAGAGACTTAATTGAAAGAGTTTTTAGACTACATGGGTGGAAGAACCCATGGATAAACACCCACATAACTTAGAGTAAAGCTTAAAGAAAATAAACATAATTTATCATATAATCAAAATAATTTAGACATGAGAGTGGAAGGAATACTCTCATTGAAGCCTTACATACCTGGAATCCGAAGCTTTAGTCTGTACCGAAAGACTTAATGAACACTCTTGAGTCCTAGCTTCTCTCCTCGTCGGAACATTTTGTGTACTACCTAGAGTATATGAATCACCGGAATAGTATTTCTTCACTACTAAGAACTAAAACTATATTTGAGAATGTGTAAAGAAGTGTATACAGAGAAGATTTGCTTTGAGAAAGCTTGATGAATAAAATGAGGAAATAAGGTGGGTATTTATAGGTGGGAAAGAGGGACCTAACAATAAATAAAATAATTATAAAGAAAAATCTGAAAATTTAATGGAATATATTAATGTCATGGATGATGTTAAATGGAGGACAATTTATGTCATGAGTGATGTCAAATGTATCTAGATCTTTATATGGTAGGTGAGATGAGTTTTTTTTAACAGAATACTCTTTTTCGGAGCTGTGTTTGAATAAGATAAATTCCTTATTAGGATTTGGTGTCTTCATAAGAATTGTAGATATGGAAGTCTAGTTTCATATCGTTTAAGAATCAATCAATTTGGATAAACCTACAGTGAGATATGATTTTGCTTCTATAAATACTCCTTTCCGTCACAGCATCCTACCTTACAAAAAATTAATTTATTTGACCTACTTAACCTCCGAAACATAAAATATGGTCTTCACAAACGTTGTAGGTAATGATCTTGTGGTTACTCAGAAATTTGAATCACCCGATTTGGATATTCCTATGAAAAGTTATGTCCAAAATACATAGGCTATATCATGTTTAGGCGAGAATTGAAATATCGTATACAATGTTTTTAGGGGATATTACAATTATTGGGCATATAATTGTACCCAAGATTAGGTGTTAGATCATCAAGAGAGATTTCAAGTCCCTATACACCAATTATCAATAAGAGGAGAAAGAAAATTTCAAAGTCACTAGAAAGTACCAAAGGAAAGAGGGCTGCCTAGACAACTACATCATTGCCAATAATCGAGCGCCAACCGGTGGATATCTACAAGCATGCAAAAAGTGAATCATACAAAAAAATAAAAGATATCTTAAAGGCTAAATATCCTAAAAAAATCGTACACAATGCATGATTTTAATTTTGAAGACTTCGACATGATGACCAACATGCAGAAGTGGTGGGAGGACCGGGTAAGTTTTAATAACTGTAATTTATTTTGCTAAAACAGTTCTAATAGATGTAGTACTTACTGTAATGATTTTATGTGTTGTTGCAACAATTGCTTTTTCTATCTCAACAGTTATTGTATCTGCTGTAGCAACTTTTGTATCTCTCTCATCTTATTTTCTTTTATTATTGCAACATATAGATGAAATATTATGCCTAATGCGTCAAAGTCATGTTTAATATCCTCACCACTATGATGCCAAAGACATAATCCTTGATCTTAATTTTCCTAATTACTTTAAAAGTGTCTATGAGCAGTTGGTCGAAGAGAGTTCTCAACTGGGTACCGTCTCTTTGAAGAAATGCAGTGATCAGTTTATCTTTGATGAGTTATATTTGAATTATAGAAGAGGAGTTAAATCATTTTCTGGCGATGTCCCGTGGCGTGGTGCCAAGAGAATTTTCTCTATTTTGAACCTAGGCCAAAAACATTTTTGTCACACTTGAAATTCTTATCGACAAGGGAAAAATTAATGTGTATGATTGTAATAGAGCTTTGTTTCCCGATGAGAATTTTTTGGCATTCTGATGATGATAGAATTGTTTTCTAGGTTCTTGAAACAAAGCAAAATCTTTGACAACTTTCCCGCCAAATTGTTGAATAAAGAATGAAATTTTGAGAGATTGGAGAATGCCCCAAAAAATGATTTATCAGCAGTGTGTGGTTCATATGCACTTGGATATATTGAGAACCTGATCACCAACACTCCTATGACCCTTATGAATGAGAATTCGGTTAACATGATGCGGTACAAATGGATAGAAGGCATCATTGAAGGGGAACTGAATTCATATTGTTTATGTTAACAATGCTTGTTAGTTTATGAATGATTTTTAGATAATTTATTTTTTAAGTTATTTGGAATATTTATTTTTGTAAGTCAATCTATGATTCTAAGTAATATTATTAGGTATTTTGTAAAAGTAAATTTGTTTGATCCGCTGTAAATTTTACTTTATGTATTACTTGTTGGAAATTATCAATTTACTTCAGCAATTGCTTCACTTGATGAATAAAATCTTAGCAACTAGGTAGTCTTATTCAACAACTGCTGTACTTGTCAATAAAAATCTCAACAAGTAGGTCGTTTGCTTTTAGTGGCGATCTTATATAATTACTAGTAATTTATTAATAAAAGGCAATAAATTGAGTAATTACACGCGTAGTCAATATTAATTGAGTAATTTAATTGTTAATTGATTATATGTCATGATCCGAATTCAGGTATGATGACACTCATCTCAATTGATCGAGACAATTCAGCCTAAAACCCAACGGAAAGTAAATGAGATAAAGCAAGGTTTAACTTTGTCAAAAACAAGTAAATAATCTCGAAATCCCACAAGATTGGTTTTCAGGTTTACAAGACACTAATACATTATCAGAATATGAGAGGAAATACAACATAATGTATTTTTCTCTAAAATAGGACTAAAACATAATAAAAGAGTACGAGGTATCCGCTAGATGAATGTAACAGCTACCTCAACACTTGAAATGATAGCCTCAGATGTGGTAGGAAACACTAAGAGATCAAGTAGGTACGGGCTCACAACCTACACAAGTGTAGAAGTAAGGGGTGATTACCAAACAACAACAAGTGGACAACTAATACTAAGCTAAGCTCAATAGATTACAAGTACTCCTGTCATCCTAACCGAGCCTCCTTAACTACAACTTGCGTAAAACTAACCCAACTCTACACCTTGTACAATAATAATAATATAGTTCACGAATAATCATCAATAGTCTCATCAAGTGAATCATATCAAGTCATGTTCAGCATATACAAAGCAATAAGGGGTAAACACGAATTCACAAATATCAAAATAGTGTAATGCAATGCAATGAAATGATGCATGTCTGTCCTATCTGTACACATCCGCTGAATCCCAGTCCAAAACCCATGGAGGACAATTCTGTCCATGTAACCTGTCATAGAGTGTGTGAACCATCCCTTCAATATACATATCCTTCCACGGAGCGTGTGGCCCGACCCCTTTGTTTCATATCATTTTCTAGTCTCAGCACAGTATATTAGAACCAATGTAATCAATTAAGGTTCATATAATTCACAATAATAGCATGATATCAATAATAATTTTCACATCTCATATTAATATAGTCACTTCACATGTCCAAAATAAGCCAATAATCTCATCACATTGATCACATCAATACGCATCATTAGATTTCCATTTTATACCCCTCATATCCATTTTTAAGGTCAATCATACAGTCAATAACCCATTCTAATTCTTATTACTCCCCAAAGCACATAACAAGGAAATACTAGCATCTACAAGCTTAAACTGTGGTTTAGAAGTTCATTTGCCTCAAATAATCAAGCAATCACTCTGGAACTTGAGTCTTTCCTTTTTGTTGGGCCTCCAAATCAATATAATCTATTAAAATAAATAATCACAATAAGATTTCAAAACTAACAACACTTATATTATTATATGTCTATCCTAGACCTAAAAACTCATCTAATTCTATAATCTATTCTCTAGAATTCAAGCCTAGGGTTAAACCTCAATTCCCCCAATAACATAAATTTGATTATATTCCATTTTTCATTTTTATAGGGCTATACAGACTCGAACCGTAGACCTTCTTGGTAAAACAGAATATAATACCCTATTACTCAATTACCTATCTCAATATATCAAAATTTTAATTATAATATAACAATTAGAAGACAAATTTAGAAAAGAAACAAATTGTATGCTAACTCACGGACTATATTCCTATATGCATCCCAACCAATCATTATTCAATTACCCTTAATCATTAGCCACCCAAGCCTTTCCCTTTTTTTCTTTGTTTTTCCCAAATCCAAATGCTATGTTGCTGCCACTAACTTTTTGAAGTTTCAATTTCCTATCCACAACTTCAATTATTAAAATTATTATGATAATAGATTTATACCTAGAAATTAATATATATAAAGAAACATTGGATCTTGTTCACAAGGTTGTGCGGTGTTCTCTCTTCTCCTTTGCGAGGTAAGTTTCTGCGTTTCTTTTTCTCTTTTATTTTTTTCCTTCTTCAAACAAATTATATACTAAAAATCACAAACCCCACTAACTTATTTTAATAACTAAAGTGGCATAGGGTATTAAATAAATTAACAATTTAATCCTCCAATTAAATTACTTATCTAAAATCACCCCTCAACTACTTAACCGTGGTTACTTAATGGTCCACACATACCAATTTAAATATACGGAGAGGATCTTTTGTGAAACAGGGATGAATCATTCTCGTATCGATCTTATACTTGATTTATAATACTTAAACTTAATTTTAGTAGAGATCGTACACAATTACATAGTAATTTATTCATAACAGGCGATAAATTGAGTAATTATACGCATAGTCAACCATAATTTAGTAATTTGATTGTTAATTGATTATATCAATCATATTAAATGATCAATAGAATGATTTGTATATATTATAATACTTAGACTTGATTTTAGTGGTGGTCTTATACAATTACATAGTAATTTATTCATAAAAGATGATAAATCGAGTAATTACACGTGTAGTCCACCATAATTGAGTAATTTGATTATTTATTGATTATATCAATCATATTAAATGATAAATTTAGTTTTTATATATTATAATACTTAGATTTGATTTTAGTAGCGATCTTATACAATTATATAGTAATTTATTCATAAAATGAAAGCAAATATCCTAATTGCTGCAGCAAATTCAGTAACTTGCTGAGAAAAATCTCAGCAAGTACAGTAGTGGCTGAAGAAAACATCCTACTTGCTAAGATTTTATTCAGCAAGTGAAGCAATTGTTGAAGCAGACTGCCTATTTGTTGAGATTGTTCTCAACAATTACAACAGTTGCTAAAGAAGACGTCCTACTTGTTGAGATTTTATTCAGCAAGCACAACAGTTGCTGAAGCAGACTGACTACTTGCTGATATTTCTCTCAGCAAGTGCAACGGTTGCTGAAGCATACTGCTTACTTACTGAGAAAATCCACAGCAAGTACTGTAGTTGCTGAAGCAAACTTCCTACTTGTTTAGGATTCAACAATCTCACATGCAATATTTTGAGGATTGAAGCATTCGTTAAGAAGATTGTTCAATACCAACATGACATATAAATTTTAAAAAGTACAAAAGTAGTTTCGATATCAAATCTATTCCTAAGGAGCATTTCGCTCCGAGCATGTTGTTCTTTTATGCCCAACCCTTTTGCATATATAACATTTATTTTTTGTTGGAAATGACTCTCTAATTCCTTTTCGTCTCTTCTTGGACATTCTTCCCACCTTGCCTGACTCAACATGCGGAGGAAGTATTTCCCTCTCTAAAAATTCCATAGGAATTTTCCAAGTATCTTCTGGTGGCACCTGTTTAATTTCCACCAAGTATTCAAAAAGGCGTGACTCCACCTTGTAATATGGAGATGAGTACTCATAAATGCACCTTTCATAATCATCACCATATTGACATAGAAGCGCTTCCATAGCATGTGGATATGGTATTTTGTCAAAATCAAAAACTCTATAGGTGTAAAATTTGCATTGCAAATCAACCGTTGCAACTGCATTGTGATCGGTGACAATGTACTCGTAGTTGCCATTTGATGAACGAATAGCTTATTCCCCAAATTAGCATTTTTGAAATTTTCATTCTATCTTAGAAATAAAAATGGTTATGCATTGATGAACATGTTGCGCATCTCATAATTTTTTCTCCATATTTCTTATTTATTTCATCAAAAAGAGTAGTAATGAGATTTTCTCTTTCATCAAGAAACATTGCGTTTATCGACTCAGCAATGTTTGACATCATAATTTTGTACCTATAAAAATAATAATCAAAATTATTAATAAAATTTAAATTACTAAAATATATTTATAAAATGCAGTAGTTTCAGCAGTTGCTGTATTTGTTTCACAATTGCTGCACTTATTTCATGCATTTGATGTCCTAATTGCTGAATCATATGTAGCAGTTGCTATAATTATTGCAAATTCAATACACGGTGGTTTACAAGGTTTCAGCAATTTTAGCAGTTTACCTATTTCCTGGAAAAAATTCTCTACTCCATATTTGAAATCCAACATATTTCAAATGTGCAGCGGCCCCCGAAACTATATACCTTATTTCATTAAAGTGATTATTGAATTCATCTACGCTATACGCTTTTGCCTCTTTATAAAAGTGGTAGATGACTTTTTCATTGTGAAAGTTATTTCAGATGCTTTCTCCGAGGTGCCTCATGCCACAACAATAATGAGACAAAGGAAATACAATTTCAATCAACTTTTTAATACTTGGATGTTTGTAAGAAATTATGCACAATTCTGGGGTATCATCCATAAAGCTGCTCATTTGATCAAAAATGTATCTGTAGGAGGCATCACACTTAGTGTCCGCTACACAAAATGCCATTAAAAATATGATCTTCTACATCTTATGCTATGACAGACAATAACACTCCTCCGTACTTACTATTCAAGAATGTCCCATCCACAGCGATGACTTTTTGTATATGTTGAAAACCATGAATTGAATCTCTATAGGAAATAAAAAAATATTTAAACCTAATATTTTTATCGAGCTTCAAATCTGTCTTACTTTCTGAATTTAACATTGTACGCATATAACAGTAAGCATCAAGCACTGCATAACCTTGCTCATATGTCTCCCTTACCAAAGCCTTTGCAATCTCAGTTTCCTTCCCAACCTTCCAATAACTAACCTTGCAGCCTAATTCAGTACGAATTGAATTCTAAATATTCTTTGTAGAAGGGCCTTTACCTTTGGGAAACCTATCCTTGAAGTATTCACCAATGACTTTTGCTTGGCATGTGGGTTATGACTCGTGAAATATTGCAAACCACATGTATGCATTTTTTATACTTTTCTGATATAAAATTTATCAGAACTTTCAAGCTTTACAGCTCTCAGCCACCACTTGCATTCAGGATGTACACATTTGATACAATACACGATATGCGAGTTGATCACCTTTTTCATTCTAAACTTTTTTTCACACAAGAAATTTTCAAGGTAGTATCTAGCTCTTGCTTATTCTTGAATGATATACCGATGTACAAACTAGTTTCATCAGATTGAGCAAAAATAGATGACTGTGCAGTTCTTGGTATATTATGGTGAAATTCAGGAGAAGGAATAGGAGTAGGAATAGGAATAGAAATAGGAATAGAATGAGTATGTTTATCGATACTTTTGTTTTCTAGAAAATTATTTAATATTTTCTGATCTTGACGATTCACAATCAATATTTTACGCACATATACCCTTAAAACCGGTCTACCTTTATATTCCTAATTAGTACGCAAACTAGATAGATTTTTTTATCCTAAAATGAGCTACTTTTTACTTTTCACCACTATAATGCATGTAAGTGATAACAAGATCTTTCAACTCACAATTTAGCTCACAGCAGGAAATGATTTTGTTTGCAAAATCATCATACGTGATATCTCGATCCACAATTATCACCATCGTCTATATTATTTTATTGTTTTTCCAACGTCAAATATAACAATTGTTGGTTCAACCCATTCACCATTACAATCCATTCCAACATATATTTTATTCTCAATTGATGGAGTTAAATATCGGTACCTACATTATGATTAAAAAAATAGAAATAATTTTCTTCTGATTCTGTTTGCCATTTTTTCAGTAACTACTGAAAAATTTCAGCAATTGCTGTATCTGTTTAGTAATTGATGCAGTAATTATTGAAAAAGTTTCAGCAATTGATGCATTAATTGCTGTAACACTAGAAGCATCTAAAACAACAGTTGTCGAACATGTTTCAGTTTGTAGTATTTATTTCAATAATTGATGCAGTAACTGCTAAAATATATTCAACAACTGCTGCAGAATCTACAACAACAATTGCTGAATGTGTTTTAACAACTGATAAAAAATATAAGCAATGATTAGTGCAACACCTGCTAAATAGATGCAACAACTACTGTAACATATACAATAGTTGCATTTGTTTTATTATTTGCTATATTTTATTCAACTGATGATGAAGCAGTTGCTGAAAATATCCAACAGTTGCTGAAACGAATTCAACATTGACCGAAAAATCCAAATGAGCAATAGAAACAAACCAACAATATTTACTTACCAAAATAATCGAAAATCACCTCTCAAGCAATGTCCAATGCCACACCAATGTAATTTAATTTCAAATGGAAGAAATTTTAAAATAATTTCCAAGAAAAAGAAAAAGAAGAAGAAGAAGGAGAAGAAGAAGAAGGAGAAGAAGAAGAAGGAGAAGAAGAAGAAGGAGAAGGAGAAGGAGGAGGAGAAGAAGGAGGAGAAGAAGGAGGAGAAGGAGGAGGAGAAGAAGGAGGAGGAGGAGAAGAAGGAGTTACTAACCATAAAATTATCACCAACTTTCAATTTTTAAAACTCTTGTCACTCTTTTTAAATTCCAACACATTTTTGTCACCCTTAATTAAATGTCCTAAGTTACCTCTGAAAATTGTATGGAAAAGTCATTTACACGTCCCTTTATTATTGCAAAGTGAGATAAGATCCCTAAGCTGTCATGTAGTGAAGGTAACAAATAACAACATACCCAATATATCCTACGAGTGGGGTTTGAGGCGTGTAGGTAGATTTTGGTCCTATCTTGGCTCAAGTAAAGCATTTCAAGAAAGGTTTGAAAAGGATATACAATAATGAAGAAGTCACATCAAAAATAACATATGCAATATCAAATAATACGATAATAGAAGAAAATGACACAATAGATAATAATAAAAATAGAAGAATAAAATAACATAAGAGTAATCATAAGAATTAATACAAAAACTAGACAATGTTTGCGTACCTACTAACCTTCTAGCTTAATCCTTGATCTCCGATCACCCTATCTAGGGTTATGTCTTGTGTAATTATCTCACTCCAATACTTTTTCAACCTACCTCTACCCCTCCTCATACCCACAATCGTTAACATCTCACACCTGCTCACTAGGGCACCTATGCATCTCCTTCTCATAAAAAATCATCTCAACCTCACTTTCTTTATTTTATCCACCATAATGTCACTGTCTCCTTGTATAGTGACCAAGGGTCCTTTTGACACCTACTCTTAATATTTCCACTACCTGTTTGCAATTCGTGAATTGATTTTCGATCATAGACCACCTTTTTTCTAGTACTTTTCTATTTTTTTCTCCTTTTGGTCATTTTGACTTTTAAAACATACAAAACATTTTAATTAAAACACATTAAAAGTGTAAAAGCATATAAAACTTCAAGAAAAAGATAAAATATTCCCTAATTTCAAGATACATCATATTCTACTATATTAGAATAGTGAGTCAAATATTGGTTATCAATATGTGTGTTTTAGGTCATAATTCATTTTATAGAGGGTAGTTTAGTCATTCAATATTTTTGAATTCTCACTATTACTCCACGTGATTTTTGGTTGCCAACTCATTGTTACATGTGGTTTTAACGCTAAGTACCTGTATGAGTTTATGTTCATCCTTTGTCTCTATGAAAATATTCAATTTCTAACCCAAAAACTCATCTTCTGCTTTTATCTATATAAAAACTGATCTTCAGTCAACGAATTAAGAAAAATAAATATGTAACCTCATGAAGATGGATTTGTGTGATTAAGATGATGAATAAGTACAAGTAGTAGGAGAGGAACAAGAAAACAATTTTGAAAATTCTACTATATTAGAAGAGCGAGTCAAATATTGGGTATCAACATGTGTGTTTTAGGTCATAGTTCATTTTATAGAGGGTAATTTAGTCATTTATTATTGTCGAATGCTCAATATTACTCCACGTGGTTTTTGGTTGCTAACACATTGTTACATGTGGATTTCATGCCAAATCCCTATATGATTCTATGTTCATCCTTTGTCTTCTTTTTCTTCTTTGCAAACATTCAATTTCTTACCCAAAAACTCATCTTCTGCCTTTCTCTATATAAAAACTGATCTTCAGTCAACAAATTAAAAAAAATGAAAATGTAACCTCATGCAGACGGATTTATATGATGAAGACGATGAATTAGTACAAGTAGAAAGGATAGGAACAAGAAAACAATTTTGGAAATTCTACTATATTAGAAGAGTGAGTAAAATATTGGGTATCAACATGTATGTTTTAGGTCATAATTCATTTTATAGAGGGTAGTTTAGTCATTCATTGTTGTCAAATTCTCAATATTACTCCACGTGGTTTTTGGATGCCAACTCATTGTTACATATGGCCTTCACACCATATCCCTGTATGAGTGTATGTTTATACTTTGTCTTCTTTCTCTTCTTTGCAAACATTCAATTTCTTACCCCAAAACTCATCTTGTGCCTTTTTATATGTAAAAATTGATCTTCAGTCAACGAATTAAAAAAAATATAAAAAAATATTTAATCTCATGCAGACGGATTTGTGTGATTAAGACGATGAATTAGTACAAGTAGAAAGGAGAGGAACAAGAAAACAATTTTGAAAATTCTACTATATTAGAAGACTGAGACAAATATTGGGTATCAACATGTGTGTTTTAGGTCATAATTCATTTTATAGAGGATAGTTTGGTCATTCATTATTGTTAAATTCTCAATATTACTCCACGTGTTTTTGGGTGCCAACTCATTGTAACGTGTGGCTTTCACACCATATCCCTGTATGAGTGTATGATTATCCTTTGTCTTCTTTCTCTTCTTTGCAAACATTCAATTTCTTACACAAAAACGCATCTTCTATCTTTCTCTATATAAAAAATGATCTTCAGTCAATAAATTAAAAAAAATAAAAAATGAATATGTAACCTCAAGCAGACGAATTTGTGTGATGAAGACAATCAATTAGTACAAGTAGACAGAAGAGGAACAATTGAACAATTTTGGAAATTTCTAATGAATTGCAAGTGCTGGGATTTTGATAATTAGGGAAAGAATGTAGATTGTTAAATTCAAATGGTGCTTCTCCACTATTTATGTTTTTTTATTATTATTGAACTATTACATCCCATACTTTTGTACTTTGGAATGCATTCTTAAGTCTCTTGAAAGGCTCTTAAGTCTTGGAAGGATCATAATCCTCTTAAGTTTCTTAAGGTTTCCTAAAGTTTCTTTGAGCTTCTTAAAAGTTACTATGTGAGTCGGATAATCTATAACGCTACCAAAAAACTCTAAGGAAGGGAGAATGTGACACCCCATAGAAGGGAAGATTGGAAATATGGTTATGAGAATCCGAAAGGAATTGGAGGCCAAGTAATGAGTCATAGGGATCGACTTACGTACGTAAGTTACCAATTTGAAAATCTTACATACTTAAACTACTTGAGTACATACCAAGCTTACGTAGGAAGAATTACATAGGTTCGTAAAGTAAGACGAGATTACGATCCCACAAGGAGAAAAAGAGAGAGACACGTGGAAGCAAGAGGGAGTGCCACATGGCAGCAGTTGGAGGTTCCATGTGGCAGCAGCTGCAGCAAGGGGGTGGGCCCCACCTTCCACGTGGCAGCTCATGAGGGGTGGTGCGATGTGTTGGCCCAACAAAGGGCTTGACACGTGTCACAACTTAGGGGTTGACCTTGGTATTACTTTCATGTTAAATAGGTTCAATAGACGACAAGGAGAACATGTAAGAGTAATCCGTAAGAGGTATGTGAAGCTTACCCTTTCTTTCTTTTGGCATGTCTTAGACTTAAGTGATTGATATACGAAATATGGGGATAATTCCATTCATATAACCCCAATATTACTCATAAGTCTTATTCACTTCTCGATGGTAGAATTCCTATACTAGTTGAGTTATTGCCTCTCAAGGCTTCTATATGATGGAGAGTAGTAAGGATGTGAAGCTATCTCCTTTTTATTGGCATGTCTTTGGCATGAGTAAATAGAGCTATCCTTATTTCCTCTTGGTATGCTTTTGACATAAGTATGATGTAATTATACTATAATTATTCATCAAGTCCTAATGGGCCAGGTACGATATATGCATATGATGACTCCATAAAGGAAAGTAGAGAGTATGTAAAGCTTATTCTTTCTTTTGGCATGTTGTTGACATAAGTATGTAAAGCCTATCCTCTCTCTTCTTTTGGCATGTCTTGATATAAGTATCACATGATGCAATCTTTGGGGAGTATCCCATCCATAAAGCTCCGAGCAAGATTTATGAGTCTTACCAACTTCCTAATGTTAGAACTTCCATAATAATGAAGGTACAAATCTCAAGCCTTCTATGTGATGGAAAGTAGTAAGTACATAAACTATCCTCTCTTCTCCTTTGGCATGTCCTAATTGTAAGTAAAATGTGATACGAGCTATGGGGTAACTCCACTTTTAAGTCCTAAATGTAATCCGTATCTCTTATTCACCTCTGAATGTTAACTCTTGTAGTAAGTTGAACTACTTTCCTTAAACTCTATAGGATGAGAAGTACGGGATGCATAAGCTCCTAGTCCTAAGGACTATGTGATGATGGGTATCCCTAATTCTATGAACTATTAGTATTACTTTAGTACATGTCTAGGGTCCCCGAGATCCTAAGTGATATAGGCCTCAATGGCATTTAGAAGGCACTCGAGATGGCTACACTACTATTCTGGTCCTCGGATGATAGCTTAATCTTCTACATTGTCGAGTCTCTAATAATGATTTAGATTGTATATAGTTACTTACTACTTGATTCGTGTATACTGTAATACATCTAACACCAAATCACATAATGGGATGGGTATGGTATATGATGATATTATGACACCGAGTCCTATAAAGGGCCGGGTCCAGTATATAATGATATGATGACACCGAGTCCCATAAAGGGCCGAGTATGATATATGATATAATGACACTGAGTCCCATAAAGGTCCGGGTATGGTATATAATATATGAATCGGGCCGAACATTCCTCGGCATTACTATATGATATGTGGATCAGGCCAAACGTTCCTCAGCATTACTATATGATATGTGGATCCGACCGAACATTCCTCGGCATTACTATATGATATGTGGATCCGACCGAACGTTCCTCGATATTATTATACTATGTACGAATTGGGCCATATATTCCTCGGCATGTACTTACTATATATATGGATCGGGCTATATATTCCATAATGTTAATAATATGTATGTGCTTGTGATGATAGAATGATGTAGATGGTACATCGAGTCCCCTAACTGGCCGGGCACAATACGTGATGGTAATATGTATGACTTTCTTTTATACGATGCAAGTACGGTAAATGGTTAAATGTTATACTTGCCCCCTGCATCCCTACACCAACTGTAATTTCCTTATGATTTCTATGCTTTATATACTCAGTACATATGTCGTACTAGCCCCCCTTTCTCGGGGGGGAGGGGTGGCTGCATTCATGCCCGCAGGTACAAATACACACTTTGTAGATCCGTTAGTGTAGGAGTTCCACTCAACAGTTCAGAAGCGCTCCATTGTGCCGGAGCCTAGTTTTGGTATTAACCCTCGATGTATATATTTATTTATTCACGAGTACGGCGGGGCCCCTATCCCGTCTTATGTTACTGTTCTTACTCTTAGAGATCTGTGGACATGTAAGTGGGTTGTGTATGGGTTGTATATGCATTTATGTATAGTGGTGCCTATGATAAGCCTCGTCGGCTTATATGTTACCTTGCCTGTTGATGTGCTGTGACTTAAACAGGGGACAAATTTACTTACAAATAGCAAGGATATACGCGAGTGTCTAGTTCGGGCACCCGTCATGGCCTACGGGGTTGGGTCGTGATGTGAACCCTGCATTTTCCATGGCTAGCAAGCTTAACAAATTTGAAATTTTCAAGTATACAATTGTTTTTCCAAACTCAATTAATTGTCTTCACATGTGAGAAGTAGTCTTTGTTATGGAATTCACTGGGTTATTATTTGTATACCTTTTAATTATTACATGTTTTAGTAGTTCTTATTTATTATGACAAAGTTCATGATCAAAGGAAAGTTTTGCATGTTGTGATTAGAAGAAAGTGTTGATTTATTGATTCACATGTTGTGATCAAAGGAGAGGATATTTACTTTATTTGTTTGTTAATTTAGGAGTCGTTTGGTAGAGTGTATTAGCGAAATGAATGCATGCATTAATTATGTGTATTAGTAGTACCTTGTTTGGTACACCTTTTCATGTTATGTATAACTAATGCTTGCATTAGTTATACACTATTGTGTATTAAGGTGTGTATTACTAATACCATAGATTTTTAGGTATTAGTAATGCAAGGGGATTTAATGCATGCATTAACATGATTTAAGATCCAATTACCCCTCAAAATTGTTTTTACATATTTTCCACCATAATTGTTGAGGATATTTTTGTAAATAAATATTTTTATGCAATGCATGCTATTTTTAATACTCTAAACCAAAAAAATGCATAAGAAATATTCTATCTATAATTAATGCAAGAATAACTAATACAAACATTACTAATACACTCTATTTAATATTATTTTTATACACTCTACCAGCTAATAATATCAGTACTGTACCTCTTGAGTTGAAAATTTGATTACGTCTTGGTGCCATTTGCCATACCCAAATGTGTATGCTTTAGTTATTCCGAGCATTAGTAACCATTACTTTTAAATTGACGTTTAAAAATATTTTTATTTTTCACACGCACGTGCGTGTGTACATAAATATTATATATATATATAGTTCCATCACAACTTACAATATAAGGCCAGAGATAGTAGGGGCCTAAATCTCAAACCCCTTTCTAGTATTGATACTAGACAAAAAATGGTTGCGCGCGCATAGTCCCATATATATATATATATATATATATATATATATATATATATATATATATATATATATATATATATATATATATTTCTAGTATTGATACTAGACAAAAAATGGTTGCGCGCGCATAGTCCCATATATATATATATATATATATATATATATATATGAGACATAACTCAATATTTTCAAAATATACTCAACCGAATAAACTAAATACTGTCTAACTAGTCTATGAAGCTTCTAAGACTGACTCTAAAAGAGGACAAACCTACGCTACCTCAAACTAATAAGCAATGACTGAAAAGTAAAGACTCAAGAGTGCTTCTGAATGCAAGGAGACCTCACCAAAGTTGGGTAGAAAGCTAGATCAACGATGCGCCTTTTGAGGATCTTTATCACCTATGTCTGCATCATAAAAGATGCAGCGCCAAATGACATCAGTACATAGAATGTACAATATATAAAATAGCTTAAAGAAAACTTACTCAAATGCTCAAATCAAGGAACTCAACTCTGAAAATAGCTCAACTAAATAAAATATGCAATATAGTAAAACAATGCTTTTAAAAGATATGGAATAGTAAATGCAAATCAGCATATTAAAATGTAATACTTTACTTCTTAGGGAGTTTCTTTAACTGAACCATCACTTATGAGCTATGTGATGATACAATGTTCTTCCCATATTGATAGAACTATCCTATACCTTGTCAGAGTATAGGACAATAATTGAACTATGGATCTATCTGAAAAGTTCTCTTTTGGGATTATAAGGAGTCGCTCGAATGAACGGTACGATCCTATCTACACTGGTGGTGTAGGTTATGGGTTAGATTTATCTAGATTTATCTAGACTCATACCCAAATCGGTGCTCGATACTGCTCCCAAAATAACTTTACTCTGTTCATTTATGAAGTGTGTACATACTGAATTTAACTCCTTTAATCTATTTTGGACTTAGCTCAAACTTAACTTTGCTTAACTGATCTCTTTTCTTTAAGATAGGTAAAGATTCCATCTCAATACTGCATTTAAAAGTATACTTTAACTTCTCAACTCAATCTCAAAAATAGATGTTAAATGTATTAAAACTCAACTCATTTATACATAAAATACTCATGCTCAAAATAGGTATTAAGAGACTTCTTCAACTTAACTTATCTCATGCTCAAACTCTTTCTTGATTAAGTAATGTAAATAATTATTCTTTACTTAAACAATGCATAAAGTATTAAATGCAAAACTCAACTATGATTCATGTGAATGCAAACATGAATCCAAAATCTCAAAGACTTAACTCATCAAAGCATAATCAAGTATACATACTAGAATTCAATAGAGAATCTCATAAATACTCAAGAATTCACTTTATTGGAATTGAAACTCAAACTCAAAGCTTAACTTGACTGTATGAAGATGTAGGTGTTACACCCCATACTTTTAAACTCGGAATGTATCATACGTTCCTTAGACATTATCATGTGAGACGGATACGCTATGACACTATCAAACAACTCCAAGGACGGGAGAATGTGATACCCCATAGTAGGAAAGGTTGGAAATAGGGTTATAAGGAGTCCAAAAAAGTTGGAGGCGAAGTAATGAGTCGTAGGACTTGACTTACTTATGTAAGCTACTAACTTAGAAGTCCTACACACTTAAGCTACTTGAGTACACGTCGAGCTTAAGTAGCAAGGAGTGCATAGGCTCTTGAAGTAAGATGAGATTACGAGCTCATGAAAGAGAAATAAGGAAAAAATGCGCCTACTCGAAGCAAGTAGGTGATGCACCTACTTGGAAAAGCAGGTGATACACCTACTTAGGGTCAAGTAGGTGATGCAGCAGCTTGGGGTGGATCCCATTGCCATATGGAAGCATGTGATTGGCCGAACAAGTTGAGGTGGCACCCTAGGAGTGTGCCACATGTCACCCTAGGGGGCTGCCATGTGGCACCTTCTAAAGAGGTGTATATATATGTATTATGTGACTCTTAACTCTTTCATTATCCAAAAATCAGCCAAGAACATAGAGAGAAAAACGTGAAGAAAGAAAGGAATAAGGCAGCCATGGTTTTGAGAAATTAAAGGTAAGTTCTTTAATTTTTCTCCGTGAATTAATTATCGAAGGTGTTCCTCAGACACGTGGAGGTGTATATATGTGTATTACGATGAATAATGAGTCATTACTTCAGCCTTACACTTGGAAACTTGAGAGAAATTTGAAAGAACAAAGAGAGAAAAACGTTAAGAGCTAGTTAACAAACCCATTTTTGAATGGAACTATTGTTAGTAATATTAGTATAACGTCTTGTGTACAGCTTCGTTTTGAGTGATTCAATATATTTTGGAAAGGACTGTCATGTCTATTTCATTTGATTGAGATTATTTCATAGTTCTATAACTTTAATTTAGCCTTTAAAATCCAATTTTGCTTTTATCTGCTCGAAAAAGGGTGATGAAGTATAGAGGAGGTACTGCCCAGATTTTGGTTTTAGACATCTTACACGGACTGCTGTTGGTATTTTGGGCATATCGTTTTGTACAAAATTGACGTAGGGGTGATTAGAAATTGTATGTGACCCTAAGACACATTTCTATAACTTTCATGGAGGACATAAAGCCTGTTTCCCTTAATTACCCCTTCGAAATAAAGCAACAATGCAGAATAGTAAGCTATCGAGAATTCAGGTTTTGATAGTTTATGGTGAGTTGTTTGGGGTTTGTATTGTGTAATGTTGGTTTGTATTGCTTGTATATATGTTGCAGGTTATTGTTGTTGGTTGGATTTAGTTATTAGTGGTGTGATTGGAAATTCGGATAGGGCATATTATAGGGGAGGTGCTGCCCGATTTCCATTAACTTTTTAACTAGTTAAGGAACTAGTCGAGAAGACGAGCGAGGAAATGAGTTCTGTGAATACTCGTGTATAATTAAAAGTGCTAAATAGTCAAGGGTTGTTGATATTTGTATTTCTTTCGTACTGAATAGGTTCAAAGGATGACGAGGCGAACGGGATAAAGAGTAACTCATAAGAGGTATGTGAAGCTTCTCTTGGTATGTTTTAGTATAGGTATGTAAAGCCTATCGTTTTTCTTTCTTTTGGCATGTCTTAGATGTAAGCAGGATATGATATGATCTTTGGGGGTAATTCCATTCCCAGGTTCTGAATATGACTTCATGACCCTCACTCACTTTTGATTGTTAAACTTTAAAGTAGTAAGCTACTATCTTTGAGTCTTTGATAGGTTAAATAGTAACTGGAGGTATAGCTCTATCCTTAAGGGCTCCACGAGGAAAGACGTCTAGATCCTATAAGCTATTTGGCAACATTGTGACATATTTCTATGATTCCTGACGCTCCATACAGTCCTCCGTGACACCTAGTAGGTACTTCAATTACTTCCAAGTGATGGTTCACTTGATGACTTCATTGAGTCTCAGATAATGATTTAAATTTTGTTTTGTTTCTTACTACTCTACTCATGCATACTGTAACACTTCTTTCATCAACCCTGGGGCCATGAATAGTAATCATGCACAATCCACTACATTGTTCATCACGCCCTCAGTAAAGGGCCGGGTACATATGTATATATATGATGATATGATGATGTGTTATAATAAGGAGGTGATGGTACTACAAATATGATTCACTGGATCCCTGACAGGGCCGACTATATTGAAAATTTGAGCATGTATGATCTTACTTTTCCAGGTACAGGTTTCTGATTTGATATTTTATCCCCTCCTTGTCTATTTCAGATATGCCTCTATTCGTGTTGTGTTATGTTTTACATACTCAGTACATATGTCGTACTGACCCCCCCTTTTCTCGAAGGGGCTGCATTTCATACCCGCAGGTACAATTATAGGTTTTGGGAGTCGATCATCTTAGGATCCGACTTAGCTCATCTTGAAGAGGCTCCATTGTATCGGAGCTTTGTTTTTGGCATTGGCCATTGATGTATAGTATTGTTTTATTATTCAGGGGTACGGCGGGGCCCCTGTCCCACCGTATATTGTCATTGATATTGTTAGAGGTCTGCAGACATGTATATGTAGGTTGTGTATATCAGTTTGATTTAACTAGGTCTATATGATGTATGGTATATGTTATTATGTTATGACAGCCTTGTCGGCTTGCATGCCCTTTCATGTTGCGACACAAATGAAAAGGGCTACAAGTTTATGAAAATATTATCACCCAATGGGGCTCTATTACATGATATTATTTTATTTATAGTTCAATTTGACCACAACTGATAGTTACGTATATGGGGGTCCTGGTCGGACCCCAGTCGCAGCCTACGGGGTTGGGTCATGACAGAAGTGGTCTCAGAGCAGTTTGTCCTTGGATTGTCTATAGACCGTGTCTAGTAGAGTCTTAGTTGTCGATGTGTTATGCGCCACATCTATAAACAGGAAGCTACAGGATATTTAGGATGTTACCTTTCTTTTACATCTAAGATCGTGCTATAGATCCGAGTCATAGGACAATTCTTTATACTAACCTTGGATATTAACAGAAGGATGACACCAACAGAAGGAAGTAATTAACGACATGGAAAGTTACAAAGTATGCTGGTAAGTAAAGTAAAGGCCCGAAATATATCTGTTGGGTAAGGTATTGACATGTGATTGAAATGTAAAGTTGAAACCTGAAAGGAAAGCAGACAGAAAGTGCAACAGATGTAGTTCGAAGTTGGACATACAAGGTAAGTCCATTACTTTCATACTATTGTTAACGTTGAAAGCCCTGTATGGGTACGATATAAGATGATATTGAAAACCCGATATGGCTGTGATATAATATAAATATATATATGTGTTGGCCCTATGAGACATTGTTGGTATTTTCTGCGTGCAGGTTGTGAGATAGTAAGAAGTGTAGAGGAAACTCTGTCAAAATTTTCCCAGAACAAAAAAAGGGAATAGAACATAGCTTTATAACATGTCTTGGAAATTGATACTGAGTACCTATATTATGCCAAATTAAAGATGTAAGAGGTACTCTTCATGTCGTCAATAAGGGATACCTTTTTTACTCGGGGAAGTTTATTACGGAGAAACAAAAGTCTGTCTGAGAAGTACAGTTCAGACCACAGTATCTCCAGCCATAATTATGCTGTAGAAAAAAATAGAAGCTCAGGTTGAAAGGTAAGATGTCCAGTAATTGAGCTTCACTCATTTTCAAAGTACCAAGCCCCCAACTCCTAATTGTAAATTAGATAAGTTGTTCATAACTCGAGGATAAACTCGGAATGAGACCAGGTAGGTCAACTATTAACAAAAGTACTGTGATGTTTAAGAGATTCTAGTTTCTTCCAACAATGGTTGGAAAATGGTTTACGATAAAAGTTGATACTCCTCCACCGACTAATTGGGAAAAGAGCTTCAGACAGAAGCACCTCAAAGAGATGTCAGGAACTGAATGTGAGTACGAATTAAAAAGGGGATATGTATGTATGAATTGAACGGTGTGATCCAATTATACAAGGATAAAGTAGGACCACTAGTAAGGCGCACTTAGTATATGTTGACTAAGTTAAAAGCCTGTGTTGGGTACATAGTAAGGGTAAGGGCTATAAGGTATAAAGGAGTAATGTGCGTATACAACGTCGCCCCAAAAATAATGGAACTCTTAAGAGACAAAGACGGTAAACTTAAGGAATAAATGGCGCAAATTTCATTCATCCCAAGAAATAAGGGATATAGGTTGGGAAAGCCACTACTCCAAGAGAACCTTGGACAATGAATTCCGGAATACAAATGTTGCCTAGTTAAAAGGAAATTTGGAATGGCTACAAATGTATATATTAATGTTTTATAGAGATAAGTAGAATGTGGCCTCGGATGAGTTATTCCATGGGTCCCATTACTTAAGTACAGATTAATAGATGAGGTGTCGCACTATGTGTGGGAAGGATCCTGTCGCCTCATGATTTAGCCAAGATTCCGTACATGGATAATCAAGTTGGCAAAAAAAATGCAGAAAGATGGGGACATGATACAGTACCAAGTACGTTGGGGAAGGAGACTGGATGAAATTGAGACTGGACATAGAGCAAGATATAAACGGATAAAGGTATAAGTACCCTCTAAAGGGGGGAAGCAAGTTAGAAAACTGCAAAGGGTAAGATAAAGGCAATTGATGTGGCAACATGTTCGAGATGGATGCTTAAACTTCAATAAGATCCTTTGTTGAACCAAGTTAGAAGGATATGGAAGTCGTCAATAATTGGATAGAAGTTAGAATGCTATGCAGGATAGTGTTAAGAAGTTTCCAACAAGACCTGGAATAACATAATGCTAGAAGGTGGGTATGTATAAAAGCAAAAGAATATAGCAATGAAAGGATATCGAATAACTCAAGGGACACTACAAAAGATAATGACAGCATGCTAGACCAAAAGCCAAAAATGTTAGCTATAGAGTTGGTCGCAAATGATGTTACGATAGATGTATAACTAAGGACAAAATAATAGGAAGCCTCCTGTGGCAGGAAATGAGAAGAACAGAGAGTGAATAGGGAAAGGAAAGAAGTGCGACAGAGTGAGACCTAGCGAGACGACCCTAGGATATTTCTCAGGTTAAGTTGACCACCTTCTCACAGTTTCGTAAAGGTAAAGGAAGACACAAGATAACAACAATAAAGTGTTACCAGCTGGGGTAAGGAAAGTGTAAAATGGTTTAAGTAAGACGGGCAGAACTAGTTGGGTACTACAGGATGGCGAGCTCATATGCCAAACTTCTTCGGGACTATACCAACTAAGGATATGCGGAACTCAAAATGGCTCTAAAGGTCACTATATAAACGAACTTTAGCACTACTCAGTAGCCCACCCTAATGAATGGGTGCGTACAAAAGGGGGGGAATATAATAGGAAGATTTAAACCAAAATGACCAAAAATGGAATGGTCGTAGTGGAACTAAATATCTACCCCTATACCGGTTGCAAGATAACAGAGGAAAGGGCAAGCCAACACATAAAGACTAGTGAGACGACGCTAAGATAAATTTTGGGCTAAGTTGAGTGCCCCGCACATTATTGCAAGGATTACCATGAAATGCAACATGAGGACTTCTAAGGGAGGTCACCCATCCCAGTATTTCTCTCGCCCAAGCACGCTTAACTTCTAAATTCTAGTGGAATTTAGTGCGATAGTGCGGGTGTGGTCGTGCGAGATGGAAGAATCTGAACTAGCGGCGGAGAAACAACATGAGATTATGTTCTTAGAGTACTATAAATTACATTGAGGGTATTGTTAAAAGGATTTAAGCAAGACAAGAAGGATTAGCTAATTGCTAACAGATGATGCACTCGAATGCCACAGTTCTTCAACATAGTACAAGTTAATGAGAGGCAAACCACAGAATGGCTATACAGGCCATTGGGCGAGAGAATTTCGACACCACTTGGCCGCCAACTCTTAGGACAGAAAAAAGCAAAACCCAAAAGGTAAGGGTACTAATTGATGTAATTTATGGAAGATAAGAAGTAATACACGAGGTCAAAAATCCCACAATATGACCAGGGCTATAAGACTCACTTCGCACTTCAGCACCAAATGACTCTAGAGGGAATGTTACCTGTAGATTAACGATATTAGCCCATGCTCCTTCAATTAAAGGCTACCTACTCAGTAGAGAAAATATAAAATTATAGGGTTAAAGAGTGGTAGGACCTTATGGAGTCCCCATAGCTATTATCCTAGACGAAGGAGCCCAAGTTACAGTTAACTACTGAGAATCAGTCCGCAAAGAAACTGGGATGACACATAAGTCTCCGTACACTACTTTACCCTCAAACCTGATGAATAGACTAAAACATACCTCTTAAACATTAGAAGATATGTCATGAGCTAGTGTTGTTAACTTCAAAGGTAGCTGGGATGATTATCTATCACTTATGAAGTTGCCTACAATAATAATTACGACTCTAATATCCTAATGGCACCATACAAGACTGGTAGAGCAAGACGTGTAAGTCCCCTATTGGATGGGTCGATGTTAGAAAGACTAAGTTAAAAAGGCCCCGACATGATTAAGCAAGCTATTGACTAAAAGCCCAGAGTCGGCAGAAATAATATACAGATAATCCACATCGATATACAGAGTTCAAATTGATGATTGGATGTTCATAATAGGGTCACCCAGAAAAGGAAACTTAACCCAAAATATACTAGACTGTATCAAGGTGCTCATAAGGTGAGCAACATGGCTGGTAAGTGGAGCTTACCACCTTATTTAGAATCTATACGCCCAGTCCATCAGATAGGGATGCTTCGCAAGGGTACTAACGAGCCACCCAGGGTATATTCCATAGATGATGTCCAAGAAATGGAATCCTGTGAGGAACAACCTATCGCTATCTTAGATCGGCAAACTGGAAGATTGTAGACTAAAGATGTGCCTCCCGTCAAGATACTGTGGCAAAACTAAAACTAGAAAAGAGGATGACCTGAGAAATTGAAGAGGAAATAAAACATAAGTATACATACCCATTCCCGATGTCTACAAGTATATCCAACTCCTTTCTTTTTTTTTTGGGGGGGGGGAACAGACCCTACACGAGGCTCCCACCTCTCGTGCACAATCAGGGGTTGAGCAGCACCCCCAAGCCTTAACATAAATAAAATAATAAAAATAATAAAATACACGGAGGGGGACATAAACCTTACTTCCGAACTTAAGATGGTTCAGAAGTCAGCCGACCTACTAAGATCGGCCAGCTCCTCTCCATTGGTAGATGGAAATCGATAAACCTATGAGAGGACTCCTCTCAATACAATAAAACTAAGAAAAACGTAAATGAGGGAGACTCTCCCCTTCCATGTCAATACAAGAAGAAAACCTACACTAGTCCTATTCAACTAAGCTACATTAAAACATAGCTAAATTGAAGAACAAGTATATGAAACTTCTAATTTCCATGGATCGAGATCGTTCATTTCATCTTCGCCTTCTTAATCTTTTTCATACCGAGCTTGTCCATGAAATGCGAGTGTTTCATGCAATGTCAGTGCATGGTGTTGCATATTTTGTGACATATGGATATATTATTTGATGAGTCTTCAGTCGGCTAACTTTTTCAAGGTTGCTCGACTAACGTCTCCAGTTATCCGTTTAGGTTATGACTTCTTGAGGTCTGTAGTTGCTACATATGCTATCATACTACAACATGTGGGATCAGTTTGATGTTGCATGATGCATATTGTTGAGATGTGTTGTTGCTAATGCTGTTGAGTGGTTGATGCTATGGAGCTTCTGTGTGACCTGCAGAATCAGTTGGACCACAAACAAGTACTATTGTTGTTGCTCTGGTATCTGCAAGGGATTTAGGGTTGTTGTTGTGTGCTGTAAATGGTTGAAGATCTTCCAGGTAAGCTGTTGCTGTTATAGTACATGGCTTGTGCAACTGCAGCTTGTTAGAGTTTGCAGCTTCTGATGCTCCAGCAACCTGCATAAACAAACAAGCAAACACAAAGGTAGTGGAGCTCTTGTTGGTTCCAACAGTTGCTCCAGCAGTGGTTGTTTAGTTTCCTCATCTGGTGTAGTTTCATTGTTGAGAAACAACCATAGTGAGTGCTGCCTATTGGAAGTTGATGGATTTTTTCCACCTGCACAAAAGCAATCAAACAAGAACCAATCAACAAAACAAACAGTAGGCTTGCACTCCATTGGTTAATGGTGTTCTACAGATTCCTATTGGTTATTGTTGGTGTTGTGTGATTCATCAAGGTGTTGTAGGGTGTTGGTTGTTGGTGATCTTGTTGTGGGATGCTGCATGTGTGTTGCAACCATGAATGGGCCTCCAATTGCTGGATGGTCTATTGTATGTCTGCACCTACCTGCACATCCAAGAATGAGAAGAAAGGAGAAGACCTCTACTCTATTCTTTACCTCTAGTGGTATGTTGATTATTCTATGAAAGTAATAAACTAGGGAGACTCTCCCTTTACAATATGACATAGCTATGTTGACTAAGAAAAAGTACATTGCAAATACATATAGGAAACTATTACACAATCTGACTTAAGATATATTAATCAAGGAGGTTGTTTGATCCTTTTTAGGCTTTTCCTTCTGAAACTTGCCAGTCCTAGCTTGTCCATCTTGAAGTAACCCTTTGTTTCTTTTGGAAGCTGCTGTAAGTTGTAGAATTATTGTGTCTGATTGAACATGTGGCTGCATTTAGATAAGGTATCTGTAGGGTGATTTGTTTCTCTGAATATATGTATGCACTGAAAGAATTCCAGTAGCTGTACCAAAGACTGCAAATTTGCAACATATTTGTAAATGCTCCAAGGTGGTTTGATATCTTTTTTCAGCCACTTGGTCAATAATTCTGAATTAACTTCCAATATCACTCTATTATAGCCATGTTGAAGGCACCATTTGATGCCAATAGTTGATGCTTGCACCTCTGCTTGGTTGTTAGTACCCTGTCCCAATGGAGTTGCAAAGGCATATATTAAGTTCCCATTGTGGTCTCTTAATATTCCCCCTGCTCCAATTTTCCCAGGGTTGTCTAGTGCACTTCCATCAGTATTCAACTTCACTATGGAAGGTGGAGGCCTGATCCACACCACTTTGATCACTCTCATATCATGCTGGCATTTTTCTACCATAGTAACTAGCTCCTTCCAGCTCTCTAGCCACTTAATGTATGGGTAAGCATTGTTTATCAGCATGTATAGATCCTTACCTATGGAGAATTTAACTCTAGTAACACTAGATTTCTTTCCTCCATACTTGCTTGCACATCTATTCTTCCATATATGCCAACAAACAAAGATAGGAGTGGCCTGCAACATGAGCTTATAGACATCATTATTGGGCTTGGAAGTCCACCACTTCATCAGGATGCATCTCAGGGACATGGTGTCATGCAGGATCCCCCAGGAACTGGAGAATTGTTGCCAAATATGCTTGGCAAAATCTCCAGAAGCAAATATGTGCTCTATATCATCCAATCCAGGTCTGTAGCAACAAGAGCATGCTGCTGGTGCTACTCCAAACTGGCCAAGTTTATTATTGGTGGGCAGCTTATATCTGAGAACTCTCCAAAGTAGAAAGGAAGCTTTGAAAGGAATGTTGGTGTGCCAAGTGCTGCCATCAGTTAAGGTCCTAGCTTTCTTCTCCCTGATTTGTTCCCAAGCAGATTTGCATGTGAAGCCACCATGAGAATTCAGTTTCCAGCAAGTTTGATCAGGTATGTTGTGTTTGTAGATAATATCAGTGCTAAGTATCTGCTACACCAGCTGAGAAGGGGCATCTTTTCTGATTTTCTGCACATTCCATTCCCCATTCTCCAGATATTCAGAGACTGTAGTATTATTGAGCCTTGGTAGATAGCTATTATGATTATCTAGTGGTCCTATACCCATCCAATCATCCCACCAAAAGCTGCATGTACCTGAATTGATGTGCCAATTTATATGAGGCTCAATATTCATTTTATTTGCCACCATATGCTTCCACATAGGAGATTGACCTGTATTCCATTTTTTTATCACTGGATGTGCTCTTTGGCAGTACTTAGCCTTTAAGAATTCTCCCCATAGTGTTTTCTTGGACCTGAAGGTCCACCACTGTTTGTATTGCAAGGCCAATCACACATCTTGTATGTTTTTCATACCAATACCCCCTTCATCCACAGGGTAGCTGAGTGTCTTCCAGGATGCCCAATGGTATTTTCTCTTTTCTTTGTCCCAGCCCCAGAAAAAATCTGCCATAAGCCTTGTAATTTGTTTAAGGGTAGTGACTGTAGGGGTGAGAGCTGACAATAGGTGGATTGGAAGGGATTGCAACACTAACTTAATAAGAGTAGCTCTTCCCCCATAGCTCAATATTTTGGTCTGCCATCCTCTAATCCTGGAGATCACTTTGGAGATCATATTATTAAAGTAAATGATTCTTTGACCCCCAATATATAAGGGACATCCTAAATAGGTAATAGGGCCATGAGTTGATTTGAAACCAGTGATAGAAGTTACCCTTTCAATAATAGCTGGAGCAGTATTTAGAGGGATCATACATTGACTCTTTTCTTTGTTAATAAGCTGTCCTGATGTGTGTTCATATAGATGCATAGTCTTCATGATCAGGTTGAGGGAAAAGTTGGAGGTTGAAGTAAAAATAATTACATCGTCAGCAAAGCTCAGGTGATTAATTGAACGACCCTTCTTCTCCATGTGAAAGCCTGTGTACAAATAGTGTTGATGAAGGTTGTTGAGTAGTCTTGACAGCACCTCAGCACCTAAAATAAATAGGGCTGGAGACAAAGGATCTCCCTGTTTGAGGCCTCTTGTAGAATGAAAGAAACCATGCCTACCTCTATTCACAATAACTGAGTACCAGTTATTAGCCATTAACCTCCAAACCATGTCAATAAATACATCTCCAAAACCCATTCTTCTCATAACTAGACATATAAATGACCAAGACACCCTGTCATAGGCTTTGTCCATGTCTAGTTTGATAACAACATTGTCTCCAATCTTTGGTTTTTTGATGCCATGAATGATCTCTTGTGCTAACATAATATTTTCAGAAATGCTTCTTCCCTATACAAACCCAGACTGATTTTCAGAGATTACCTGAGGGAGAATTGGGGCTAGTCTGAGGTAAAGGACTTTAGAAATCACTTTATTGGTGAAGTTGCTGAGTGATATAGGCCTGAAATCTGAAAGTTTATTAGGATGGTCTACTTTTGGGAGTAGAACCAAACAAGCATGTGTGATGAACTTGGGAATAGAATGTCCACAACAAAAGTACTTTACTAAGTTTAACAAATCTTCACTAATAATATCCCAATAAGTATGGAAGAATTTGCCATTAAATCCATCAGGACCTGCAGCAGATACATCACTGAGAGAAAATACAGCAGCTTTCAACTCCTCCTTGGTAGGCATAGCATTAAGAATTTGGTTTTGCTGAGCTGTGATGGTATTGGGTATGCATTTTAGGATATCTTCGTTGATCAAATCCTCTTTTCCAGTAAAGATCTTCTCAAAGTATTCACAGGCAGCAATAGCTATGTTTTGATCACCTTGAATGGTGTTTTCTTGGTCATCAGTAATTTTATGAATAAATAATCTTCTTCTCCTTCCTCTGATGATAGCATGAAAATATTTGGAGTTGGCATCTCCGTCCTTAAACCACTGAAGCTGAGTTTTTTGCTTAAGGATGGAATGCTCTGTCTTTAAATATCTAATGTACTGAGCATTCACCTGATTAAGCTTGCTCCTATTACTTTTAGAATTGTGTTGGATGATAGCCTCTTCTGCTTGTTGTACCTTTTGTTCAAAATCCTTGACAGCTTCATATATGTCTCCATACTGTTGTCTTGACCAAGTACTAAGAGTGTTTGCCACCCTCTTAAGTTTCATATGGAATATTCTCATTGGATTACCTTCAATAGATTCTTCCCAGCATGCTCTAACAGTGTCCAAAAAGGACTCATTCTCCACCCAGCAATTAAGGAACTTGAAGTATTTTATAGGATTATTGTGAGTCTCCTTGCATTCAAGTAAAAAAGGACAGTGGTCTGAACCTGTAGAAGCAAGATGAGTCATGGTAGTCATAGGCATTATTTCTAACCACCTATCATTCACCATGGCCCTGTCCAACCTCTTCCATATTCTAGCTTCCATGTCCCTGTTGTTGCACCATGTAAAATTCTGCCCATGGAATCCCAAATCAGTGAGACCACATGCTTCAATTACACTTATGAACTTAAAACTTTTGTTCATATTGTATGGTTTCCCTCCTAGTTTTTCTTCAACATCTGTGATCACATTAAAGTCTCCAATAGTGCACCATGGTTTATTTGTGTTCGCATACTGCAGCATCTTATCCCAGAGGCTCCTTCTCATGTAATCCTTACACTTGGCATAAACAAAGGTAATAATATGGGAGTTAGGATTAGCCACATGTTTGATTTCACAAGTAACCTGCTGTTCATCTTGATCTATAACAGAGCAGTCCACATCCTGATTCCAGAACAACCAAATTTTGTTATTGGGATTATGGATGGCACTGTCCATTCTCAATTGATTTCTGTAGTGGTTGAGTTGTGATTGATTTGCAAATGGTTCCAGAATTGTTAACATGGATAGGTTGTGATAATCCTTGAGTTTTTGAAGTCTGTCTAAGGCACCTTGAGTATTAATACTCCTTGCATTCCAGCAAATTGTACTAATCATCAAAGTTTGTGGGATTTAGACCTTGTGTTGATGTTGCTTTTGAAAGCAACATTATCAGAACTGGTGATGGTACTTTTCTTATTCTTCTTCTTTGTTTGTTTACTTGTTGAAGATGGATCATTTTCCTCATTGACCTGCTGCTTTTCCTTCTGCAACAAAACTTCCATAGTGGTTCTAAAGGCTTTTATTTGATCTTCTGGGTTTATTTCCTCCCTTTGGTCAGGATCATCCTCATCTTCAGAATTAGTGACCCTGTACTCATCAGTTAAATCTTCTGAGATGTCTCCTTTTCTAAGTGCACACTTCTCATTAGATGTATCTTGAATTTGTAGAGAGGTCACATGTATGCCTGCTTGTTCTGGCACAAGAACATAGTTCACACTTGGTTGTCCAGATTTTATGTCCTGAACAAATTTCTTTTTAATAGCATCCCTCTTCTTTTTACTCAAAGATAGAGTACTTTTATTGTTCAGAAGCTGAGCTACTGCACCCTGGTTTTGTTCACTGCTCTTTGGAGATTTAGCATCTTCCTTATCAGTCACATTAATCTGGAGCATGCCCTCAGAGATCTATTGAACATCCTCTTGTTGAACCTGCCTGTTGGACCTTATGGCTGCTGAAAAAGTGGTTGCAGGGGCTGTATAGTCTCTCCTATGGTCTACTAATAGATGTTCCCTCCCTCTGGGTTCCCCTTTCTGCAGATTAGTGAGTTTCTCCTGTATTCCCCCAACCTCACCTCCACAGACTTCTTCAGCCACAACAGCAAAATTATTTAAGACATTAAAAGTATTGGGGGGGCCATGGTGGTGTGGGAGCATTGAGTCAATACCCGTGATGGCATTGTTGCATTCCACATTAAGCAAATCAGTATTAGGATCAGATCTGGTAGTATCTGCAGGTTTGCTTGCTTTCTTCACATGTAGTACCTGCTGCATGGGATTATGGGGACTGGGATTCACTATTGTATGGGGATGGGGGGTTGGCTCTGGACTCCAGAGTCAACATTACAAGTTTGGATATTAGAAGTATTAGAGTTAGAGTTAATAATCATACCTGCCTGCTGCTGATTTCTTACTTGATGGTTGTTATTGGTCTTGTGTTGGAGAGGTACAGAACTTTCCCCTTGTAGCATGAGGCTTTGTGTTTTATTCTTTTGTGTTTGTTGTTGGTGGTGTTGTCCATCTTTCTTGCCTTTTCTCTTTTGAGTTTGCCACCCTGCATGTTCTTGATTTCTCTGTTCAGCTTCAGCCCTGTTAGTGTTTTGTTGTTCCTTAATGTGTTGGTCTTCTTGGTGCTGTGTTTCCTTATGTTGATCAGTAGCCTGTTGCTGAGCCTTTCTCTTATCAGTGATGTTCTTGTTGGTGTTCCTGACCTCTTCGTCTTGATCATTCTTTTTCTTATTATCTTCATCTCTTTTTTTAACATTACAAACATGTATGGTGTGCCCTTGATGCTTACAGTAAGGACAGTAATCTGGCACTCCCTCATATTGAATGGATTGCCACCTGCCATCTCCATTTTCATCTTCATCAAAGCCCATCCAAATGTGCTAGGGTCTTTGTTTGGTTAGATCAATTTGAATTTTGACTTTGGCTACACTACCTCTTGTTTTCTTGTAAGTTGCCAAGTCCAAGAATAATGCCTTTCCAATTGGAGACAGTAAAGGGGTTACCACTTTAAGCCTATAGCAATGCCATGGCAGTTCAGGTAAGATAGCCCATATAAGAACCAGAGGTATTTCTTCTTCAGGCTTGAAGGTGGGAGTCCATAGTTGGAGTCTCATAAGCTGCCGATTTATATACATTTTTCCTTTGGACCATACAGTAGAGTGGTCATACTCATTGTCCAAGTCTATGTAAAGATGTCTAGAGTTAAAATGTGTAAGTTTCACTCCTCCTCTGAGTTCTGTTTGAAGGATGAATTCCTTTCTAATGATTTCCATTTTGGGCATGGTGTTGGTGAATTTACCTACTAATGTATACTTACAGTCAGTGGCTAGGTTTACCATGAAATCTTCTTTTGTAAAAACCACAGCAGGATATCCCTGTTTTGTAGTAATTTTAGGAGGGGTAATATCAATATCATCATTTTTCCTTGCCTCTTGGGCTCTCAATTTAGTAGCTAAAGTGTGAGGGATGACAGGGTTAGGAGGGGTGGTTATGTTGGTATTAGGAGGCTTATTTTGAGAGACACTCAGGTTAGGATTTATGTGGCTAGGCTTGTTTCTAATGATAGCAGTAGCTGGGTTATTGGAGTTATGCCTTTCAAAGTTATTTGACACTCTCATAGGATTACTATTAGGGATATAAGGTCTTTGTACTGGTTGCAGATTCACATTGTGTCCCTCACTCAAATGTGTTGGTTGTTTTTGCACATTTCCAATAGAAGTATTCCCCTTTGCATTGTGTTTATCCACATGACCAACATATTGAATTGGAGGAGCCACTGTAGGACTACTGTTGCATTGCTGATCAGCACCTCCTTTTGGGACATAATCATGATCCTCAATGCATTCCAATGTATGCACTTTACTCCTTTTCTGCTGGTATTGGTCATGAACCAACACACCATCTACTGTTTTAGCTTGAATATTCATGTTACAATGTTCTTTCGCTTGAAGAGTGTCTCGACGACATTTTGAATTTGAGCTTTTTGGCACTGATTCGAGGTACCCTTGATAGCTTGGAAGCTGTATAACACACCTACTCGAAGTAAGTAGATGATGCAACTACTTGGACAAGCAGGTGATGCACCTACTTAGGGTCAAGTAGGTGACGCGGCAGCTTGGGGTGGACCCCATTTCCACATGACAACATGTGATTGGCCGAACAAGTTGAGGTGGTATTTTAGGAGGCTGCCATGTGTCACCCTAGGGGGCTACCATGTGGCACCTTCAAAAGAGGTGTATATATATGTATTATGTGACTCTTAAATCTTTCATTATCCAAAAATCAGCTAAGAACATAGAGAGAAAAACGTGAAGAAAGAAAGGAACAAGGCAGCCATGGTTTTGAGAAATTAAAGGTAAGTTCTTCAATTTTTCTCCGTGAATTAATTATCTAAGGTGTTCCTCAGACATATGGAGGTGTATATATGTGTATTAGGATGAATAATGAGTCGTTAATTCAGCCTTACACTTGGAAACTTGAGAAAAAGTTGAAAGAACAAAGAGAGAAAAACGTTAAGAGCTAGTTAACAAACCCGTTTTTGAATGGGACTATTGTTAGTAATATTTGTATAACTTCTTGTGTACAACTTTGTTTCAAGTGATTCAATATGTTTTGGAAAGGTATTTCATAGGTATATAACTTTAATTTAGCCTTTAAAATCTATTTTTGCTTTTATCTGCTTGAAAAAGGGTGATGAAGTATAGAGGAGGTACTGCCCAAATTTTGTTTTTGGACATCTTACACGGACTTCTGTTGGTATTTTGGGCATATCGTTTTGTACAGATTTGATGTAGGGGTGATTCTAAATTGTATACGACCCTAAGAAATATTTCTATAACTTTTATGGAGGACATAAAGCCTGTTTCCCTCAATTACCCCTTCGAAATGAAGCGACAATGCAAGATAGTAAGATGTCCAGAATTCATGTTTTAAT
Source organism: Solanum dulcamara (assembly GCF_947179165.1). Taxonomy (NCBI): domain Eukaryota; kingdom Viridiplantae; phylum Streptophyta; class Magnoliopsida; order Solanales; family Solanaceae; genus Solanum; species Solanum dulcamara. The sequence goes on along the minus strand of NC_077246.1, from coordinate 22,164,787 downwards.
AGTTTGGAGTGATTTGTTTGGGGTTTGTATTGTGTAATGTTGGTGTGAATTGCTTCTATATATGTTGAAGGTTGTTGTTTTTGGTTGGCTATAGTTATTAGGGTTGTGATTAGAAATTCGGATAGGGCATATTATAGGGGAGGTGCTGCCCGATTTCTGTTAACTCTTTAACTAGTTAAGGAACTAGTCGAGAAGACGAGCGAGGAAATAAGTTATGTGAATACTAGTGTATAATTAAAGGTGATGAACAGTCAAGGGTTGTTGATATTCGTATTTCTTTCGTATTGAATAAGTTCAAAGGACGATGAGGCGAATGGGATAAAGAGTAACTCATAAGAGGTATGTGAAGCTTCTCTTGGTATGTTTTGGTATAGGTATGTAAAGACTATCTTTTCTCTTTTTTTTGGCATCTCTTAGATGTAAGCAGGATATGATATGAGCTTTGGGGGTAATTCCATTCCTAGGTTCTGAATATGACTTTAGGACCCTTACTCACTTTTGAATGTTAAACTTTAAGTAGTAACTACTATCTTCGAGTCTTCGATAGGTTAAATAGTAACTGGAGGTATAGGCCTCTATTCTTAAGGGCTCCACGAGGAAAGACGTCTGGATCCTATAAGCTATTTGGAAACATTGTGACACATGTCTATGGTTTCTGATGCTCCATACAGTCCTCCGTGACACCTAGCAAGTACTTCAATTACTTCCAAGTGACGGTTCACTTGATGACTTCATTGAGTCTCAGATAATGATTTAAATTGTGTTTTGTTTCTCACTACTCTACTCGTGCATATTGTAACACTTGTTTCATCGACCCCGGGGCAAAGAATAGTAATTGTGCACAATCTACTGCATTTTTCATTATGCCCTCACTAGAGGGCCGGGTACGTATGTATATATATGATGATATAATGATGTGTTGTAATAAGGAGGTGATGGTACTACAGATATGATTCACCGGATCCTTGATAGGGCTGGTTATATTAAAAATTTGAGCATGCATGATTTTACTTTTCCAGGTACAGGTTTCTAATTTGATATTTTATCCCCTACTTCTCTATTTCAGATATGCCTCTATTCATATTGTGTTATGTTTTACATACTCAGTACATATGTCGTACTGACCCCTCTTTTCTTGGGGGGGATGCATTTTATGCCCGCAGGTACAGGTACAGGTACAGGTTTTGGGAGTCCGTCATCTTAGGATCCCTCTCATCTCAGCTAGAAGAGGCTCCATTATATCGGAGCCTAGTTTTTGGCATTGGCCGTTGATGTATAGTATTATTTTGTTATTCAGGGGTACGGCGGGGGCCCTGTCCCACCATATGTTATCATTGATATTGTTAGAGTTCTGCAGACATGTATATGTGGGTTGTGTATATCAGTTTGATTCAGCTGGGTCTACATGATGTATGGTCTATGTTATTATGTTATGACAACCTTGTCGGCTTGCATGCCCTTTAATGTTACGACACAAATGAAAAGGGCTATAAGTTTATGAAAATGTTATCGTCCAATGGGGCTCTGTTACATGATATTGTTTTATTTATAGTTCAATTTGACCACAACTGATAGTTAGGTATACGGGGGATTCAGGTCGGACCCGAATCACAGCCTACAGGGTTGGGTCTTGATAGTAGGGCACGAAGAAGAACTCAGTCCAATGTTATGATAGCCTTACATACTTAGAACGAAGATTATCTACGCAAAAATTGAAGACTTGGCTTGAAACTCATGCACCCTAGATTTTCTCCTTCTCTCCAATCCTTTCTCTCAAAAGTTTCTAAGTGTTAATGATAGAAAAATCCTTTTGGGTACCGATAAGGGACTAGTTTTAGTCCCTCAAAGTCTTGGGTTAAGTTTGGGAATAGACCAAAATACCCCACATTAAAATTAACTAGGTCGTCTATGGGTGCCTTCCTATTGATCTTAGGAACTCCTATGGACAGTAGAAGGTCAGTCATAGGAACCTTGGCCCTAAATAAGGACCTTTTAGAATTTGCACTAGGGGTCTACGACAACCCTTCTACGAGTCATAGGCCCTGGGATGGGTTGTAGGGACAAACTCATAGGAAATTAGGGCACTTGCCTGGGTTTCTAAAGTTGGACTTACGAACCATTCCTATGGGTCATAGTCCAAGTGATAGACCATCCTGCTAACTCATAAGAAACGTCTCACACACCAAAAATTCAAGGTGTCTGACCTACACCTACGAGCCTTATAAATGATCCATAGAAACTCTTATGGGCCGTTGACACCACTCGTAGGATGGGTCAAAGAAACTCAAATTTCTCTAAGTGTTGGTGGACTCTACGAGTCCCACCTACCATTCGTGAAAACTTGTATGGATTGAAAATTCCCACTCATAGGCAACTGATCTAAACTTTTGAGATTGACCAAGTGTTGGGAGTGACCTATGAATGGCTACCTACGATTGGTAGGTACTCCTACGGATCATAGGTACCACTCGTAGACACTGGTCAGTCCATTTTTCTTATTTTTTTTAGGTTTTCTCTTGGTTCTCGAACTTGATATAGACTAGAATAGTACGTGGTGTTACAATATCTTCCCCTTAGGATCATTCATCCTTTAATGATATCCAAGATTAGGATTTTCTCAAAGCACGAATACAAAGCAAGAACTTAAAACTCCAACTCAAGAATAACTCACATAATTATTCAAATTCAAGAAGGTACTAACTCCAACATAGGAATAAGAGTATTACCTTCAACATCAGCACTAAAAGGAATAAATAGATGTGGGTAGTTGGATTTCCTATCTTCGTCGGATTTCTATATAGATCCTAAACAAATTGATTTCGCTATAAAACTTTAACTGAAGCGACCTCTTTGGTCCTCAATTTATAGACCGGACCATCAAGAATTTGGATAGAAATCTCCTCATAGGACAAACTCTCTTTCAACCTAGAAATCTCCTCATAGGACAAACTCTCTTTCAACCTAATATTTTCTGTTGGAAAAAAGTGTAAAGGATTTCCCAAGCATTTCTTAAGCATGGAGATATGAAACACTAGATAAATGACATCTAACTCTGATTGAAGCTCTAACGCATATGGAATATTGCCAACTCTCTTTATAATCTGGAAAGGAACAATATATCAGGGACTCAACTTTTCTTTCTTCCCAAACCTCATAACTCCATTCATGGGTGAAACTCTCAAATACACTCAATCATTTACCTGAAACTCCAAATCTCTTATCCTAACATTAGTATAGGATTTCTAACGACTTTGTGTAGTCTTCAACCTCTCTTGGATAACCTTTACCTTGCCAGGATAAGGGATGAAAACTCATGTCTGGATCAAATAAAAGTCCACTTTTGGGACAATGAGGAGTCTCTTGAATGAACAGTAAGATCCTATCATATGCTGGCTTTGGGGTTTGAGTCATTCTATACTCGTACCCAAATTGATGCTGAATACTACTCCCAAAATTATAGTTTATTATGCTCATAGCTCAAGCGAGTATATATACTCAATTAAATCATTTGATCTCTGTTAGACTTGGATCAATACTCAACTCATCTCTTCCCTTTAAAGAATATGATCTCAACTCAATTAATGCATACAAATATGATTTAGCTTCTCAACTCAATCTCAAAATAGATATTTGAAAGTGTTTATACTCATGCTCAAAATGTTAGTTAAGAGACTTCTCAACTTAACTCATGCTCAAACTCTTTTCCAAATAGATGATGAAATTAATTATTTTTTAACTCAAAGTATTGCATAAAATAATTAAATGCAAGACTCAACTAAAGTTCATGTGAATACAAACATAAATCCATAATATCAAAACTTAGATCCATAAAGTATAATCAAACAGACACGATACTCAATAAGAATTTTATATAAACAACTCCCGAATTCACCTTATCAAAATTGAACTCAAAATCGAACTTAACTTGACTACAAAAACATATAGGACACAAGGACGAACTTAGTCAATTGTTATGATAGCCTTACATACCTGGAATGAAGATTAACTAAGCGAAAATCAAAGACTTGGCTTAAAAATCTTGAACCTTAGCTCTTCTTCTTCTCTCCAAAGCTTTCTCTCAAAATTTCTAAATGTTAATGAGAGAAAATACATATTGGGTACTGATAAGGGGTTAAATCTACTCCCTAAATGGCTTGGGTTAAGTTTTGAAAAGGTGGAAAAAAGACCGTAATGTCGCTTCATAAAATGACTAGGCCATATACGGGCCCTTCTTATGGATTGTATGAGTTCCTGGGGACCGTAGGGTCCTTCTCGTAGGACTAGGGCTCCAAATCATGGACTTACTGGAAATTACATAAGGGGTCTACAACCATTCTTCTACGGGTCATAGTCCTAGGAGTGGGTGGTAGGGACAAGGCTCATATGGATCCAGACACTTTGCCTGAGTTTATGATATTGGACCTACTGACCCCTTCCTACGGGTGATAGGACTGTCTACGGGCCATTCTGCTAATTCATAGGAAACATCCTGCACACAAGAGATGCTGAGTCTCTAGACCTCACCCACGACCTTCTCTTATGTTAGTAGGAACTCCTATGGGCCATATAAGCCACTCGTAGGAAGGGTTGAAGAAACTCAATATTTCTAAGTGTTGGGGTGACTTACAAATGACAACCTATGACTCGTACCACTCATGGGCACTAGACAGTCTACATTTTTTTTTAAAAAAACTTTTTCTTAGGTTTTCTCTTAGTTCTTGAACTCAATCTAAGCTAGAATGTGTTACAATTTGCCTTCTTCCTCTTCCATTTAATACTTAGCCTTTGAATCATGTTTTTTCTGTAAAACAACTACAAAACACATCAAATTGACAAAAAATGCACTAGAGAACTTACAATAATTCTGAGTTTTAAGCATAAAAAATGTGGTAAATCCAAGGCACATTAGGGAAATATTGAAATAAAATAATAAGATCATCCTCAGAAGATGAGGAATTACCAAAATGTGTTATTAAGATGACTAGAGATAACACTAACTGCGAGCTGGATACTGAGCGTTAGAACCTATATTGTAAAATAATATAGACAGAAATTATGCAGTTAGTACTTTGATTGTACGGAGTACGTAAGATATGCATAAATAACATAGTAACTAAATGAGCTAAACTGTAAAATATAACTGATGCAATGACTAAGTAAAATAACATGAAAACTAAAACTGTTGTACTGAAAATACTTGATCATGAAAATGAATGATAGTGAGAGATACTAAAATCGAGATGTAATCATGTGAGCTACTACATAGAGTTTTATATATAATCCACATCAAAAGTACATAATATACTTTGACAGGGTACAAAGACGGATCTAAGCTAATGTGGATCTTCTAAGATAATATCTTTAAAGACTAACTAGACAACCTCAATTGATGGGAAGCCCCTTAAATCCAATGGTTTCACTTAGTTTTAATACTTAGGAATTTATATTAAAGGTCTACGAACAGTGAGTGGAATTCTTCATCCCAAAATCCGCTCGGTGCTATGTAAAACTCATATGGAAACATACAATAATATAAATAGTAATAATCTGATACTACTTAATAATACTAATAACTGATAAATACTGAGTATCTCATGAATCATGATTTAACTGATAAATACTGAGTATCTTAGGGATTTCTATTAAAGGTCTACAATTATGAAATCTGATAATCTAAAACATGCATATGAAATTATGTAATTCTAAGTCAAGAAAATATTTGTATACAAAGGGTTTATGAAAATACTAATGGAAAACATGGAATCATGAGTACAACATGAAATTAAAAGTTATTCATAAAGAAGAACTAAATTTCAATGAAAACCTATGAAGATCATGGAAACCCTAGGTTTGTAGAAGAATCATAATCTTGAAAATCTTGTTCTCAAACTTGATCTAAGCTAAAATGGTACGGAGTCTTATAATATCTCCCCTTGGGTTCATTTGTCCTTGAATGATGGCCAAGCTACGAATTTTCTCGAAGCACGAATACAATGCAAGAACATAAACTCAAACTCAAGAATAACTCACTCAGTTATTCAAAACTCAAGAAGGTACTAACTCAAATATAGGAATAGGACCATTACCTTCAACATCGACACTTAGAGAAATGAATATATATGGGTACTTGACTTTCATATCCTCCTTAGCTTCCCATATCGCCTCCTCAATGAATTGATTTAGCCATAAGACTTTAACTAAAGCGACCCCTTTTGTCCTTAATTTATGAACTTGATGATTAAGGATTTTGACTGGAATCTTTTCATAGGACAAACTATCTTTCACTCTAATGTTTTCTGTAGGAGTGAAGGCTCTTCCGAGCATTTCTTGAGCATGGAGATATGGAACACTGGATGAACGACATTTAACTCTGATAGAAGCTCTAACTCATAGGTGACATTGTCAACTCTCTTGATAATCTGGTAGGGACCAATATATGGAGGAATCAACTTTCCTTTCTTCCCAAACCTCATAACACCTTTCATAGGTGAAACTTTCAAATGTACCCAATTATTTACCTCAAACTCCAAATCTCTTTTCCTAACATCAGTGTTGGATTTGTGTCAACCTTGTACAATTTTCAACTTCTCTTGAATAATCCCCCTTCTCCATAGTTTGATGAACTAAGTATGACCCTATAAACTATACTTCACCTACTTCAAACTAACCAATTGGCAATATGTATCTCCTCCCATGCATAGCCTCATATAGAGCTATTTGAATACTCGAATAAAAGCTATTATTATACGAAAAATCAATAAGTGACAAGTGGTCATCCCAATTACCTTTGAAGTCGATGATGTAGGTCCTGAAAATATCCTCAAGAGTATGAATTGTACACTTTTCCTGACCATCTATTTGTGGATGGAAAGCGGTACTAAGATTTACCTTTGAACCCAAACCTCTCTAGAATGAGTTCCAAAACTGAGTAGTAAATTGAGTACCTCTGTCTGAGATGATAGACACATGCAATCTAACTATCTCTTGAATATAAAACTTGGCATAATCTTTTGTTGAATATGTTGTCTTAATGGGTAAGAAGTGGGCTACTTTGTCATCCTATCCACAATCACCCAAATGGAATCATGTTGTCTGTGAGACAGTGATAAACGTGTAATAAAATCCATGTTGATCATATCCCACTTACATTCTATAAATTCTATACTCTGAACTACACCATAAGGCCTTTAATTCTCAACCTTCACTTGTTGGCAATTCGGGCACTTGTATACAAACTCTGCTATATCTCTCTTCATACCATTCTACCAATAGACTTTTCTCAAGTCATGGTACATATTCTAGAACCTAGATGAATGGAATATTTTGAGCTATAAGCCTCGACCATAATTTTCTCTCAAAGACCATCAATACTCGTAATACATAATCTACCTTGATACCTCAATACCCCATCTCCGCCTTTGGCAAAAGCCATCACCTTCTGTTTATGAACATCTTTTTTGAATTAGAGGAGAATAGGATCTTTATCTTGCTTTTCCTTTATGTGCAACCACTAAAAAGGACTCTGTCCTATTTTGAATAATCAAACCTCCCTCATCAAAGTCCAGAAGACAAACTCCTAATTGTGCAAGTGTATGTACCTCTTTTTCTAACTTTTTCTCCTCCTCCTCTACATGGGCGGTACTTCCTATGGACAACCTAGTAAGAGCATCAGCAACAACATTGGCTTTATCTGGATGGTAGAAAATACAAATGTTATAATCCTTGAGCAACTCAACTCTTCACCACTTCCTCAGTTTTAAATTTTTCTTACTAAACACATATTGCATGCTCTTGAGATCAGTGAACATATCTACATGCACTCCATAAAGATAATCACACCAAATCTTGAGAGCAAATACTGTTGTTTTCATCTCTATATTATGGGTTAGATAATTCCTCTCATGAATCTTAAGTTGTCTAGAAGCATAAGCTATGACTTTGCCTTTCTTCATCAAGAAGAAACCCAAACCAACTCTAGGTGCATTGCAATACATCACAAACCCATATGATCCCTTAGGTAGGGAAAAAACTAGAACAGTAATCAACCTCATTTTTGACTCTTGAAAGCTCTTCTCACAAGCATCAGATCATAAACTTAGTCTTCTTCTGAGTCAACTTAGTTAATGGAAATGATATGGATGAGAATTCTTCAACAAACCTTCTATAGTAACCAGACAAACCCAAGAAACTTATTATGTCAGTCGAGGATATGGGTTTGGACCAGTTCTTAATGACTTTGATCTTCTGCGAATCCACTAGAATACCATCACCAGAAATAATGTGGCATGAGAATGCCAGATGCAAGCCAAAACTCACATTTTGAAAACATAGCATACAACTCTTTTTTCTTGAGAGTTTGGAGAAATATTATGAGATGGTTGGCATGCTTCTCCTCATTTCTTGAATAGATTAGCATGTTATCGATAAACATGATTACAAATATGTCTAAGTACTTCTTGACCACTTTATTCATGAGGTCCATAAATGTTGCAGAACCGTTAGTCAATCCAAAGGACATGACTATGAACTCGTAGTGACTATATCTAGTTCTAAAAGGTGTCTTTGATATGTGACACTCTCTCACTTTCAACTGATGATAGCCTGCTCTGAGGTCTATCTTCGAAACACAAGTGCCACCCTGAAGTTGGTCGAAAATATCATCAATTCTTGGAAGGTGGTACTTATTCTTTATTGTAACCTTGTTCAATTGACTCTATTCAATACATATTCTTAAGGAACCATCTTTTTGTTGAACGAATAGGACACGAGTTCCCCAAGGTGAGACATTCGGCCTAATGAACCACTTATTTAGGAGGTTTTTCAACTACTTTTTCAATTTTTTAACTCCATAGGAGCCATTCTATATGGTGGAATGGAAATAAGCTGAGTATCGGGGAGAACATCTATTCTGAAGTCCATCTTCCTATTGGGAGGGACTCTAGGTAAATCCTCAGGAAAGACTTCAGGAAACTCATTTATAAATGGAACTGACTAAAAGGATGGTGTCTCCACACTATAGTCTCTAACTAAAACAATATCGTAGATACACCCCTTGGAAACTAAATTTCTGTCCTAAAGGTCTGAAATGAATCGACCCTTTGGCAAAGCTGGACTACCTTTCAACTCAATAACTGGCTCATTCAGAAAATGGAACTTAACAATTTGGGTTCTATAGTCAACTGAGGCATAATAAGTATAAAGCCATTCCATGCAAAGAATGACATCAAAGTTAACTATGTCTAACTCAACTAATTTTGTGAAAGTGTCTTTATGATAGACGAAGACTATACAATTATGATAGACTCTCTTAGATAGAATGGACTCCCCAATAGGAGTAGAAACACTGAATGGTTCTTAGAGTCATTCAGGAATAATTCTAAACTTAACAGCTACATAATGAGTCACAAAAGATAAAGCAGTACCTAGATCTAGTAATGCATAAACATCATGGGAAAAGACTCGAAGCATACCAATGAAAACATCAGGTGAGTCCTCTTGGTCATGCTGATTATCCATAGCATACAGACAGTTTGGACCTCCTCCTACTACTGAAGTAGACCGTCTCTGATTACCTCGGTTGGGTTGTGTTGCTGAAGAAAATTAGGCTTTATTTCCCCTATTACCCTGCCTGTCTGATGGGTAATCTCTCATAAAGTGAACCATTTGGCCACACTTATGACAACCATTAGTGTCACCCCGACATTCTCCTAAGTGGAGTCTTCTACACTTACCATAAGGCGACTTAGGTGAAGAACGCTGAACAATACTATCTTAGGACTGAGAGCCTTAAGCTTTAAAATTCTTATTAGCTTGAGTCCTCTGGTCATTCTTTTTATTAGCTGCACGTGCACTCATTATAGATGGTGCATAACCATAAGATCTCTTCTGGAAGATGGAATGATTATCACTGCCACCCTTTTGATGGTTGCCCTCATTACCTGTGGACTTTGCCTTCTTGCTTTGGTGCTCCTCACTGTCCTTGTTTTTATTAACCTCAACTTATTGGGAATACACCATAGGTCTAGAAGTGTCCATAATTGAGATCGATAAGGCTGCCTATCACTCTTTCTTCACATGTCTGCCTAATCCTTGAATAAACTTCCTCATTTTGTCTCTCACATCAGAAACCATCTTAGGAGCATACTTGGATAGCTGAATGAACTTAAGGCCATATTCCTTGATAGTCATCCCCTCCGTCTTAAGATTTATAAACTCTTCTGCCTTTCCATCTCTTAACTCGTGGGAAGAAGTGGTCTAGGAATGCATTCTCGATCTCATCCCAAAATGTAGGCTCAATATCTTACCTCTACTTTTCTTCCACTGGTTGTACCAGATATTAAAAATATTGTCACGGTCATATTCCTCAGGTCATGATGGCACCTATTATAACCCACCAGTAGGTAAGACAACACATAAACCTAGAACGTCAAGTAATGGGTTTGAGGGAAGAAACTAAACAAGAATGGGAAATTATAAAAATAAGTAGAATGAATAAGCGAAAATAAACCAAAACATGATATCAAAACTAAAAATCCCTCCCAGAACCTGGAAGTAACAAGTACAGAGCTGTTATAAAATAAAAGATGAGTACAAGTCCCAAAAGTGGACCCAAAATATATGTAACAACTGGCTAGTCTCAAAAGGCAAATAACGAGCAATCCATACTAAAGGAGATAGAAATGATCCCAATCGCCAACTACTTACCCTTGTTTCTGAAGCTGATTGCAACAGGCTCAATCTATCCATGAGGGTATCTGGTCCTCGGTCCTGCATCATGAAATTTGATGCATAGTATAGTATGAGTTCAAAAACAATAGGTACCCAATAGGCATCATAGGCTGACTGAGCAGAAAAGATAAAAAAATAATGTGAAAATGAGGAATAAGCCTAAGTAGGAATTATCATAAGCATCAAATGTTAAAAGAGTAGCATCTAGGAGATCTATAGCTAACTATACCCAACCGGGCTTCCAGCCGAGACACTCATGCGCAAGTTAAATAAAAATCCGAACCAATCCCTACAAGCCCTTTAAGTACACAGAATAGCTGCAACTACCAAGGCTGGGAACCAAGAATCTGCGATGTGAAGAACTGAAGAACTGTATCATTTCCAAACCCAGAATCTCCAAAAGTCAATGAACTAGGGGTGCCTTAGGGGTTGAGGCTAGGACTAGGACCGACCCAGATACTCGCCCGAATGTCCAAAGTGGCAAAGGCTAAGACTGGGTACCCGGATGTTTGCCTTAAAACATCGATATGGTTAAGTCCAGGGCTGGGTACCTAGATGCTCATCATACTAGCAAGCCGGTAGAGGCTAGGCTGGGTACCCAAATGCTCCTTGATAATTCAGAATGGAGGTCGGGACTGTGTACCTGGATGCTCATACATAATTCAGAACAGAGGTTGGGACTAGGTAGGAAGATGCTCGTAGATAATTTATCCCATGGTGCCAGTATTCTCCTTTCAAACTAGAAAACAACAGTACTGAGAATCTTCTTCCTAATGTGTCAACCGATATGCAGCAAAAACTTGAAACCATCACAAAGTCTAGTATTGCCGATGAATCTTGAAAGTTATGACTATATCGAGTTAAAGATTAGGGTGTTCTTAAGAGAAAGGGTATCGCCTAGCTAAGACAAAACTACCAGGCACTAGCCTGCTACACCATTCTACAAGGATCTAAGTCCGCCAGAGCGACGTCGGGGCATCTAAAGAAAGTTCCAACATCCTATACTAAGGTCAACATGATCCACAATGCCAAATATAAGAAATCATCTTCACTTAAAGTACTAACATTCATCAGAGAGATCATATGCTATAATTACCTGAAATGCCCGATAAAAGCCTAAAACATTACTTCTAACACCTAAGATATATAGATAAGCTACCGAACCCAAATTCCATCAATCTCAACATGATTTCACTCATTCCAGTTCAATCTAAAAAAAGAAAAGGCGTAGCCTACCTATAGGCTGAACACACGAGCTCCAAATGATGAAACAAGAGCCTTTCCCTTCCGAGCGGCCTCTGAATGCTACTACACTATCAATAATAGGACCACAAAGTTAATACGATCATTATGACACTAAAATTATTGAATTTAAAGATGAACCAATTTTGGAGTTAAAAATCAAGAATTGTGGGACCCACTCTGTAATTTATGAAATTGATTCCAAGAATAGGCTCTAACTACTACCTCTAGGTCATGCTCCAAGAAGGAACACAATTCACACCCTAAATCTGCCCCATCACTATCATGCTTTCATGATCAACCTCAAGCTTTAAGAACTTAGAAACATTGGAAAACAGAGAAATTAACTCAAGGGAACCCTCAACTCCTAATTATGAGCACACCAATGGATTCCCCTCAAAAATCTAAGCAAAACTGCCATTTGAGTTGCCCAAATCGCCCAAGAATTGAAAAAGAAATCAAACATTGAAATTTGATTCAAAATCTAAAAAACCAAGTCTTAAGAACGACCCTCAGGTGTCGCTTTAGCAATGACACGGGGATCTCTTAAGCGACACCCAATCAACGGCAAGCCTCGCTTTAGCGACTACTGGTCATTTAAACAACCAATCGCTTTAGTAACATGGCTATCTCTTAAGCGACACCCGCCCAACAGGACTGGTCGCTTCAAGAGCTCTTGGACGCTTAAGAGACACTTGCTTTAACGACCAGGGGTGTCTTAAATGACGATACTAGATAAAGTTGGTGCAACAACAAGCTTAGCATGCTAAATCCTCTGATGGGGTCCTCAGAATTCGTTCAAAACCCCATGTTTGAAAATGAGTTATGCTACCCCACCAAATTTGACATTCCAGACTTAATGTCACCATCAAAATTTCCATATGAGGTTGTTACGACTGAAAGTGTGTCCCACACCCAAAGGACATTTTGAGCCAACTTCCACAATAGGCCTCGGGATTAGATCAGAAGCCTCATGAAGCGAATAAAGGGTCGTTCTATACCAAATTTGACATTTCAAAACTAACCGCGCTGTCAAAATTTTCATTTAAGTGCATTTTTAGGAAAGTTGACCAAAGTCAATTATATGCCAAATTTCTAAGGCAAAAGTGCCAAATGGCCTCAAACTCGTACCGATTTCCTCGGTACTCATGCCAACTATGCTACTAGCCTAATTTGGCTATTCTGAAGCTGATGGAACTGTCAGAATCCTGTCCTGAGCTCATTTTCCTTAAGTTATGACTGAAGTCAAACTTTCAAGTTATAAAAGCTCCAAAATAGGGAAACGGGTATAAAACCCAAATGAGCGACTAGGCAACCGTGCTACCGGCACCAGCAGGTCTTAAATGATCTGGGGTCACTATAGGAATGCTCTAAATAATTTAAATGGGAGAAGTATTGGGAAAATAGCCTAGAGGGTCATTACAACATCCACTACTAAAAGAACTTTCATCTTCGAAACACAAGGATATACCTAGAGGGCCAAATAAGTTGGGGAACTGCTCTTGCATCTCTTGCTCGGTCTCTCAGGTAGGCTCCTTGATCGGATGATGGTGCCACTAGACCTTAACCAAAGTGATGGACTTTGAATAAAGCTGGCAAACATTTCAGGCTAGAATAGCAACCAACTCCTAAACAAAATTTAGGCGATCATCCAATTCAATAGAATCATACTGAAGCACATGAGACTCATCTGGAATGTACCGAAACAACATAGAAACTTGAAAAATAGGGTGTATAGTTGAAAATGCTGGTGACAAAGACAACTCATAAGCAACCTCTCTAACTCTCCTCAGAATCTCAAAGGGCCCAATATACCTGGGGCTAAGCTTACCTTGCATGCTGAATCTTATCACTCCCTTCAAGGGGATACCGGAAAGAACACCCGATCACTAACCTCAAAGCACAAGGGCCGATGCCTGCGTTCAGCATAACTCTAGTGCCTATTCTGAGCTATCCCCACCCTATTCTGAATAACCCAGACCTTGGTTATGACATCTCTAAGTAAATTGGTACTGTGCGTCCCAAGCTTAAAAGACTTAAACCAATCAACCGGAGTGTGATAATGCCTACCATATAAGGCCTCGAGCGGGGCCATTTAAATACTAGAGGGGTAGTTGTTGTTCTACATAAACTCTACCAAGGGCAAGTAATGCTCCTAATAACCCTCAAACTTTAATACAAAACCTTGCAATATATCCTCCATAACTTGAATAGTATGCTTTGACTAACTGTCAGTCTGTGGATGAAAGCCATGCTAAGATCAACTCGGGTACCCAACTCTCTCTGAAAGGCCCTCTAGAAACTAGAAGTAAACTTAGATCCCCTATCTGATATAATAAACAATAGTACTCTATGTGGACGGACCACCTCCTGAATATAGATCTAAGCTAGATGATCTGCAATAAAAATAGCCCGTACAAGCAAGAAATATGATGACTTGGTCAATTGATCAATGATGACCCAAATACCATCATTACCTCTGGATGTTTGACACAATCCCATCACAAAGTCTATGGGAATCTGCTCCCATTTCCACTTGGGAATAGGTAATATCTGAAACACTCCACCAGGCCACTGATGCTCGACCTTAACCTGCTGGCAACTCAAATAATGGGATACATACTCAGCTATATATCTCCTTATGCCATACCACCTTTAATGCTATCTCAAATCTCAATATATCTTTGTGGTGCCTGGATGAATAAAGTACCTGGAATGGTGGGCCTTGCGAAGGATCAACTAAATGAAGTCTCTAACTCTAGGAACACAAAGGCGACCATCAAACCATAGTATCCCATCTAAATCTATAGAGGCCTAGCCACCCTCATCTCATAATACTAACTCTCAAAGATCTACCAATGCTCTATCCTCAAACTGCCAGCCACGAATCTAACCCAAAAGAGATGAGCAAGCTCCCCAAAAAGCCAAAATTAGTCTGGAATCTAAGATGTCCAACCTGACCATCCTATTAGCCAAAGACTGGATGTCCAAGGCTAGGGGTCGCTCCACAGCATAAAAGTAAGCTAAACTACATATACTCCCCATCTTCTGGCTCAAGGCATCCACTACTACATTTGCCTTGCTCGAGTGTTAAAGGATAGATATGTCATATTCGGCTAATAGCTCAATCTAGCGCCGCTATCTAGAATTAAGATACCTATGACTTATAATATACTATAAGCTATGGTGATCTGTATATATCTAGCAATGGACTTTGTATAAGTAGTACCTCCACTTATTGAGCACGAAAACTATCACCGCCAACTCTAGGTCATGAGTTGGGTAGTTTCTCTCATGCACTCTCAATTGTCTAGAAGCATAAGCAATAAATCGGCCCCACTGCATCAGTATACATCCAATACCTACACTAGAAGCATTACAATATGCCAAAAATATACCTCCTTCAACTGGAAGAGTCAGAAAAGGAGCGGTGGTGAACAACTCCTTGAGCTTCCAAAAGCTCAACTCACACTCCTCAGACCACATAAAAGGAACATCTTGGCGGGTCAAATAGGTCAATGAGGCTGTAATTATGGAGAAACCCTTAATGAAGCACCTATAATACTCAGCCAATTTGACGAAGCTCCGAATCTTTGTAACAGATGTGGCCCTAGCCCAACCACAAATAGCCTTAATCTTCACTAGATCCACCATGATACCCTCTTTGGAACCATGTGTCCAAGAGATGCCATAGACTCCAACCAAAAATCGTACTTTGAGAATTTAGCATAAAGTTACTAATCTCTCAAAGTCTGGAGCACAACCCTCAAATGTTGTACGTACTCCTCTCTAGTTTGTGAGTATACAAGTATATCACCAATGAATACAATCATGAAGCAGTCAAGATAAGGCTTGAATACTCGATTCATAAGGTCCATAAAAGTTGTGGGGGAATTAGTAAGCCCAAAAGACATCATAAGGAACTCGTAGTGGCCATAGCGAGTCTGGAAAATAGTCTTAGGAATGTTGTCTTCTCTAATCCGCAACTGGTGGTAGCCATACCTCAAGTCAATCTTAGAAAACATGGCTACACCCTGAATCTAGTCAAATAGATCATCGATACGAGGCATGTGGTAATGATTTTTTACCGTAACATTGGTCAGCTGCCTATAATCAATACACATCTGCATAGTCCCATCCTTGTTCTTAAAAAATAGGACGGGTGCATCCTACGATGATATACTTAGATGAATAAATCCCTTACCTAGAAGATCCTCAAGATGTACATTGAGCTCTGTAGGGGCCATATGGTAAGGTGGTATAGAAATGGGCTTAGATCCCTGCTCCAAATCTATGGAAAAGTCAATATCTCTCTCTGGGGGTAGGCCAGGTAGGTCAGTAGGGAAGACATCAGTAAGCTCCCTAACCACAGGAACTAAATCAACAGTAGGGGCCTTAGTGGACACATCACAGACATATGCTAAGTACGCCAATCACCTAGACGAAAATAGCTATCTGGTTTGCATAAAGGATATGATCCCAGCCGATGAGAGACTAGATGCCCTGCCATAGGACCAGGGGAATGCTAGGTATGGATAATATAATGGTCTTGGCATAACAGTCCAAAACTACATGATGAGGGGATAGCAAATCCATGCCTAGAATAACATCGAAGTCCAACATATTAAGTAAAATAAGATCTTCCCGAGTCTTATGCCCCTAAATAGTAACCACATAAGATCTACAAACTTGATCTACTACTAAGGAATTCCTTACCGAGGTCGAAACATACAACGACACCTCAAGTGACTCATAAGCAATACCTAGACGGGGAGAAAAATATATAGACACATAGGAATACGTGGAATCTGAATCAAACAAAACTAAACCAGTCTGCTAACAAATAAGGATAGTACCTATGATAACATCATCTGATGTCTCAGCCTCTGTCCTTGACAAAGCAGCATAGAAATAGCCTTGTTGGCCTCTCCATGACTATCCACCCGGCTACCTGACCTGTCTCCCCGAGGACCTCCCCGAAACACCCTATTGACTATCACCATATCCCTGACCCCATTCTATATCTCTAGGTGGAGGTGGCACTATTGCCAATGGTCTAGCCCAGTAGGGACACTCTATCCATGTGCTCTAGTGAGCTACAATCAAAGCATTCTAAAGTTAAGAAGCTTTTGATAACTCATCCGCGGTAGGAAGGAAACAAATTTGATCCCCTCGAGCTCTTTCATGTAGTGGAAACCCTCGAATGGGTATGTCTACCCTTAAATGCTGGCAGGATGGCCTAAATCGGTCGACTAGACAGACCCTACTAGTACCTATCCTACTAGAACCACTGGCGAGGCCTGTCATAACTATCATGGCCCCTAAATTGGGACACACTATAGCTACCCTGATGTTTGGGCCTCCAATTTCTTCCCCCTTAGGCCTCGCAATGAATAATCTTAATAGTGCGGGTATTCTCCTTTCAAACTAGATAACAACAGTATCCTCGCTAATGATTCAACTGGTGAGCGATAAAGTCAGTGCCCCTGGACTCCACAAGACCCAAGTAGTAGAGGTGCTCTTGACAGGTAGTCAAGAACTCCATGGTATCCTCGCCAATAAAAATATCAGGGATGACATCTTTTGAAAGACTCCTAACATCTTCTACTCCTATACTGACATCACACCTACTATGAATTTTGGCGAGGGTACAATAACAGGTAGAGGTGGTTGAACCTTAGGTACTGGCTGGGCGGGCAGATCCCGCGGTATTAGTATGCCCACTGCTAGGGTCAGGGCTTATGGTACAACCACAATAGCTGTGAGGAGCTGCACAATCGCTGCTTATAGTGCTGGGGTCATAATTGGTGTAACTAGAGGCTGTGCAGTTGGTGGTAGCCCCTCTGTCTGAGGAGGAATGAGAGCATCTTGATGCCCCTCTACTGTTTTGGCTTTATCTCTGGGTTTGGAGCTGGTCCTGCTCCCCCTGCCTACTCTATAGGGCTGGCCTTTAGGCCAACCCGGTGCAGGTGGGTCATCATCACCGGTAGTGCTGCGCGTACGAACCATCCCTATGAAAGAGTGAAATAAATGAGATTTTAGGAAACCAATAAGACACAAAAATACACAAAATTAAACAACATAGAGATCGTTCCTAACGACATCCTATAGCCTCCCGAAGATAAGTTACAGATGTCTCCGCACCTATACGCGAGACTCTACTAGATGTTAGCTCTGTACAAGTGAGACCAATGAACACGGGGCTCTGATACCACAGGTTATGATGATACTAACTATAATCCACCAGTAGGTAAGCCAATCTGTAAACCCAGAACATCAAGTAATGGGTTTGAAGACAGAAACTAAACAAGAGTGGAAAATTATAAAAATAAGCAAAATAAATAAGTGGAAACAAACCAAAACATGATATAAACAGCTAAAGATCCCTCCCAGAACTTGGAAGTCACAAGTACAGAGCTACTACAAAATAAAAGATGTGTACAAGTCCTGAAAGTGGACCAAAAATATATACAACAACTGGCTAGTCTCAAAAGGCAAAAGACGAGCCATCCATACTGAAGGAGACAAAAATGATCCAAAACGCCAAGTGCTCACCTTAGTTTCTGAAGTTGACTGCAACAGGCTCGATCTATCCACGATAGTAGCTAGTACTCATTCCTGCATCACCAAAGTAGATGTAGAGTATAGTATGAGTACCAAGAGAACAGTTACCCAGTAGTCATCATAGGCCGACTGAGCAGAAAAAGTAAAAAACTAATAATATAAAAATATGGAATAAGCATAAATAGGAATCATCATAAGCATCTAAAGTGAAATGTGTACTATCTACGAGAACTACAGCTAACTATAATCATCTAGCACCCCATAAGCCCAACCAATACACTTATGCGCAAGTTACACAAAAACTCGAATGAACCCCCATAAGCCTGCCGAGTACACCGAATAGCTACAACTACCAAGGCTGGGAACCAAGGATTGGCGATGTTAGGAACCAAGGAATTATATCATTTCCAAAGCCAGAATCTCAAGAGTCAACGAACTAAGGGTGACTGAGGGGTTGAGGACGGGATTGGGACCTAGATGCTTGCCCGAATGTCCAACGTGGACAAGGACGGGACTGAGTACCAGGATGCTTGCCATAAGACATTAGTGCGTTCAAGGTCGAGACTGGGTACTCGGATGCTCGCCATAACACATCGATATTATTGAGTCTAGGGCTAGGTACCCAAATGCTCGTCATACTACCAAGCCGACAGAGGCCAGGGCTGGGTAATAGAATGCTTCTTGATAATTTAGAATGGAGGCCAGGACTAGGTACCTGGATGATCATAGATAATTTATCCCATGGTGTGAGTATTCTCCTTTCAAACTAGACAACAACAGTACTGATAATCTCCTTCCCAATATGTCAATCGATATACAGCAAAAACTTGAACCAGAGCCGAAGTCAAATGATCACAAAGTCTAGTATTGCCAATGCATCTTGAAAGTTATGAATATACCGATTTAATGATTAGGGTGCTCTTAAGAGCAAGGGTATCGCCTAGCTAAGACAAAACTACCAGTCACTAGCCCGCTACACCATTCTACAAGGACCTAAATCCTCCATAGCGATGCTGGGGCATCTAAAGCAAGTTCCAACATCCTATACTAAGGTCAATATGATCCACAATGCCAAATATAAAAAATTATCTTCACCTAAAGTTCTAACATTCATCAGAGAGATCACATGTTTTTAATTACCCAAAATGACCGATAAAAGCCTAAAACATGACTTCTAACACCTAAGATATAAAGATAAGCTACCCAACCAAAATTCCATACATCTGAACATGATTTCACACATTCTGGTTTAATATAAAAAAAAAAGTCGTAGCCTACCTATAGGCTGAACATGCGAGCTCTAAATCACGAAATCAAAGCCTTTCCTTTTCGAGTGGCCTCCGAATGTTGCCACACTATTAACAATAGAACCACAATGTTAATATGATCGTTATGACACTAAAATTATCAAATTCGAAGATGGACCATCTTCAGAGTCTAAAATTAGGAATTGTAGGACTTGCTCCGTAATTCATGGAATTGAATATGAGAATAGGCTCTAACTACTACCCCCCATATCATGCTCCGAGAAGGGACATAATTCACACCCCAAATCAGCCCCAACACTATCTTGCATTCATGATCAACCTCAAGCTTTAAGAACTTAGAAATGCTGGAAAAAAGAGAAATTACCTTAAGGGGAAGCTTCAACATCTATTTCTGAGCACACCACTGGATTCCCCTAAAATATCTATGCAAAATAGCCCTTTGAATCACCCAAATCGCCCAAGAATTGAAGAAGAAATAAAACATTGAAATTTGATTCAAAATCTGAAAAATCAAGTCTTAAGAATGACCCTTAGGTGTATCTTTAGCGACCACACATGGATCGCTTAACCGACACCCACATGAAAGACGGGCATCGCTTTTGCGACTACTAGTTGCTTAAGTGACCACTCACTTTAGCGGCACTCACCTTACAGGGCTTGTCACTTTAGCGAGCTTTGCCCACTTAAGTGACACTTGATTTAGCGACTAGGGGTCGCTTAAGCAACAACATCAGATACAACTAGTGCAAAAACAAGTTTAACATGCCAAATCTTCTGACTGGGTGCTCGGGATTCGTTCAAAACCCTGTGTACGCAAACAAGATATGCTACCCTATGAAATTCAATGTTTGGAACTCAATGGCATAGTTAAAATTTCCATACGAGGTCATTACGACTGAAAGGGGGTCCCATTCCCAAATGCCATTTTGAACGAACTTCCACAATGGGCCTCGCGATTAGAACGGAAGCGACGAG
Source organism: Solanum dulcamara (assembly GCF_947179165.1). Taxonomy (NCBI): domain Eukaryota; kingdom Viridiplantae; phylum Streptophyta; class Magnoliopsida; order Solanales; family Solanaceae; genus Solanum; species Solanum dulcamara. The sequence continues at coordinate 22,144,010 of NC_077246.1, read as the reverse complement.
AAGTGAATGAAGGGTTGTTCTAGACCAAACTTGATATTTTGGAACTAATTGCACTGTCAAAATTTTCATCGGAGTGCGTTTCCCAGAAAAGTTCACCAAAGTCAACTATAGGCCAAATTTTAAAGGAAAAAATGCCAAATGACCTCAAACTCATAATGATTGCCTCGGTACCCATACCAACCATGCTACTAGCCTAATTTGGCTATTTTGGAGCTAATGGAACCATCAAAATCCTGTTCTAAGGGAAGTTTGCTGAAGTTATGACCGAAGTCAGCTTTTCAAGTTATAAAAGCTCCAAAATAGGGAAACGGGTCTAAAACCCAAACGAATGACCAAGCGACCATCCTACTAGTGCCATTAAGTCATAAATGACCTGGGGTCGCTATAGGAATGCTCTAAATAGTGAAATGGGAGCAGTATTAGGAAAATGACTTGGAGGGTCAGTGACCACCCGATTCCTTAGGTCATGATGACACCTACTATAACCCACCAATAGGTAAGCCAACCCGTAAACCTAGAACTCCAAGTAATGGATTTGAGGGAAACAACTAAATAAGTGAAAGTAAATCAAAACATGCTATAAATAACTAAAATCCCTCACAGAACCTGAAAGTCATAAGTACAGAGCTGTCACAAAATAAAAGATGAGTACAAGTCCTGAAAGTGGACCAAAAATATATATACAACAATTGGATAGTCTTAAAGATAAAATATGGGCCATCCATATTGAAAGAGACCAAAACAATCCAAAAATGTCAAGTACTCACCCTAGTCAATAAAGCTGACTGCAATAGGCTCGATCTATCCACGACGTTAGCTAGTGCTCGATCCTGCATCATGAAAGTAAATACAAAGTATAGTATGAGTACCAAGACAATGGGTACCTAGTAGGCATAATAGGCCGACTAAGCAGAAAAGGTAAAAAGAATATGAAAAAGAGGAATAGAGGAATAAGCCTAAATAGGAATCAACATAAGCATCCAAAGTGAACAGAGTACTGTCTAAGAGAACTATAGCTAACTATACCCAATTGGACCCCATAAGCCCAGCAGGGACACTCTTGCATAAGTTAAATAAAAATCCAAATAAACCCCCATAAGCCCGCTGAGTACACAGAATAGCTACAACTACCAAGGCTAGGAACCAAGAATTTGCGATGTCAGGAACCAAAGAACTGTATCATTTCCAAGCCCAAAATCTGCAAGATTTAACGAACAAGGGGTGCCTTAGGGGTCAAGGCTGGGACTGGGACCCAGATGCTCGCCCGAATGTCCAATATGGCTAAGGTCGGGACTGGGTACCCGGATGTTTGCCATAATACATCGATGCGGTCGAGGCCAGGATTAGGTACCCGAATGCTCTTCGTAACATATTAATATGATCGAGGCCAGGACTGGGTACCTGGATGCTCTTCATAGTAGCAAGCCAGCAGAGGTCGAGGCTGGGTACCCAGATATTCCCCTATAATTCAGAATAGAGGTTGGTACTAGGTACTCGGATGCTCGTAAATAATTTATTCCATGGTGCCAAATATTCTCCTTTCCAACTAGACAACAATAGTACCAAGAATCTCCTCTCTAAGGCGCCAACTAATTTGCTGCCAAAACTTGAACAGTAGCCAAAGCTAAATGGTCATGAAATCTAGTATTGTGATGCATTTCAAAGTCATGATTATACTGAGTTATGGATGAGGGTGTTATTAAGGAAAGGGTATCATCTAGCTAAGGCCAACTACTAGTGCCATTAAGTCATAAATGACCTGGGGTCGCTATAGGAATGCTCTAAATAGTGAAATAGGAGCAGTATTAGGAAAATGACCTGGAGGGTCTGTGACCACCCGATTCCTCAGGTCATGATGACACCTACTATAACCCACCAATAGGTAAGCCAACCCGTAAACCTAGAACTCCAAGTAATGGATTTGAGGGCAACAACTAAATAAGTGAAAGTAAATCAAAACATGCTATAAATAACTAAAATCCCTCACAGAACCTGAAAGTCATAAGTACAGAGCTGTCACAAAATAAAAGATGAGTACATGTCCTGAAATTGGACCAAAAATATATATACAACAATTGGATAGTCTTAAAGATAAAATATGGGCCATCCATATTGAAAGAGACCAAAACAATCCAAAAATGTCAAGTACTCACCCTAGTCAATAAAGCTGACTGCAATAGGCTCGATCTATCCACGACGTTAGCTAGTGCTCGATCCTGCATCATGAAAGTAAATACAAAGTATAGTATGAGTACCAAGACAATGGGTACCTAGTAGGCATAATAGGCCAACTAAGCAGAAAAGGTAAAAAGAATATGAAAAAGAGGAATAGAGAAATAAGCCTAAATAGGAATCAACATAAGCATCCAAAGTGAACAGAGTACTGTCTAAGAGAACTATAGCTAACTATACCCAATTGGACCCCATAAGCCCAGCAGGGACACTCGTGCATAAGTTAAATAAAAATCCAAATGAACCCCCATAAGCCCGCTGAGTACACAGAATAGCTACAACTACCAAGGCTAGGAACCAAGAATTTGTGATGTCAGGAACCAAAGAACTGTATCATTTCCAAGCCCAAAATCTCCAAGATTTAACGAACAAGGGGTGCCTTAGGAGTCAAGGCTGGGACTGAAACCCAGATGCTCGTCCGAATGTCCAACATGGCTAAGGTCGGGACTGGGTACCCATATGTTTGCTATAATACATTGATGCGGTCGAGGCCAGGACTAGGTACCCGGATGCTCTTCGTAATATATTAATATGATCGAGGCCAGGACTGGGTACCTGGATGCTCTTCATAGTAGCAAGCCGGCAAAGGTCGAGGCTGGGTACCCAGATGTTTCCCCATAATTCAGAATAGAGGTTGGTACTAGGTAACCGGATGCTCGTAAATAATTTATTCCATGGTGCCAAATATTCTCCTTTCCAACTAGACAACAATAGTACCAAGAATCTCCTCTCCAAGGCGCCAACTAATTTGCTGTCAAAACTTGAACAGTAGCCAAAGCCAAATGGTCATGAAATCTAGTATTGTGATGCATATCGAAGTCATGATTATACTGAGTTATGGATGACGGTGTTATTAAGAAAAGGGTATCATCTAGCTAAGGCCAACTACTAGGCACTAGCCTACTACACCATTCTACAAGGATATAAGTCTGCCGAAACTATATTGGGGAACTGAAAGTAGGTTTACTACCTATACTAGGGACAACATACTCTAAAATATCAACAACATGCTCATTCAACTCTCCTAACAATACCAATGAATAACGATAAGATACACATGCTTCCAGATACCCGAAAACTCGATAAAAAGCCTAAACAAGATTTCTAACACCTAAGCTATAGAGATATGATACTCAACCCAGTTCCATCAATATCAACATGATTTCACATATTCCAGCTCAATCTAAAGAAAGAAAAGCAGTAAGCTACCTGTAGGCTGAACACGCAAGCTCCAAATTATAGTACTAGAGCCTTTCCCTTTCGAGCGGTCTCAGAACGCTATCAGCTGTCAAAAATAGAATCACATCATTGATATGGTTATTTAGACACTAATTTCATAATTTTTAGAGACAGACCAATTTCGGCGTCTAAAATGGGAAATGTGGGAGTAGCGTCTGGAATTTCAAATTTGACCGCAAAAGTAGGTTCTAAACATCACCCCACACTAAAAAATCAACAATATAACACAATTCGGGGTGAGAAACTATGCAGGACGAGCTTGCAACCATAATTTCACAAACTTGATCATCTAATTTTGAAAAACTGAGACTCTTCCAACCCAAATAAATTACACTATGACGATATTTATGAAAAACTCCACAAATCCATCCTAAAAAATCACTCAAATTAGGTTTAAATTGATCAAGTTACAACTTCCACAATTTCAAAAAAATACAACTCCAAAAATTACTAGAGAAGTATATAGATTCAATTTCTTACCTCACACGAAGCTTCTCCTCACATTTCTGAGCTTACCACTAGATTCCCTATGAAAATCTCTTGAATTTGGACCTTTAGATCGTCAAATTTGAGATTAAAACAAAGGAGAAATTGAGGTATAAAGTGAATCTAATTTCCAAGTAAATGCTGAAATTGATTGCTTTAATAGAGGCGAGGGTGCACTAAATACGGTGCACCACCAGATTTCAGCAATTACCAAATCCTTGGTTTCGATGCTCTGGACTTATCTAGAGTAAGAAAAACACAAACCGTATATAGAATCAGATTGGAAATAATATTCTGGACTTGAAGGTGTAGTTGAAATTTCCATCAGAGATCATTACAATCAAATGTGGGTCTCACCTCTAAATATCAAAATCCACTGAGGTGGTCAAAATGAAATCAAAAGTCTCAAGAACCAAACAAAAGGACGTTCTAGTCTAAACTCGATGTTCCAGAGCTAACCACACTATCATAATTCCCATCCAAGTGAGTTTTCCAAGAAAGTTAACCAAAGTCAATTATAGGTCAAATTTCAAAGACAAAAACACCAAATGAAACTCATTCCGACAATGCTACTAGCCTAATTTTTCCATTCCAGAGCTAATGGAACCATCATAATTTTGTTATGAGGTATTTTTGTTGATGTTATCAAAGTCAAATTTTCAAGTTATAAAAGCTCCAAAATAGGAAAACGGGTCTAAAACCCAAACTAATGACCAGGCGACCGTGCTACCGGCGCCATCAGGTCATAAATGAACTGGCATCGCTATAGGAATACTCTAAATGATGAAATAGAAGCAGTATTAGGAAAATGACCTGGAGGTTCATTACAGGTTCATTACAATTATCCTTCAGTTGGTAGGAGACAAGTTCAACTCCCTCTATCTTTGTGGCATGCATTGCTTTCAAGATCTTCCGCATATCATTAATAAAGTTTTGAAGGTCTTGCTCAACCTTGGAACCTGTGAAGACCAATGGGTTCATTCTAAGAAACTCCCGAATCCAACAAGCAGTAGATGACTCTTGGGAACTGATGCCTGGGGCGGCGATATTCTGACGATTAGACTTTGCAGCCATTAATTAGGTGAACATAGATATAGTTCCCCTAAATTTAACCTTAGAAGTCATTGTGGGCTGAGTAGTCTGTAGAACTTCTTGAGACCCATTTTTGACTACATTCTCATTCTCAGCAGCTTAGACTTGGTTCCGGGTCTGCATTCCGAATGGTCGTAGAATCTTATCCTCAAAAATGTTCCTCTGACTCAAGTATCTTTTGGAAGGTATGACTTAAAATCGTGAAATGCACAAATTACAACGAGATTTCATAGAGTTAAACTCTATAGCACGAGATGGCGTATGAAAGAAGTGAAACAATTCCTAATGTTATGTAGCCTCTCTATTATAAATGTAGAGCACTTCATATCGATAAAAAAGACTCTAATAGACTCAACTTCATAGATTCTAAGTTGTTCATGCCCCGAGTCTACACCGTATGTGTAGACGACACTCAAAACCCAATGCTATTTCCCAAGCAAACCCTTGGTCTACCTGATTCACTAAGTAGAATAATTTTATTATTAAAAGAACTCATATGGGAATAATAAGTGCATTAAATTAACTCCAAAAATAAATCTCAAAACTCAATCATATGGATAATGAAATATAACTCAATTTTTAAAGAAAACTCAATGAATAAATTGAATATTGCCTGACTAGTCTACGAAGCTTTTAACTCCTGACTCTAAAATAGGTACTGGGACAGGACCACCACTACCTCGAGTTGGTAATTAAATGATTCAATAAAAGACTGAATAATTCTCAAGAGCTCCTCTTAATGCAAAAATGTCTCACTAAAACTGGGCAGAAAGCTGATCTTCAATGGTGCGCCTATTGAGGATCTCTATCACCTATGTCTGCATTATGAAAAGATGCAGCACCAAATGGCTTCAGTACATGGGATGTACATTATGTAAAATAGCTGAAAAGAAACTTAGTCATGATGCTTAAATCAAGAAACTCAGCTCTAAAAATAACCCAACTTAATAAAGCATACTAATTAATGATTCCTTTCTTAATCACTTAGTCTTTCTTACACTAATTTACTCAGCTATTGCATATTTTATCACATATTCTTTTTAGTTAATGACATTTATTTTCCACGTAATCCTCAACATAATTTACAAAATTCAGTTGGGACCCATATTTGTGGACCTCGAAAGGTGCCTAATACCTTTTTTCTAGTTAATTTGAATTCTTACCCGATCTATGATTTTGCAGATGCTTTAAATTAAATTTTCTTTATATTTTTATTATAGAATGTGCCCTAACATGTATTTAATTCATTAGGTGATGACTCTTTTTTAAAAAAATCCTAAGAAGAGTTGTCACATTGTTGTATTTCATTTTGAAAACAATCAAGTGCGACATTGTGTGTGAATGCTGGAGAAGCTAACGCCAGATGATTGAGTCTAGGACTTCCTCTTGGAATTTCAAGATTTTTGAAATACTTATTTTGTAGTAGTGCATTCATTGCTTTAAAAAGTACTTTAAATGTGAAAACAAATAAGGCGGGAGATAATGGATCTCTTTGCTTCAACCCCCTAGATGATGAGAACAAACCAAATGATTAACCATTCATAAGTATAGAGTGCCAATTGTACCCTATAAACCTAAAATCATATCAATAATTATCTCTTCAAAATCTATTTCTCTCAATACATTGATTAAAGAAAGTCATTTCACTTTCTCATAAGATTTCATCATATCAAGTTTAATAACACAATTTACAGTTTTCCTCTTTTTCTTATGTCTGTGATGATCTTCTGTACTAGAAGAATATTTTTTGAAATTCTCCTAGCTTTTACAAAATCTTCCTATTCTGGAGAAATCACTTCTAATAGCATTTTCTTGATTCTCTCACGAATTATTCTACAGAATAATTTATTCACAAAGTTGCTTAATGAAATAGGTTTCATGTATGAGAAAGTGTTTATCTCTAGCATCTTTGGAAGAAGCACTAGGTTGGTATGAGTTATGAGAAAGTTTTTACAATGTTGGGAATATCATCTCCAATAAGGTCCTACGTGTCATGATAAAAAAACTCATGTTAGCTCATTCAAACCTCCCGCACTATCTCTGTTTTGCTTCATTACTGCTTGCTTGACTACTTCCTTTGAGGTTAGATTGATCGTTTTGGGATTAACTTATCATTGAAATAAGTTCTTCGATCATTATAAATTAGTTGCATCATCATGTTTAATGAAAATATTTTTAAAAAATCTCACTATTTTTTCTAATATCTTCCTGCTTTTCCAGTCATTCCCTTTCTTCAATCTGAATATTTGCCACCTCTGATCTACTTTTTCTTCCTTTGGCTTGTGTGTGAAAGCATTTAGTATCTCAATGCAATTTAGCTTTCTTGTTTATGAAATTTCTCTTCTCTTTGTAGTTATTTGTTTTATTCAGCTTGTGCTTTGTGGAGTTTTTTCCTATTATTTGCATTTGAATCATCTTTAAATTTTTAAATTTCCCTTTCAATACTCTGATTACTTCTTCTAGTATTGCAATCTCCTAGAATATATTTTCAAAGATTGCCTTGCTCCTTTGAGACAAAGTTATTATTAACATTATTCAGTTTATAATGGAACACAATGAATGGATTTCTTGCAAATTATATGGTAATATTGTATCACAACCCCCTTGTTTCAGTATATTCCCATTCCTTGTACAATACTTGAAAAAGTGGAGTATGATACTACCCACTCCTTTGTATAGTTTTCACCTCTATCATAGAAAATTGATCTTGCATTTCTAAGTTCGTCAATACTTTATCAAGTCTCTTAAAAATGCATGATTCATCTGTTCTCCCATTCATCCATGTATATTTGTCTCTCTTGAATCCTTGATCCATCTAGTTCTCTTTTTCTTTAGTAATCATACTAAAATCATAGAAGTCCTTTATTTCTGTATTGTTACTGGTAGTCCCCCTAGTTCTCTTTTTCTTTAGTAATCATACTTAAATCCTCTCCAATAATTCATGGTAATTGCATACCTTTTGCCAATTCATAAAGTGACTCCCGTAGTTGTAATCTTTCAGATTGACTATATTGAGCATACATTAGAGCCACTATCAACTCTTTTCCTGGCTCTAATTGTTAAGCTTCAATGTAAGTGGTTGGTCCTCATCCACCATAATTATCACCTTCATTTCAACATCAATGAAAGCCCAAATTTTTCTATTTACATTTTTCAAAGCTATCTCCATTCCCAAATTTCTTATGTAGACCTCTATCTTCATAATTTTTTGAATTGGTTCAAATAATCCTATAAAGTCAAAATGTTGTCTTCTATATGATTAATTTTATGAATACTTTTTAATTATTTACCGATCTAATATTCTATTTTAAGACATTGATTTGGATCTATTGTCTTTGGACATTGTATTTCTTTTTTGTTTTATCAAAATTTGTGCGGCAACATTATCTCATGTTATCTTTTTCCTCTACTTCTGCATTATGATTTTTACTTATTCTATTTGTTTAGTATATAATCCCTTTCCCTTGCAATCTGATCAATATTTTTCTCCAAATCTTTCTTTTTTCTTATCTCTGCTAAAGGTATTGTCACATGTGACGAACTTCAATTAAGGCCAACATATCATTCCCCTCTTGAATTTTTACTCCCTTTTCTGTTGATTCTACATTTATGTGTTGTTAGTATTCTTCTTTGCATTATCTTCTTCCTTTTCTCTCTTTTGATATCTGTCATGTATTTCCTCTTCTTTGTTATCTACATCACTCTTGTCCTTCTTTACTTTTTTCTTTTGTGTTATCATTACTATTGGAGATTTTGTCTTATTTGCATCATCTTTGTCAAAGTTTTGACTGACCTAGTGTTTTGTGCTCTTCCCTACAATTAGTTTTTCTTTCCTTAAATTACTTTATATTTTATTATCTATCTTTGTCTCCTTTTATTAGACCTTCTCTACCTTAAACTTGTAATTAAATGACTGAATAAAAGACTAAATAAGACTCAAGAGCTCCTCTGAATGCAAAGAAGTCTTATTAAAACTGGGAAGAAAAGTGATCTTCAATGGTCCGCCTGTTCAGAATTTCTATCATGTGTGTCTGTATCATGAAAAGATGCATCACAAAATGGAGTCAGTACATGGAATGTATGATATGTAAAATAGATGAAAAGAAACTTACTCATGATACTCAACTCTGAAAGTAGATCAACTCAATAAAGCATTCAATATAGTAAAATAATTCTTAAAAGATAGGAATCAGTCAATGTAACTCAGTGTATAAAAATAGGATATTTTACTCTTGGGGAGTTTCTTTTACCAACAACCATCACTGCTGAGCTACGTGATCATAGAACGAACTCATGTCGTTACCACAATAATCAAATATCTTGCCAGGTTAAAGGACGCAAACGCATATTAAGGAGTCGCATGTATGAACGGTACGATCCTATCCTATATTGGCTATGGAGTTTGAGTCATTCTACACTCTTACTCAAATTGGTGCTGAATACTACTCCCAAAAATATAGTTTATTACGCTCATAACTCAAGTGAGTATATTTACTCAATTAACTCATTTGATCTCTTTTGAACTTAGCTCAACTCTCAACTCATATTTTCCCTTTAAAGAATATGATCTTAACTCAATGAATGCATAAATATATTATGTAGCTTCTCAAATCAATCTAAAATAGATGGTTGAAAGTGTTTATACTCATGCTCAAAATGTTAATTAAGAGACTTCTCAACTCAACTTAGGCTTAAAATATTTTCAAGTAGATAATGAAAATAATCATTCTTTAACTCAAAGAAGTGCATAAAATAATTTAATGCCAGAATCAACTACAGTTCATGTTAATGCATACATGAATCCATAATCTCAAAACTCAACTCAACAAAGTATAATCAAACATATACGATACTCAATAAGAATTTTATATAAACAACTCCCGAATTCATCTTATCTAAATTGAAACTCAAACTCGAACTCAACTTGACTATAGAAATATATAAGACCCGAGGACAAACTTAGTCCATTATTCTAATAGCCTTACATACCTCGAATAAAGATTAACTCAGAAAAAATCAAAGACTTGACGTTAAACTCTTGAACCCTAGCTCTTCTCATTCTCTCCAATGTGTGCTCTCAAAATTTCTAAGTGTTAATGTGGGAAAATGGTACTGATAAGGGGCTAAATTTAGTCCCCAAATGGCTTGGGCTAAGTTTGGGAAAGGTGGGAAAAAGATCGAAATGCCCCTCATTAAAATAACTAAGCCATCTACGAGGCCCTTCCTATGGGTCGTAGGAGCACCTACGGACCATAGGGCCCTCCTTCTAGGACTAGGGGTCTGAATTCTGGACTTACTAGAAATTGCATAAGGGGTCTACAACCACCCTTCTATGGGTCGTAGGCCTAGGGATGGGTGGTAGGGATAGGGATCGTAGGGATCCAAGCACTTTGCCTAAGTTTTTAATATTGGACCTACGAATCCTTTCTTATGGGTCATAGGATTGTGTATGGAAACCTGCTAACTCATTGGAAAAGTACGACACATAAGAGATACTGCATCTCTAGGACTCACCCACGAGCCCCTCCTATGGTCCGCAGGAACTCCTATGGGCCATAGAAGCCAGTCATAGGGAGGGTTGAAGAAGCTCAAGTATTTCTAATTAGTGGGGTGAACTATAATGACCACCTACGAATGGCCACCTACGAATCGTAGGTACTCCTACAGATAGTATTTACCACTCGTAGGCACTGGGCAGTCTATTTTTTACGTTTTCTCAGGTTTTCTCTTAGTTCAACTCGATCTAAGCTAGAATAGTATGGGGTGTTACAATTTGTCTTCTTCCTCTTCCATTCAATACTTAGCCTTTGAATCATTTTTTTCTACAAAACAACTACAAAACACGTCAAATCGACTAAAACGCATTGGAGAACTTACAATAATTGTAAGTTTTAAGCATAAAAAATGTTTTAAATCCATGGCTCATTAAGACAATATTGAAATAAAATAATTAGATCATCCTCGAAAGATAAGGACTTACCAAAATGTGTTATTGAGCTGACTTGAGATAACACTATCCGTGAGCTGGATACTGAGCATTAGAACCTTTATTATAACACAATATAGAAAGAAAGTATGCGGTCAGTACTTTGAATATACTAACTATGTAAGATATGCATGAATAATATAGTAACTAAATGAGCTAAACTATAAAATATAACTGATGCAATGACCAAGTAAAATAACATTAAAATTGAAACTGTTGTATTAAAAATACTAAATACTTGCTCATGAAATAATTTGAAATAGTGACTAACAGTGAGAGATAATAAAATATATATATAATCATGTGATCTACTACATAGAGTTTGATGTATGATCCACATCAAAAGGACCTAATATGCTTTGACAGGGTATAAATGCTGATCCAAGCTAATGTAGATCTCTAGGCTAATGTCTTTAAACACTAAGGTTACGACCTCAACTGATGGGAAGCCCCTTAAATCCTATGGTTTAACTTAGGTTTGATACTTAGAGATTTCTACTAACGGTCTACGAATGCTGAGCAAAATTCTTCATCCCAAAATCTGCTTAGTGCTAAGTAAAACTCACATGGAAACATACAGTAAACTAAATAGTAATAATTTGATACTAAGTTACAATACTAATAATTGATAAATATTGATTAGCTCATAAATCATGATTTAACTAATAACACACAGATAATAACTGAAAGACACTATTTAAAAGTATCTAAAATTATGAAATCGGATAATCTGAAAAATGCATCTGAAATTACATAATTTTTAGTCATGAAAATATTTTTATACCAAGGGTTCATGAGAATACTAATTGAAAACTTGAAATCATGAGTAAAACATGCAATTAAAGGTTATTCATAAAGAAGAACTGAATTTGAATGAAAATCCATGATGATCATGGGAACCCTAGGTTTATAGAAGAATTATAAGCTTGAAAATATGAGGTTTCATTGGGACTTATTGGGTCTGGGATACTCATTGATGAAATCCTATATACCTAGAGTAGAAATCACTATCTTGAATCTTGGAATGAAGAATTGAAGCTTTGAAACGCTAGATCTTGTTTGAGAGGAAACTTGAGAGAGAAGAAAGTTAATTCAGGAGAGTTATGTGTGTATGAGAGGTTAGGATCACTAGAAATCCCTTAATCCCACTTAGAATAGTCCAAAACAACTTACTATAGGTATTAAAAAAATAAAAAAATACCAAAATAACCTTAATAAAAATCTATTGGAAGGCATCTACAAAGGCCATCTACGGTCTGTGGTTCCATCTATGGACATAAAACCCTATCCCTAGAAATTAGGCTAAGATTATGAGTTTATGAAGTTTTTATCCATGAGACCCTTTTAAATCTGTAGTTCCAACTATGACTCGTAAGTGGGATTCAAACAAATTAGTCTTAGGTTTCATGGCTTTGGTTTACAAGATCTTTTTATGACCCATAAAATTATCTATGACCCATGATTCCCTCTTGTCTGTTCAAGTAGAATTTCCAAGCTTCTGATGTTGATCAACGACCCTAATCTATGACGTATAAAATTACTTACGGCTCATAGGCTTGGCTCATAAATCTGATACTTAAATTTCTATTTTCTGAAGTCTCATCTACAAATCCCATCTATGGTCCATAGTTCCTTTTACGACCCATAGATAGAATTCGTAAAATCCAATATTAGCAAGACCATTCATGGACAACCTGTTGAGAGCATCTGTCACTATAATGGCTTTTTCTAGGCGGTGTAAGACACTTATGTCATAATCTTTCAACACTCAATCCATCTTTTCTGAAGAAGATTTATTTCCTTCTGATTTAACACATATTGTATGCTCTTATGATCTGTGAACATATCAACATGAACACCATAAAGGTAGTGCCTCCAAATTTTAAAGGGAAACACCACTGTTGCCAACTCAGGATCGTAAGTTGTGAAGTTTCTTTCATGAACCCTAAGTTGCCTGGAAGCATATGCTATGAAATTTTCATGTTGCATCAATATACAATCAAGACCAATTCTGGAAGCATCACAATACACCACAAAATCATTTGAACCTTCTGGTAGAGTAGAAACTGAGGCTGATGTAAGTCGAATCTTCCACTCCTAAAAACTCTTCTTAGAAGCTTTAGACTAATGAAACTTGACTTTCTTATGAGTCAACTTGGACAAAAGATAAGTAATGAAGGAAAATCCTTTCATAAATCGTCTGTAGTAACATCTAAAACTAAGAAACTCCCGATATCTAAGGTCTAGGCCAATTCTTAACTACTTTAGTCTTTTGAAGATCAACTTAATGTCCTCTTTGAAAATAATATGACCAAGAAACGCTACCGACTCAACCAAAATTTAAGCTTGCTGAACTTAGCAAATAACTGGCGGTCCTTGAGAATTTGGAAGACACTTCTCAAATGTCCTACATGTTCATCCTAGCTCCGGGAATAGATCAAAATATCATCTATGTAAACAATGAAGAACATATCCAAATAATGTAACTAGCCGAGACTACCTCTTAATCATGACATGGTTCTTAGAACCACATGTTACCCTAAGCTAATCTTATAATTTGGCATTACGCTAACATAACACATAAGCAATAAAAATCTGAACATAAACACAAAAGCTAAATTTGAAATACCTATATAAGTCCATAACTCTGAGGTACCCAAATATCTGAAAAATACATTAGAAGAATCTAAATTGCCTGTCTGAAGGCCTCTACTAATATGAGTTGCTAGAAAAAATGACAAGATCATCCTCAAAAGATGAGGACTCACCAAAATGTGTTGCTAAGACGATCAAAGATAACACTAACCGCGAGCAGGATACTAAACATCAAAACCTATATTATAATATAATATATAGGCAAAAAATATACAGTCAGTATTTTAAATGTACTGAGTATGTAAGATCTGCATGAATATCATAGTAATTGAATGTGCTAAACTATAAAACATAGATAATACAATGAACAAGTAAAATAACATGAAAATTGGAACTATTGTACTGAAAATAATAAATATTTGATCATGCAATAACTTAAAAGATTGACTGACTATGGGAGATACTAAAGCTAACATATAACCATGAGAGGCACTATATAGAGTTATGTATAATCCCTATCAAAAGAGACCAGTGTACTTTGTCAGGGTATAAAGGCTGATTTGAGCTAATATGGATCCACTAAGCTAATGTCTGTAGAGACTAAGGAGCCATCTTCAATTGATGAGAATCCCCTTCAATACTATGGGATCACGTAGTTTTGCAGAAAGTTATTGGTACCACTTCCTATGAGCTGACCTATGAATCGTAGGAAGTCCTACGGACTGTAGGAAGGCCTTCTGGGAAGGGAACTGAGGTTTTGAAATCTGACTAATTATGAACTCACTCTATGAGGGGTTCCTACAGAATATAGGAGGTCCTACTACCTGTAAGAAGAAACCGTAGAACGTGTTCAGAGACTAAGTAGCTTTTATTTTGTAAAGTTGGTAGGACAAGAGGGTTCTATGCCCGTAGAAGGATTGACAAGACGTAGAAAGGACTCGTAAGGTAGGTCCTGAGGTTTGAAAGTTCTACTAAGTGCATAGGAATTTGACGACTTGATTCGACGACCTGTATAACCATCGAGATTGGTAAACTTGAATAGTATAGTGAATGTCTAATTTCTAGTAGCTCAAGTTTTGGCGCACTAGTACTTCGAAGGGTTCTTACGAACCATACGATATCCTACGACCTATAAGGTTATGGTCTTAGGAGATGGGAAATTTTAAGATTGGGTTTCTATGAACTCCTGGTACTATCAGTTCATTGACCTACAACCCATAGGTCCCCGCTCATAGGTCTTTCTGGCAATGTTTAATAAAGGGTGATTTAGATATTTGCTATTCTATCAATGCCTAAGCTATGTCGTTTTGAGATGTTTTTCTAAGCCTATAAGTACCCAATTCATTCAAAATCACTTTTTTCCTTTTAAAATTAATTCATGCAACAATTCTCTCACTAACACTCTCTCCCAAGGATCAATCTTCTTCTCCAACCTAAGGTTTCAAGATCTAGTCAATTATCCATTACTTAGAGCTTGCTTTTGGGATTTCATTCTCTAGGTATGTGGTAAATCATCCATGGACCTTCTTTCATCCACGGAGTCCCAAAGGTTTTTCTCAATTATCTCTTTTATGAAATTCTTCTAAAACCCTAGTTTTGACAGTTTGTATTGGGTCAATTCAATTATACTTTTACTTAATTTCAATAATCTATTCTTGCATGATTCAATCTAAATTATATATTTTCAATGAGTTTTACAAAGACTCATGTATTATGCTATGCATTTTGATTATGAACTATGAAATTAATTATGGAATTTGAAGAAGAATTATGCATGTTTTCATGAAAGCTATGAATTATAATTCAAGTATGTTTTCAAGCAAGTAACCATGAATGTGAAAGTTTTTCACAATATGAAAGAAATTAGGATTTAGATGCTTAGAAAGATAAGTGTCTCATATGATCGTGGTTTTCAAAGAGCTATTCTTATAATGTATTTTATAATATGGATTGGTTGATTATTGATTTTCCTAATGACTATAATTTATGTATTCCATTGGAATTGACTTAGTTTAGAGATAACTTTATGGTGGGGACTCCACAAGGAGTAATAGCAACCTCTAGTTCTAAAATATGTAGCCCCATAGGTGCTTTATGATCTAGCTAGTAGATATACATATATCTCATGTTCATATTTATACGGAGTCTATCTCGGCAAGTAGCCTCTTTCTTCTCAGTGTGGTAGTTACATCGGATTCCATCTTATAGCTCACATATTTTTTAATTTCGGTTAAGGTTAATATCTCACTTATGTATATGTTATATCTATAAGCTCCTGTTGATGTTTTATGAATCATTGACTTTATTAAATAATTTCAAGTGTTCTTAAGCTTTACTTCATATTTTCGAGATATTTAGTCATGCATCACATGTTCATATTAATTATGCCCTACTATGATTTTTCACACATTTTTCTCACATACTTAGTATATTCCATGTATTAATGCATATTTTTGCCTACATTATATTATAATGTAAGATTTGATGACCATTCTATGCATTCGCTCGTGGCTAGATCTTGAGTTGCAATCAACTTGTTGGTGAGTCCTCATGTTTCAAGGACGCAACTTTTATAATTTCCTTTACATTTCTTATGACTTATATTCCTTATGTTTGGTGACTTAGGAACTTGTCCTATGCCCCTTCTAGACTAGTAGAGGCATGTTAGATTTGTTATGTCTATGTTGTCTCATTTATTCATAGATTTAGTTGATTTCCCTTTTATCGACACTTCCATGTTAAAACTTATATTCCATATTCTTGATTTTATCTTGATATGTTATTACTTATCTTATGTATGCTCATGTATGTGAGAAGTATGCATGACAAATGAAATAGTATATCATCAACATGACCATGGCATGCATGACCAATATCTTCAAAACATGAGTAAAATCATGAAAATATTTAAACATCATAATTGTGTGGTCAATGCATCAAAACATCATCATGAGAACTTATACCTTTCCATATACTTTTTGTGTGGGATACGACCTTAACTAAGACCATGCGAGCTATAATATGGAATCCGATGTACTCCCACACCGAGAAGGAGAAGACTACTTATCAAGGTAGACTCTGTGATGGGATCTTTCTTTAACATTGAATTATTTTTGGATCCACTAGCCACACCATATTGGCCCTTTAAACCTACGCGAGTAACATAATTAGGGACTAAAGGTTGCTGCTAGGATTCCCTTGGATAGCTACTTTGGCTACCAAACTAAACCCCACCTTAAAGTCCTCTCGATTAGTCATTATCCCAATGGAATTCATATAAACATAGTCATTAATATGATTTGGAAAGGCTAGAGTAGGTAACAATTCAACATTATAAAATAATCATAAGAGTAGCTCATTCATCATCTTTATCATAAATGTGTGAGGAAAATCTATCACAACCTTTATAATTTGCTTGAAACATCATTGGAACATCATTCATAACTTTTCATGAGTCATTCATAAGCCTTGATTATCATTCACAAACATTCATTGAAATCCTTTGAAATTCATGATCATAAATCCTTGAAATCATAGTTGAAAATAACATATAGGATAGGTCATGAAATTAAACTTGAAATCATGCAATGTAGTGTGAATTATGCATAATTTGATCAACAATCAAAATATAAATCATAATTAAGAAGACCCAATGCAATTTCATGTAACTATGGCTTTAGAAAAAGAAATTATAAAGAGAATTGAGAAGAGCCTTGGGACTCCATGGGTGAAATGACACATTGATGAATTCCAATATGCCTTAGACTTTTAGAAGCCTTAATTTGCTCTTGAATTGGAGACTTGACTTTATTTCTCCTAGAATTTTCTTGAGGATGAAGAAGACCCTTGTGAGAGAACTTTACAGAGAAAATTTTAGGGTTTGGATGTTAGGGTGAGAATGGAAGAGTTAGTAGGGATTAGGATAGTTAATAGGATGGAATAACCTCTCAAAAACTGTCAACATTCATTAATGAGTCAATAGGTGAAAGAACAAAACACCCCTAACTTAACTAAATTGGCACCTGCATAGAAGGACAACACAACCAGTGAAGCCCACCACAGGTCATGGTCATGATTTGTCATGATCAAACCTAGGTCTTAGTCGTAAAATGGCGATGAGGATGTGAGGTACCCCAAACATAAGCCATCATAGCATACATTACATACATAAAGTAAAGAACAGCATAAAGATAAGCAAAAGTAATCATTAAGTGGGGAATGAGACTAAGGGAAATAAACTCTATAAACGTCCAATCCGAACTACACTAATGAATATGGTCTAAACATGCCTCTAGTTTAATCTTTGACGTGGGCTTTGAACAAGCTCCTATCTCACCTCAACAATAGAAGAAAGTGTAAACAATAGTAACATGAATAAAAGTTTTGTCCTCGGTAGAATAAGGACTCACCAACTTCTTTGAAATCTAAAGCAAATCTCTAGCCACAAGTGGGGTGATCGTGAGTGTCGTCCATCCCTATATTATGAGAAAATATAGGCAAAATATGCATTAGTATGTTTGAATGTACTAAGTATGTGAGGTATGCATGAACAATTAAAGAACGTAATCAATATTCCATAGGATGCATGACCAATTATAATGAACATGAGTATAGTTTAAAAGCAACTAAAAACATATGGAACTCATGGTCAATGCATATCATAAGAACTTCAACTTCAAACTCATAATTTGACATCTCATAGCTTTAACTTGAACTTATGTAGGATAGGACCATTAACCGACAACTAAGACCATGCGAGCTATTACATGGAATTTGATGACTCTTGCATCGAGACAAGGGAGGTTACCTTGCTAGGGAATACTCCAAAAGTAACACAACTCAACTCAACTGTGTAATATTTGGATCCACTAGCTAGGCCATAAAGGCAAATTATATGGGCAACGTAGTTTGGGACTTTAGGCTGCTCCTAGAATTCCCTTAGGTAACTAACTGCATTATTGGACCGAACCCCACCTAGAAGCCCTTTCAGTTCTTAGTGAATATCCCAACAAAAACTCATAAACATGATCATAACATAGTACGGAAGCGTTGTCTATCAATCCATTTTTAAAACATATTAGGAATAGCTTATCTACTTGGTGATTCATAAGAATCCATAACTTTGGTGAGAACTGTTCTTATCACCATCTTTAAACATCTTTTGATCGTAACTCTGATCATCATTATAACTTTAACTTTAGAATCATAAATCTTAAATTTAACTCATATAAAACTTTCATTGAAAATTATTTAACTCATGATCAACTCATAAACGTATCTTAACTTCATAATCATAGCTTGAAAATATAGATTTATGCATGGGCATCTATAATTCAACTTGAAATCATGAAATTAATATAAGAACATGCTTATAAATATCATTGATAATATTTAAAAATAAAAGAAAATCAGTCAAATGCAATTCATCCACACTAGGGTTCATAATCAATTGTAAATTGAATGAAAACTTGAGAAATCTTTGGGACTTTTATGGATGAAAAGAGCCCATGAATCAATCCCCACATACCTTTCTTAAATCCGCTAATGATTGAAGAGGAACCTTGAAAAAATATGGACATCCTAGCTTTAGCTTGAAGGAGAAACCTTGAGAGATTTTGTTCTTGCCTTGGGAATTTTGAGAGAATGAATTGAATAGGAGGGGAATTTGAAGAATTGAATAGTTATAGACTTTGAACTTGGCCATAAAAGTATCTTGGTTAGTTGAATCAAACTTTGGAAAAGACATAATTGCCCCTCATTAAATCTGGAAATTTGGACCTACGAACCAACTCCTATGGGTCTTCGAAGGGATTACAAGTCATCTAAATGACTCATCCTGCCGTTTTGAGAAAAGTAAAAAGAATTGAGTCTCTGAAGTTTAGGAACGACTCTAGTTTAGGAACCATCGTAAAGGAAATGAGCCGTTCTTTGGGCTCATACTGCCGGTCCCAAAAACATGCAAATTGGAGGGTCTCTGAAGTTTTGTCACGATAATTGTTATGACACATAACAACTTATACGACCCATCATGAAAATCCATAGACTTGGTCATAAGGGATCTTTGAACAAGGCCTCTAAGTTCATCTTATGAAATATTTCTATGGGTCATCTACTAGAGAACAGACTGTAATAGTGAGTCGTAGGACCTCCCTTTAAGGTTGGTCCCAGTTAACCATAATGACTCTCTCTACTACTCATTTCTATGGGTCGTGTAAACTTCCACGATTCATAGAGACAGTCATGAACTTGGGTCCAGTTCAAGATTTGAGAATTTTTCTCCTTGGTTCTAACCTTTCGACTTATGGGGTCTTATAATATCTCCCTCTTGGAAATATTCAACCTTGAATGAGATTTAACTTATCATAAGAAGGGCACGGAAAGAGGACTAGCAACCCAACATGATTATGATGACATATTAAATTGCATGGAACATGAAATCTTCAACTTAACATAGAATCATAACTTTGGAATCAACGTTTTCATGAACATGCGTGCATATGAATGACATAGGAGGAACTAAAGACGTAAGAGTTCAACTAGCTTGAATAAGAATAACTTACTACTTTAGGCTTGGGTAGAGGGAAAGAGTACAGGTATCGTTTCATCATATCCACCTCCGCCTCCCAAGTAACACTTTCTACTTGTTGATTCCTCCATAACACTTTGACGGACACAACTTCTTTGTTTCTTAACTTGCCGGTCTAAGATTTGCACCAGAACTTCTTCATAAGTCAAATTTTCCTCAACACTTAAATATTTCAATGGAACAATAGAGTTTGGATCACCCACAAAATTCCTCAACATAGATACATGAAACACCGGGTGAACCATAGCTAACTCAAATACAAAATCTAACTTATAAGCCACTTTGCCAACACGTCTCAATATCTTGTAAGGTCTAACGTATCTAGGACTAAATTTCCCTTTCTTACCAAAATGCATTACAACCTTTATGGGTGAAACCTTCAAATAGACCCAATCATCCACTTCAAATTCAAGCTCTCTTTTCCTAACATCAAAATAGGACTTTTGACGACTTGGATCCGTCTTCAACCTCTCCCTTGTGAGTCTTACCTTTTCCATAGCATGGATAACCAAATATAGACTAATCAAGGCTATCTCACCAACTTCAAACCATCCGACCGGGGATTTAAATTTCCTCTCATACAATGTTTTAAAAGGAGCCATTTGAATGTTAGAGTAATAACTATTATTATAGGCAAACTCAATCAATGTCAAATGTTCATCCCAACTTTCTTTAAAATCAATAACACACGCCCTTAGCATATACTCTAAAGTTTGGATTGGTCTTTCGGCTTGACTATCAGTTTGAGGGTGAAAAATGGTACTTAACATAACCTTTAAACCGAGACCCTTTTAAAACGACCTCCAAAAGTGTAAAGTGAATTGTGTACCTCGATATGATATGATGCTCAACTTTAACTTGTTGGCAATTTGTACACATAGATACAAACTCTATTATATCCTTTTTCATGCCATTCCACCAATACACTTCTCTCAAGTCACGATACATCTTGGTGGAACCCAGATAAATCGAGTATTGGGAACTATGGGCCTTATTTAATATCAACTCTCTCAACCCATCAATGTTAGGTACACACAAACAACCTTAGGTTCAAGATCATGGGTTGGATAGTTTCACTCATGCACCTTAAGTTGCCTAGAAGCATAGGATATTACCTTACCATATTGCATTAATACACAACCAAGACCAAACCTTGAGGCATTACAATACACCATGAAAACATTGGATCCTTCTGGCAAGGTCAAGATAGGAGCGGTAGTGAGACGATCCTTCAATTCTTGGAAACCTCTTTTGACATGCTTCTATCCATTGAAACTTCACCTTATTTTGAGTCAACTTGGTCAAAGGTGATGAGATTGATGAAAATCCTTCCACAAATCTCCTATAGTATCTGGCTAGGCCTAAGAAACTCCTAATATCTGAAGGAGATAATGGTCTAAGACCATTCTTAACTACTTTGGTTTTCTTAGGATCAACTATAATCCCTTCACCGAATAAAATGTGACTAAGGAGGGCCAACTCCTTTAACGAAACTCACATTTGTTGAACTTTGCAAATATTTATTTATCTCTTAGAGTTTGAAACACAATCCTCAAGTGACTTGCATGCTCCTCCTCATTCTAAGAGTAAACCAAAATGTCGTTGATGAATACAATTACAAACATATCTAGATATTGCTTGAACACCATATTCATTAAGTCTATGAAATTCACAAGAGCATTGGTCAAACCAAACGACATGACTAGAAACTCATAATGGCCATACCTTGTCTTAAATGCCATTTTAGGAATGTCACACTCCCTCACCCTTAATTGGTGATAACCAGAATAAGGGTCTATCTTGGAGAAGTAATTTGCCTATTGCAATTGATCAAGCAGGTCATATATTCTCAGAATTGGATACTTATTCTTGATGGCTACCTTATTCAATTTCCAATAATCAATGTGCATACATAGTGAACCATCCCTCTTTCTAACAAATAATACGGGAGAACCCCATGGAGAAATACTTGGCCTAATGAACCCCTTGTCTAACAAGTCCTTCAATTGATCCTTCAAATCCTTTCACTCCATAGGAGCCATCCGGTAAGGAGGGATAGAAATAGGTTGAGTATTCGAAAGAAGGTCTATACCAAAATAAATCTCCCTTTCGGGAGGAACATCGGGTAAATCATCAGGAAACACATTCAAAAACTCATTTATAATAGGGACCGATTCTAGAATAGGGGCTTCAGAATTCGTATCCCTAACCGTCACAAGATGATAAATACAACCCTTGGAAATCATCTTCCGAGCTTTAAGGCACGGAATGAATTGACCTTTAAAGACGAAGTTACTACCCTTATATTCTAGGACCGGCTCATTCGTGAATTGAAACTTAACCACTCGAGTTCTACAATCAATAGAAGCATAATATTCATATAGTCAATCCATTCCAAGGATAACATAAAAATCGGTCATCTCAAGCTCAACTAAGTCACATAGGTAACTTTATGAAAAACTGTAACTGAACAACTTCTATACTCTTTTAGCCATAATTAACTCACCTACAGGAGTATAAACAGAGAAAGGGTCTAGCAATGTCTCGTAACTAACATCAAATCTCATGGCCACATAAGGGGGAAAAAGATAAATTTACACCTGAATCAAGCAAAGCATAAACCTCATAGTAAAAGACACATAACATACCGATAAAAACATTGGGTGACTCCTCTACTTCTTGCCTACTATGAAGAGCATATAACCTATTATTGCGTTAACAACCCTTTGGTTTCACTTTTCCACCTTGAGTGACTTGCCGTTGAAGATGACCATCTTTGACCTTACATTCCTTAACATGATAACCTGACTTACCATATCGGTACCACACATTCAACCTAGCTAGACATTCACCCTTGTGGTTCCTATCACACTTCTTGCATGCGGGGGTAACTTGGCCTATAAGAGCACCTCCTTGAGGTTTAGGGTTGGGCACTCTATTTTTGTCAAACCTTGGAGTAGTAGAATTAGAAGACCCTTGGCTGGTGTACCTTTTGCGAAAATGAGGACATCCATCATTTCTGGACTTAGCATGAGAGAATTCACTATCATTGGTCCTTGTCCTCTTAGACTCCCTATTCTTCACCTTTAGCTTCTCACTTTCTACTTGCTTCACATAGATCATAAGTCTAGATATATCCATCTCTCATATCAATATTGCCATTTTGTATTCTATTGCAACCATGTCCTATACTCTCAATACAAATTTGCTCATATGAGCTCTTGAGTCGGCAACCATGAATGTAGCATATTTTGACAATTGGGAAAACATGAGGGCATACTCCCTCACACTCATACAACCTTGATTAAGGTTGATAAACACTTGCACTTTGGCCTCCCTCAATTCTAATGGGAAGAAGTGATCAAGAAACACCCATTGAACTCATCCCAAGTCACGGGATCCACCTCTTTAGGCCTCTCACTTTTCCATTATTCAAACCAAATTTGAGCAACACCCCTCAATTGGTACGTAGCAAACTTCGCCCTTTCAATCGGGATAATTCCCATGATCTCAACATTCTTATGTATGCTATTGACAAACTCCTTGGGATCTTCATCAACTTTAGAACCCTAAAAATCTGGAGGATTCATCCTCATAAAATCTCAAACTCTTGTTGTCGCTATATTAGAATTCGAATTCACAGGAAAAACTACCTCACGATTTACTTAAGCCCGTAATATCTTGAGAAAGCACTTGAAAGGCTAGTTGGAACTCGGCATTAGAAATTTGATCATTTGTAGGGTCATTCAGAGCGTTTTTCTCCTCTTCAACTATGTTCCTTCTAACAGGATATCTTCATGGCGGCATATTTTAAAAATTATAAAGAATAAGCATTAGAGGGAAAAGACTTAACCACTCTACCCCACGGCATACATCATGAAAGAAGTGAGACTATTTCCTAAGCTATTTCATAGCTTCCCATTTATGGATATGGTGTGCTTCACATCAATGAATTAGACTCTACTTAACACAACATGTTAGACTCCCTAACACTCTTCTAAACCTTATGCTATGATACTAAGTTTTTCATGACCCAACCTAGGGCATAGTCGTAACATGGGGATCGGGATGTGAGGGACCCCAATAATAAGACATCTTAGCATATATCGCATACATAAAGTAAAGAAAAACATAAAGATTAGCAGAAGTAATTATTAAATGGGGAATAGGACTAAGGGAAATAAACTCTATAAACGTTCAATCTGGACTACACAGATGAATATCATCTAAACATGTCTCAAGTCTAATCAGTCCTCGGTAGAATGATGACTCACAAACTTCTTTGAAATCTGAAGCAATGTAAAACAATGTAGGAAAAATATGCGTTGGTACATTTGAATGTATTATATGTGAGGTATGGATAAGCAAGTAAAGAATGTAATTAATATGCCATAGGATGCATGAACAATCATAATGAACATGACTATAGTTTAAAAGCAACTTAAAACATATGGAACTCATGGTCAATGCATATCATAAGAACTTCAACTTCTAACTTATAACTTGATATATCATAGATTTAACTTGAACTTGTGTGGGATGGGACCATTAACCAATAAAAAAGATCATACGAGGTATTACATGGAATCTGATGACTCCTTTATTGAGATAGGGGAGGCTACCTTGCTAGGGCATACTCCAAAAGTAACTCAACTCAACTCAACTGTGCTATATATAGTTCTACTAGCTAGGGAATGAAGGCAACCTATGTGGAAAACATAGTTTGGGACTTTGGGTTACTACTAGGATTCTCTTGGGTAACTAACTATGTTACTGGACCGAACCCCACCTAGAATCCCTCTAGGTGCTTAGTCAATATCCCAATGGAAACTCATAAACATGATCATAACATAGTAGAGAAAGATAGTAAGTGTTAATCAATCCATTTTTAAAACATATTAGGAATAGCTCATCTACTTGGTGATTCATAAAAATCCATAACTTCGGTGAGAATTGTCCTTATCACCATCTTTAAACATCTTTGATCTTAACTCTAGTCATTATCATAACTTTAAATCATATAAAACTTTCATTGAAAATCATTTAACTCATGATCAACTCATAAACTTATCTTAACTTCATAATCATAGCATGAAATTATAGCTTTATACATGTGCATCTATAATTCAAATTGAAATCATGAAATTCATATGAGAACATGCATATAAAGATCATTCATAACATTCAAAAATAAAATCGAATCAGTCGAATGCAATTCATCAACACTATGGTTCATAATCAATTGTAAATTGAATAAAAACTTAAGAACTCTTTGGTACCTTCATGGGTGAAAAGAGCCCATGATTCAATCTCCACATACCTTGCTTGAATGCACTAAGGATTGAAGAGAAAACTTGAAGAAATTTAGAAACCCTAGTTTTAGCATGACGGAGAAACATTGAGAGATTTTATTCTTGCTTTAGGAATTTTGAGAGAATGAATTGAATATGAGGGGAATTTAAAGAATTAAATATTTAAAGACTTTGAACTTGGTCATAAAATTGTGTAGGTTCATTGAACCGAAAAAAGATATAATTATCCCTCATTATATCTAGAAATTTGGACCTACGAACCAACTCCTACGATTCGTCGAAGGGATTATGGGTCGTCTAAATGACTCATCCTGCAGGTCTGAGAAAGTATCGAAAATTGGGTCTCTAAAGTTTTGGAACAACTCTAGTTTATGACCCATTATAAAGGAAATGAGCCATTCTTTGGGATCGTCCTATCGGTCCCAAAAACCTGCAAATTGGAGAGTCTCTAAAGGTTAATCACGAGTCATTGTTATGACCCGTAACAACTTCTATGGCATGTCCTGACAAGTCATAGACTTGGTATGAAGGGATCTTTGAACAAGGCCTCTAAGGTCATCATATAGAAACTTTTTATGGGTCGTCTATTGGAGAACAGAGTATAATAGTGAGTTGTAGGACCTCCCTTTAAGGTTTCTCCAAACTAACCATAATGACTCTCTCTACGACTCAATTCTACAAGTCGTGTAAACTTCCATGACTCACAGAGACAGTCGTGAACTTGGGTCCAGTATAAGATTTGTGAATTTTTCTCCTTGGTTCCAACCTTCTGACTTATGGCATCTTACATAAGGGTGATCTATACTTGGGAGAGAGTGACACCATAGAGGGTACCATAGTTCATCAAGGGCTCCACAAACAGTGGATCATGTAGTAGTCCTTGCAAAATATTCAGGGGTCTTAGGGAAGTTATCTCCATATGAAGGACTACGGTTCATAGTGCTTACCACAAGCTATAGACCCTTTCGTGGTCCTCCTCTTGTTCTAAATTTTCCAATAATCCACCACAGAGCTCTTCACAACCCATGGTGTTTTTCAAGCCTTGTGAATAGTGCACGTGAAGGGAATTTTATAGAGTTTTTCATTTGAACTCTACTTTTTGACTTTCCAACTTTTGGGGTCTTACAATATCTCCCCTTTGGAAAAATTCATCCTCGAATAGGAATCAAACTAGAATTACTAGATATGAGAAGAGACATAGAAGCCCAACATGAATGCAAAACATATCAAAAATACATAAAAACATGGAATACTCAATTTCAAGCTAAAACATGACTTCAAACTCTTTTCATGAATATGAATGCATATGAGTACATGAGGATGAATAGAGTGCATGAATTGGATGGAATGATTCATGAAGGAACTTAATACCTTAACTAGGAATGGGAGGAAAGAGATGAGGATATTGCGAGATCATATCAGCTCTGGCTTCCCATGTAGCACCTTAAACCTCTTGGTTCCTCCATAATACCTTAACTGAAGCTATTTCCTTATTCCTCAACTTTCTGAATTACCGGTTTGAGATGTCAACTAGAATATCCTCATATGGTAGATTCTCTTTCATACCAATACTGTCCAAGGGCAAAATAGAGATAGGATCACCAATAAACATCCATAACAAAGACACATAGAACATCGGATGCACCAATGCCAACTCAGAAGGAAAATACAACTCATATGCCACCTTGCCCATCCAAGTCAAAATATGATATGGACCCACATAGTGGGGACTAAGCTTCCCTTTCTTGCCAAAATGTATCACACCCTTTATGGGTGAATTTTCAAGTAGACCCAGTCATTAACTTCAAATTTAAGTTCTATTTTTCTCAAATCTAAATAGGACTTTTGTCAACTCTAGATAGTATTCAACTTTTTTCTAATGAATCTAACCTTCTCCATAGCTTCATGTACTAACTCAGGTCCTATCAAGGCAACTTCACCATCTTTAAACCAACCAATAGGATACCTACACCTCCCACCATATAAGGCCTCAAATAGAGTCATCTGAATGATGGAATGATAACTATTATTATAAGTTAAATCTAACAATGGCAAATGATTATTTTGTTTATCTTTAAAATCAATGGAAAACACTCTTAACATATCCTCTAAGGTCTGAATCATACCCTCGACTTGACCGTCGGTCTGAGGGTGAAAAATTATTTTAAGATTAACTTGAGTACCAAGACCCTTTTGGAAAGATCTCTAAAATTGAGATGTAAATTATGTACCTTGGTGTAAAATGATAGAAAATGAAAAAACATGAAGCTTAACCAACTCTCGGATATACAATCTTGCATAATCTTCAGTTGAATAAGAAGTCTTAATGGGAAAAATGAGTTGAATTATTCATTTGGTCAAGAATCATCCAAATAGAATCATGTTGCCTATAGGTAAGAGGCAAATCTATAATAAAGTCCATATTAAAGACTTCTCACTTTCAAGTAGGAATCTTAATATCTTGAGCTAAACCTCCTATTATTTTATGCTCAACTTTCACTTATTCACAATTAAGACATTTGTCTAGAAACTCTGCAATATCCCACTTCATGTCATTCCATAAATACACTTCCTTCAAAACTATATATATCTTTGAGGAATCCAGATGAATAGAATACCACAAACTATGAGCTTCGGACAATATCATTTTGTAATGACCCTCCAGGTTATTTTTGAATTAAATCATTCATATCATCATTTAGAGCATTCCTATAGGAACCCTAAGTCATTTATGACTAACTGGCACTGACTGTTCGGTCACTTAGTTGTTCGTGTAGGTTTTAGGCTCGTTTTTTAATTTTGGAGCTTTTATAACTTGAAAGGTTGTCTTCGGTCATAAATTTTAGAAAACAACCTTAGAATAGAATTCTAAATGTTCCATCAGCTCTGGAATAGCCAATTTAGGCTAGTATAATGATTGGCATGAGAATCGAGGCAATCAATACGAGTTTCGGACCATTTGGCACTTTTGCCTTTGAAATTGTTGTGGTTGACTTTTGTCCACATTCTTGGAAAACACATTCGAATGAAAATTCTGACTGTGTGGTTAGTTCTAAAATGTTGAATTTGGTTTGGAATGATCCTTTATTCTTTTCCCGAGGCTTTAGATCTAATCCCGAGGCCTATTGTGGAATTAGACTCACAATGGCACTTGGGTGTGAGATCCAATTTTTAATTAAAATGAACTTGTGTGGAAATTTTGAATACGTCATTGAGTTTGGAACATCAAATTTAGTTGGGTAACATATCTCGTTGTCACGACCTAACCCTATAGGCCACGACTGGAGTCCGACCTGGACCCCCGTATACATATTTATCAGCTGTGGTCAAGTCGAATTGTTAACAACATATTACTATGCATCAGAACCCTATTGGGTGATAACATTTTCATAAACATGTAGCCTCTTTCATTTGTATCATGTCATGAAAGGGAACATAAGACGACGAGGCTGCCATAACATAGTAACACGTAAAATACATCACATAGACCCAGCTGAACCAAAATAAC
Organism: Solanum dulcamara; assembly: GCF_947179165.1. Lineage (NCBI taxonomy): Eukaryota > Viridiplantae > Streptophyta > Magnoliopsida > Solanales > Solanaceae > Solanum > Solanum dulcamara. The sequence continues at coordinate 22,114,974 of NC_077246.1, read as the reverse complement.
ATACAAAACCCACATATACATGCCTACAGACCTCTAAAAAAAATATTAACGACAACATATGTTGGGACAGGGCCCCTGTCGTACCCCTAAGTAAATAAAAGTAATTATATACATCAACGGTCAGTACTAAAAACTATGCTCCGATACAATGGGGCCTCTTCCAGCTAAGCTAAGCAGAATCCTAAGTTGATGGACTCCCAAAACCTGTATCTGTACCTTCGGGCATGAAAGCTGCCCTCCGAAGAAAGGAGGTTAGTATGACATATGTACTGAGTATGTAAAATATAACATAGCATATCTGAGATCGAGAAGCGGGGGATAAAATATCATATAAGAACCCTCTGTACCTGTACCCTATGAATCATAAAATCATGCATGCTCAAATTATACAATATAGCCAACCCTTTCAGGGATCCGATCAATCATATCTGTAGGATCATCATAGGCCTGGCGCCATTACCACCTTATTACAATACATCATTATATATATACATACGTACCCGGGCCTCTAGTAAGGGACTCAATGAGTTTTTTATGTCATTGCATTATCATATCCTCGTATAGTGTATCCAGCCCTTTAGTGAGGGACTCAGTGGATAATGCAGTAAACTATGCATGAGAACATACCCTGGCCCAGCACTCAGTGATAGAAGGGTTACAATATTCATGAGTAGAGTAGTGAGTAACCATATGTAATTTAAAGCATTATCAGATACTAGATAGTATAAAAAGATTAAGCCATCGTCTAAGGACCCGAGTAGTAGTGTAATCATCTTAAATGCCCTCTAAATGCCATTAGGGGCTATATCAATTAGCATATCAGGGACCCTAGACATGTATTAAAGTAATGCTAAATCGCTTATGGAACCATAAACACTTGTTATCATATAGTCCTTAAGACTTGGAGCCTGTACATTTGTTAACTCTTTTAACATATAGAAGTTTCAAGGAAACTAGTTCAACTACCATAAGAGTTCGATATCCATAAGTAAATAGGATATTCTTAAGAGTGGAATTACCCCAGAGATTGTATCATGTTCTACTTACGTCTAAGACATGCCAAAAGAAGACAGAGGGTAAGCTTTACATAGTCTGTAATTTTCTTCATGTGGTCATCATATACATATTTCTTACCCATCCCATCATGGGTTCGGTGAAAAATCATGGCATCATAACCTCATTTCCATGCCAAATACATCTAAAGAGAGGGGAACGATAGCTTCTCATACACTACTTTTTAACACGTACACGTCTTGAAAGGCAATACTCAATTCTTGCAGAGGTTCCAATATCAAGCACTGGATAGGGATTACGAGGAATACTTGAATGTCATCATACTTAAAGCTCTGAGAATGGAATTATCCCCATATTTCATACACAATCCACTTAAGGCTAAGACATGCCCAAAGGAAAGAGAGATAGTTTTACATACCTCTTACGGGTTACTCTTTATCACATTTGCCTCGTTGTTCTTTGAACCTATTAAACATGAAAGAAATATGAATATCAATAACCCTTGACTTTTCAGTATCTTAAGTTGTACACGAGTATTCATAGAACTCATTTCCTCGCTTGTCTTCTCGACTAGTTCTTTAGTTAGTTAAGGCGTTAATGGAAATCGGGCAGCACCTCCCCTATAACATGCCCTAACCGAATTTACAATTACATACCTAATAACTACATCCAACCAAAAAAAATACCCTGCAGTATATAGACAAGCAATTCACATCAACATTACACCATACAAACTCTAACCGACTCGGTCAAAATTACGATATCCAAAATAGGGTTTCTAAAACCTTTAATCATACGAAATGGAGGATCGTGTGGCTGCACCCAGAAGCTCCCACACCTCTTTTAGAATAATTTTTAGCCTTGAAACACACCACCACACCACCTACAGCCGCAGCACCATAGCACAACACCCTACTCAATTTTAATTTAACTATAGTGACTTCAATTTAGATTATTTGTAACGTCAAACATCTTTATGAAATTTTCATATTTACAGACACATAAAAGATGTTTAATACACTCCATAACAACACCATAAACTCCAAATTGAAAGAAAAGACCTTACCTTATCCGAAATTGGCCAAAACTCACCAAAACTTTCCTCGGAAATCTCTTGACGTGCTGAAATGGAGTGGACTATTTGTGCCACTTATTCTCTTCCCCAAATTGTGATTTTATGATATTAAAACCTTTTATGTAACCATTGGATACCATAAATATTAATTTGCTGAATGAAAGTCGGAGGCTTACCTTTTTGGGACCAAACCCGTAGCCCTCCTCCTCTTGCTCCTAGCATTTTTCTCTTCAAGTTTCTAATGGTAGGGATGAAGAAATGACTCCTTAGTCATCATAATATACATATGTGTACCTCCATGTGATCAAGTAACACCTTATATAATTAATTCACGAAGAAAAATTTGAGAGTTTACCTTGAACTCTTGGCTGCCGTAGGTACTCTCTTTTTCTCTCCAAATGTTTTCTACGTTTTTCCTTCGCTAATGTTTAAGAACAGCTGAAAATGAGGCTTATTCATTAACATGCATACATATTCACCTTCTTAGTATGTGACACATGTCATCCCTTAGGGGTGATATATGTCCGACCCCTATTGGGCCACGTATCCATGCCATGCCTCCTAGGCTGCCATGTGTCCTTGGTGGGGCCCACCCCCCAAGCAGGTGGGTCACCTACTTGAAACTAAGAAGATGTGTCACCTACTTCCATGTATCACATTCCCAAGCTTCCACATGGCGCATCTTCTTGCCGTCATGTATCATTCTCTCCTCTTCCGCGTGAGTTCATAATCTCGTCTTATTTTAAGAACCTATGTAATCCTTGCTACGTAAGCTTTGTATGTACTCAAGTGGATTAAGAATGCAATACTTCTAAGTTAGTATCTTACGTAGGTAAGTCGAGTCCTATGACTCGTTACTTGGCCTCCAACGCCTTCCGACTTCTCGTGACCCTATTTCCAACCATCCCTACTATAGGCTATCACATTCTCCCTTCCTTAGATTTGTTTGATAGTATCGTAGATTATCCGACTGACATGATAACTACTAAGAAGATTAAGATACATTTCGAGCTCAAGAGTGTGGGGTGTAACACTTATATGTAGGCATAGGATTCAAAATGAATCTCGAGCACCCCATCGAAAGAATTGGCATGCTAAGTCCATTTTTCCACCAGATGGGTTTGGTTTCATCTCTAAAGTAACTCTTGGTCACTAAAGTGAGTGTCGTTAAAGTGGGAAGAAGGTCGTTAAAGCGAATAACCTTCTTAAGGGGTTGTCTCTTTACCAATAGACCTGTCACTCAAGAAACTAGTCGTTTAAGCAACTTGGTGTCGCTAAAGTGATGTCAGGCTCTTGGTGGGTGTCACTTAAGAGATCACCAAGGTGTAGCTAAAGCGACATCAAAGGGTTCTTCTTAAGACCCTTTTTCCTGATTTTCTCTCCAATTTCATACTTTATTTTCTCATTCAATTCTTGGGTGATTTAGGCAATTCATATGTCTAAATTTTGTGGATTTTGAGGGGAACCCTTTGGTGTGTTCAGAATTAGGATCTGAGGCTTTCTTGGAGGTAAATTTCCCTTTATCCCCTACATTTCTAAGTTTTTAGGCCATGAAGTTGATCATAAATGCATATTAGGTTTGGGTTTGTTTTGGGGTGTTAATTGTTTTCACGTTTGAACATGAGATGGAGGTAGTAATTGGAGCCCATTCTTATAGTTAATTCAGTGAGTTACGGAATGGGTCCCATAATTCCTGATTTTTGACTCCAAAATTGGCCCATCTCCGAATTCAATAATTTTAGTGTCATAAAGACTGTATTATCATTGTGATTTTATTATTAGTAGCATGGCAACATTCATAGGCTATTTAGAAGGAAAAGATCCAGTTTTGTGAGTTGGAGTGCGCATGGTCGGCCTTCAGGTAGCCAACAATTTTTCCCTCTTGTGACTGAGCATGTATAGGCATGACTCCTATTATTGTTAATCATCTATACCTTAGGACATATGATGTTCTTGTGGTTATATGTTTGGAAGCATGTTTGTCCTTAGTCTAGGCTTAAACTAGTATTGCCTTATACTTTCATGATTTTGGTGCCATTGGGCCTTAGAACTTTTCCGACGTTGTTTCGGCCTGTTAGCTCCCTATAGAATGATATAGCAGAATTGAGTCTCATAGTCTGAGCTTTATCTAGGTGGTAACATAGCTTATGACCTTATCCCTATATTTTTGTATTCTCCCCTCGGGCCTGTATCTCTTGGTTCTTGTATCTGGAAGTGTTCTAGATGTTACTAATTATATATGGTTTGGGATGGAGTGATGTATTAATGGAATTCAATTTGGGGGTTCTCCCCGTGATGCTCGGTTAGTTTTTGATTCTAATTTGGTTCAATCCCTTAGCTATAATTACTCGGTTCGGGCCCGTGGTCTTACTTACTTGTGTTGACCCATCAACTACAGTTACCCTGTTAAAGTCTATGGTCTAGCTTACTCGTGTTTGCTCCTTGTCTACTGTTACTCGATTGATGTCTGCAATCTAGCTTACTAGTATCGACCCGTTATCTACAGTTACCCGGTTGAAGGTCCCAACTTACATATAGTTAAATTCCTGCGGTTTAAGTCTATATTTACTCTCACATTTGGGTTGAGGTTTCAGGCTTTTGGGATGGTTCGGTTCAAGTGAGAAATTTGTGGTATTATTGGAACTCTATTGGCTCCATTCATTTTACTTCTACTATCCTTACTTTTGTGGGGTTATGGGAGAACCGTCAGGTTGTTACCTTCGGCTTGTGCATGAATATACCAATTAGGTTTATGGGAGCCAGCTGAGTCGTGATTGGAGGTTAGAATGAGCACATTGCATTCTGGATTTACCCATCTCCCTCTGTATATATATATATTTTGTCTGTCTTTTGCTCTTCGAGATAGTCTTATTTCTGTGGTCTATTTTTTGGACTTGTATTCATTTTGTAGTAGCTCTGTACATGTGACTTCCAGGTTCTGAGAGGGATCTTTTATTTGTATATCACTTTAGCGACTACCTGTCGCTTTAGCGACACCCTCCCATGGGGCTTCATCACTTTAGTGACCCCCTGGCCGCTTTAGCGGCAATCACTTTAGCGACTAGGAGTTTCTTTAGCAACGGCACCAGACTTAGCTGGTTCAAAATAGACTTGGGATGTCTAAATTCTCTGACGGAGTGCTCAAGATTCGTTCGAAACCCCGTGCACACAAATGAGATCTGCTACCCCACCAAATTCAATGTTTTGGACTTAGTGGCACATTTGAAATTCCCATATGAGGTCATTTTAATGAAAAGTTGGTCCTACAGCCAAGTGTCATTTAGAGCCTAATTCAACAATGGGCTTAGGTATTAGACCAAAGGCCTTGAGAAGCGAATGAAGGGTCATTCTAGACCAAATCGACATTTTGGAACTAACCACATTGTTAGAATTTTCATCCAAGTGCGCTTTCTAAGAATGTTGACCAAAGTCAATCCTAGGCCAAATTTCAAAAGTAAAAGTATCAAATGGCCCTACACGCGTATGGATTATCGTCATACTGATGCCAATTACGCTACTAGCCTAATTTGACAATTTTGGAGTTGTGGAAACCTTCAGAATTTTATTTAGAGATCATTTACCTAAAGTTATGACCGAATTCAACTTTTCAACTTATAAAAGCTTCAAAATAAAAAATAATCCTAAAACCCAAATGAACGACCAGGTGATCAAGTTACCGGTGTCAGCAGGTCATAAATGACCTGAGGCCACTATAGGAATGCTCTGAATGCCGGAACAAAAGCAGAAACATGAAAATAATCTGGAGGGTCATTACAAAAAATAAGTAAAAAATGTTGTTTTTGGCCCCGTGAACAAAGTAGACAATCGAATGACAAAAATAACAAAAAGAATGGTCAAAATTGGGTGTCAACACCTTCTCCTCTTTTCTCGGGAATGAAGGATGAATTTTAAGGCTAAGATATTGACTAAGTAGATGATTTTGACCAACTAACGGATGGTCTTGGTGGGACCAGGTTGAATAATATGGGGTTTTAAAAATTATGCAGCCGAGACTTCGATTTCAAGTCGCCTACATATCTTTGATTTTATGAGAATTAGACCGTGTGTAGTTCTAGATTTAGGAACATACAAAGAACATGAAATAAAATAATAATACAAGCTTCGAATAGAGGTAGTAACAACCTTAATTAATAAGATTAATGCATAAGATCATATGAGTAGTGTGAAAAGATAAAATGGCTCAAGTTTAGAGATATAAAAGAGTAAAAGATTATATAAGTTGTGTGAAAAGAAAAAGTGGCTCAGATCATGCCAAATATATAAAGTGGAAGTCATATCTTTGAATTGAAAAGCATGAATTAATCTTTCTTGTAGTTTGTGAGCCTTGTGATCTGTAGCTTATAATATAACTAAATAAAATGGTAGAGCATATATATCAGATAAATAACGAAATAATTTATAAACATGATATAAATTCCCATTTAGCCCATGAAATTTGCCTTAAAACAGTAAGGATGACGTCTTAGGCTATGATGTCTTAGGGCCATGATACATGAAACTGAATTCTTAGGCCAAGAAATAATGTCCGTAGGCCATGAAAATGATGCCTTTATACTATGACGCCTTCGGAGCATGATAAGCAGAAATTGAACCCTTAGGCCATGAAATGATGTCCATAAGCTATGAAAATTATGCTTCAGACTATGATGCTTTCGGGACATTAAATTATAATTAAAGTTAAAATAGTAGGCAAGACAATTTAACGGAAAAATATAATAGGAAACACGATTTAGAAGGCAAATATAGTAGGCTCGATGTAAGATAGTAGCCAATGCAATTTCAGCAGGCCATGTAATTTTGATAGGCAATGCAAATTTTAATAGGCCATGCAATTGTTTAGTAAGCCAAATGTAAATTTCAGTAGGCAATATAACATAGTAGGCAACATTATAATGCAAGTTCAAGGGGCCATGCAATATTTAATAGGCAATGCAATATAGTAGGCCATTTGCAATTTAGTTGGCAATTCAATATAGTGGGCAAGAATGTAAATTTCAGTAGGCAATGCAATGCAATGTAGTAGGCAAATATATTTTCAGTAGTCCATGTAATTTTTAGTAGGCAATGCAATATAGTAAGCTAAATGCAATTTAGTAGGATATTCAAGATAGTGGACAAGAATACAAATTTCAATAAGCAATGCAATGCAATATAAAAAAAGGGCAACCCGGTGCACTAAAGCTCCCGCTATGCGCAGGGTACGGGGAACGGACCGACCACAAGAGTCTATTGTATGCAGCCTTACCTTACATTTCTATTAGAGGTTGTTTCCAAGGCTTGAACCCGTGACCTCCTGATCATATGGCAGCAACTTTACGAGTTACTCCAAGGCTCCCCTTCCAATGCAATGCAATATAGTAGGCAAATATATTTTTAGTAGGCAACGCAATATTTAGTAGGCAATGCAATATAGTATGCCAAATGTAATTTAGTAGGCAATTCAATATTGCAATGACCCTTAGGTCATTTCTGCATTTTTGGCATATTTTACCAATTTTGCCCTTTCCCATACCTTATTTGTAGCATTTATAAGGAATTAGGTATGTGGCATGCTTTCCAAGTTGTTTGATTGGATTTTGAGGTGTTTTGGCCATATTTTAGGCTTAATGCTTGAGAGAGTTGACTTTTGTCAACATTCAGAGATTCTGATGTCGGATAACGATTCTGTCAGTCCCATTAGCTCTAGAAGGGCCAATTTAGTCTAGAATAGGTTTTGGGGATTTGGTTTCGATTTGTGTAATTAGCCATTTTAACTTCAGAGTTTTGGCCAAAGTTTAACTTCGGTCAACATTCTTGGAAAACATGCTCGGATTAAAATTCCAACATTGCATTTAGCATTGGACCACAAAGTTTGGTCTATAATAACCTCTGGTTTGGTTCTCGAGGCCTTTAAAATGAGTTTTTGGCCGTTTGTGTGTTTTATGTGTTTTCATGATTTAGTGTTGACTTTGGTCAACATTATGAAGAGATGACCTCCATTGGATTTTTGTAGATGCTATTGACTCTGGAATATCGTTTACAAGTGTTTGCACTTTTAGTTTGCATCATTTGGACTTCGAATGATTTTCAAGGTTTCATTTGAAGTCTTGAGCCTAAGACACAAAACTAAAGTTGTAGGACACTAGTGTGGTCTCTTTTGCAACTCTCAGTAGCTTAAGCGATGGTTAATTTTTTGACTAAGGAATCGCTTTAGCGAAGGCCACCCTTTTGGAGGAGGTCGCTTAAGCACCAGCCTATCGCTTTAGCGATGGTCATTTTTGCAGCTAGCTGTCGCTTTAGCGATAAGAGATCCTGGGCGAGGTTAACTTTTGCGGCTCGGATGTCGCTTTAGCGACACCTACACATGGATTTAATGTTCTTCTTCTTTATTCTTCAAAGACAAAGACCCACCTTAGGAGAGCTTAGACCAAGGCTTTTTCCCTCATTTTTTGATCAATTTTAGTGGTTCAAAGGTAATTCTCCTCCATTTCCTTTTCCTAACTTCAATTCCTTGTTTTAATTCCATGCTTGACCTCAAAATTCCTTAAATTCTAGTCTTCAAAGAATGGTATTATGAGTATTTAAGTTCCGAATTAAATCTCGTTTCCGCCCAACTTTTGGGCATGTGATCCTTACCTCAAGAAGAACATTATGGCGGTTTTTGTTTCATAATTCTATAATGTTGATTTGAAATTTTAAACCTATTTTCGACCAAAATTTTGTAATTGTAATATAGGTATTGTTAGATTTATTTTACTATTTTATTCCATTCTTGATAACTTGGCAGCAATCCGAGGCTCTCCAGAAAGTTAAACCACTCGAGTAAAGCTTCGAGCGGGATTACAGCCTCGAGGTAGGTTATGGTTTCCCCTTTTTAAACTAGGATTTGTTTTATCATCTATATATTTGAGTAGTTTGATATCTATATTGGGTGTTAGGACTAGATGATAGGTATATTTGATCCTTAGCGAGATTCTTTGGCCATTTTGGGTTATTTAGCTTAATATTTTATCGTTGAACCTTAGTTTAGGTTGATTCTTGGCTTGGTTTTCGTGTAGATCCATAGATCGCCCTTAGAGGGTATGAAACTTAGCTTGTGTATGTTTTGTTTGCTCAGTTGTGTGCCACTTTTGTGATATGTTTAAGTTTACTTCTCTATTTTAATTGACTATTGGGCCTAAGGCCGTGAGCTTGGACTGGTAGAGTTCTATGTTAGTACCTTTGAGCTGTGATAGATGTGTTACCCGGGCTTTGCATGAGTTGGATTGTTTTAAGACATTGACTGGATTGCATTGGTGCATAAGCTTGTTCATGGCATATTTGCAGTAAAGAGATTTTTGAGCTATTTTGGGATATAGTATATTTTTTGATGGATTTGAGCTCCAAGGGAGCGGGATACCAATTTGTTTGACTGATTTTATCGATAAAAACTTGGTTTTGGAAGAAATGCACCACTTTTAACTTGATAATGCATATGTTGATAAGCTCCGGCCGCCCGTAGACTAAATTCTACGTTTTACTTTTTTGATAAGCTGAGGCGGAGTTCCACAGTTGTTTCAGGGTTCCACGGGACAGACATAAGACAACTCTGGAACTTTTTGAATTCATTCTGCATTGTCCACATATGTATTGCACTTATGTTTGTGTAAGTTATTGATGAGTTGTTGTTGCGATGGTAGTTTGTGTTCTTGTTTATGTTTTTTGTTAGTTCAGACTGCCTTTAGCCTTTAATACTCTATTATCTCTATCATGCTACTGATTTAAATATATATGATCTTTCTGAGCTTGGACGGCCTATGATGCCTACTGAGTACCCCATATTTTGGTATTCATACTACATTTCTACATCTTTTCTGATGTAGCTCTAGTACGAACCACCCTCTCTGAGCATTGGATCTTTCTTGGCTGTCATTACCTTGGATCATGGTGAGATTCTAGCGTCTAGAGACTTGCTTCTTTACCTCTTTTGTACTGACTCATGTTTTGTATTTTTCTTAGTCAGATCTCTTGTATATATAGTCCTAGTATACTTAGTAACTCCTGTATAGGTGATACCAGGTCTGGTGGTTTTGGTCTTGGGTCGCTTTTGTATATTTTGTATCAAATTACAGATTTATGATATGGCCCATTTCTTATATATTATTCTTGGCATCCTTTATTATTATCATTATACTTAAATTGTTGTTTTCCGCAAATTTGTGTCCTTGGGTTTAGGCTTGCCTACTTGGTGGGTTGTAGTAGGCGTCATCATGGCCCAATTTCTGGTCGTGATAGAGTGGTATCAGAGCTTAGGTTCACTAGTCTCACCAATATAGGAGTAGGTACTTAGTAGAGTCTCGCGGATCAGTTCGATGACGTTCGTATCCTATCCTTGAGGGTTTATAGGGCATTCTTAGGAATACTTCCCTTGTTTTGTTCTTTATCGTGCGTCCTTGACTTTTGCAACTTCTGAGCTTTTGTTTATTTTGTTAATCTTAAATGACTAGGATGAGATCGTATGCAGGTGGGCGAGAGCCTCCTACCAGTTAGGGGTCCAAGATGAGGTAGACCTAGAGGTTGAGACAGGGTGCGAGCTGCAAAATCGGCTTGATATTAGGAGAGGGAAGCATCACTAAAGCCCGACATAGAGGTTGAGCATGATCAGCATCAGCCAGTTACTAGGGGGCCAGCCTAGCCTCAGCTAGGATTTGTTGCCACGCTGGCTATGGAGGACACCCTAGAAAGGGTTCTTAGCTTCATCGAGGGTATGTCCTAGGTAGGAGCTATGACTAGTACATCAACAGGTCTCTGAGGTACTAAGGGACTCACACTACAGCTTAGGTAGGGGCACTGGAGTTTCCGATATTATGGGTGAAGCCTGCTACTGCAGCTCCTCGGTTAGTAGTTAAATAGATTCCTACTTTTTCTCCACCCATGGCACCCAAGCCAGTCATGTCTTTTGAGAAAAAGAAGATGCTAGGGCGGTTCATTAGATTAGGCCTCTCAAGTTCTTTGGCACAGCGGGTGAGGATGCCTATGAGTTTCTGGTCAGTTGTCAAGAGAGGTTACATAACCTTGGGTTAGTGGAGTCTCACGGGGTAGAATCAACTTGGACTCAGTTCTCTAAGGCTTTCTTGGAGAAATATGTACCTCTCTACCTGTAGGAGCAGTTGCGGGATGAGTTTACCGGTTTGATTCAGGGGTCTCTAAAAGTTCCAAAGTATGAGACCTAATTCTATAAGTTGTCTAGACATACGACTATACTTATGTCGATAGAGCATAAGAGAGTATGTATGCTTGTCAGAGGGCTCTCATACCCACTACGATTGGCTATAGAGCAGATAGTGGTGTCGGTCTAGTCCTTTACACAAATACTCAATCATGCATGCATGATTGAGGAGATCCATCATGAGGCCTATAGGGGTAGTGACAAAAGGTATCGCCGTTAGAGTGGTTTCAGCGTGTCTCAATCTTGTGGTAGGGGTTATTCGAGTAGAGGTTATCCACTACAGTTTCATTCTATTATGTCGGTTCAGGAGGCTCTTCAGCTTACAAATGATGGCACTACTGCAGGTGCTAGTGGTCCTATGATTCCAATGTCGGTTCACTCTTTGGGGTGCATACTCAAAATATTCAGGCTATAGTGGCCAGTCAGGTTCAGTTGAGTTATCTCAGCATATCAGTATTGGAAGAGGTTTTTATGCGTGTGGTTAGTTTGACCACTTTGCTATAGAGTGTTGTAGGGATCGACTTTCAGACAATAGGGCTAGCAGGGTCATTAGGGTTAGCACGTTCATCCCTCTAGGGCCCCGATTTAGTCTACTAGAGGTAGTGCTTAGGGTGGTAGGGTGGTCCCCAAGATGCTCGAGGTGGTCCTTAGTTAGGCAGGTTGGGTGGCCGCGGAGGACATCACATTTATGCTTTTTTGGAGAGGCCAGAAGTAGAGGCTTCTGATGCCATTATCATAGGTATGACCTCTGTCTCACATCAGCTTGCATATGCTTTACTTGATCTAGGGTCTACCTAATCATATGTGTCTGCCTATTATGCTACACGGCTTGATGTGTTATGTGAGCCCTTGCCTATGCCGATGTATATATCTACCCCGTAGGTGATTCTTTAGTAGTGGATCGAGTGTATCGATCCTGTGTGGTATCTATTTCGAACTATGATATTAGGGCATAGTTGATTATACTGGATATGGTGGATTCAACTTGATTCTAGGCATGAATTGGTTATCTCCTCATCATGCGATCTTGGATTGCTTCACCAAGATAGTTGCTTTATGCATGCCCGGTATTCCTCCAATTATATATATGGGTAAGGTTAGCCATATGCATGAAGGTGTGATCTCTTATTCAAGGGTGCAGTGGTTGGTAGGGAAGGGGTTTCTTGCTTATCTTTTTTATGTTCGTGCTACTAGTGCCAACACACCTTTACTTGAGTCAGTTCCAGGGGTTAGAGAGTAAAACGTGTTTCCTACTGATCTAGCCAGTCTCCCGCCCGATCATGATATTGATTTTGGCATAGATGTTGAGCCGGGTATGCAACCAGATTCTATTCCACCCTATCGAATAGCTCCAGCTGAGTTGAGAGAGCTTAAAAAGAAGCTCCAGGACCTTCTAAGTAAGGGGTTCATTAGGCCTAGTGTGTCTCTCTGGGTGCTCCTATCTTGTTCGTGAAGAAGAAGGATGGTACCATGTCTATATGCATTGACTATAGGCAACTAAACAAGGTGACCATCAAGAATAAGTATCATATGCCATAGATTGATGACTTATTTGACCGGCTTCAGGGTGCAGTGGTGTTCTAAGAAAGACTTGAGATTGAAATACCGCTAGTTGAGGATTAGGGCAGCAGACATCCCCAAGTCTGCCTTTAGGAAACGATATAACCATTATGAGTTCTTAGTTATGTATTTTGGGTTGACCCATGCCCCAACAATATTTATGGAGTTGATAAATCATGTGTTCAGGACCTTTTTGGATTCTTTCATTATAGTGTTCATCGATGACATTCTAAACTACTCTAGGAGTAAGGAGGAGCATGAGCAGCTAGAGGGACCTTAATCTGGGGTAGCGTGGGTGGTTGGAGTTGTTGAAGGACTATGATATTTCAATTCTTTATCACTCGGGCAAGGCTAATGTGGTAGGAGGTGCCTTGAGCCAAAAGCCAATGAGTATGGAAAGTTTGGCTTTCTTAGCTGTAGAGGAGCGACTTATGGCTTCGTACATCTAATCTTTAGCCAACCGGTTGGTTAGGCTTAATATTTTAGAGTCGGGCAGGGTACTTGCTTATGTGGAGACTGGATCTTTTTTGATGGAACAGATTTGGGCACAAATGTTTGATGATCTATAGTTGAGGATAATTCTCATAAGGTGCTTAGCGGCAAGGCTATGAAGGAGATCTTAGATCCAGAGGGTGTTCTGAGGATTAAGGGCCATATCTACATTCCTAGAGTTGGAGACTTAGTTAGATTAATTTTTGAGGTGTCTCATTATTCTAGATATTCTATTCATTCTAGTGAGGTAAAGATGTATCGTGATCTGGGGCACCACTATTGGTGGTGTGGGATGAAGAGAGATATTTTAGCTTTTGTGTCTTGGTGCTTGAACTATCAGTAGGTGAGGTACGGGTATTAGAGGCCAAGTGGTTTGACTCAGCAGCTACCCATTCTAGAGTGGAAGTGGGAGCGAATAGCTATGAACTTTGTGGTAGGCTTGCCATGTACTTTTCAAGGGTTTTATTATATTTGGGTCATCGTAGATTGATTGACCAAGTTTGCTCACTTTCTGCCGATTCATACCTCCTATAGTTCAGATAGGTTAGCTCAGATCTACATCCGAGAGGTTGTACATTTGCATGATGTGCCTGTATCTATTATCTCAGATCATGTTACTCAGTTTACTTCACACTTCTAGAGGTCTATTCAAAGAGAGTTGGGCTTTAGAGTTGAGGTTAGCACAGCCTTCCACCTTTAGACTGATAGACAGTCCGATAAGACTATTCAAGTCTTGAAGAACATGCTTCGAGCCTGTGTTATTAATTTTAGAGGGCAGTGGGATCAGTTATTTGCTTTGACAGAGTTCGCATATAATAACAGCTACCATTCCAGCATTCAGATGGCTCTATTTGAGGCTTTGAATGGTAGGAGAAATTGTTCTCTTATGGGCTAGTTTGATGTTTTTGATGTTAGTTCATAGGGCACTAACTTATTGCATGATTCTATGGATAGTGTCTGTGTGATCCAAGAGTGACTCTGTGCTTCCTACAGTAGGTAGAAGAGTTATGCTAACCAAAAATTGCGAGCTTTGGAGTACATGGTTGGTGACCGAGTATTTCTACGAGTATCACCCATAAAGGGCATGATGAAATTTGGGAGGGGGGGAAAGCTTAGCCCCAGGTTCATCGGAGATTCTAAGATGGGTAGGAGAGCTGGCCTATAAGATAACATTACCTCCAGCTCTTTTGAGTGTTCACCCTATTTTCCATGTTTCTATACTAAGACAGTATGTTCAAGATGTGTCTCACGTGCTTCAGTTGGATTCAGTTAGATAAGTACTTGGCATTTGAGGAGGATCCTGCAACCATTCTAAATAGGCAAGTTAGGAAGTTGAGAACTAAGGAGATTCCATCAGTGAAAGTCCAATGAAGACATCATCTGATCAAGGAAGTGACTTGGGAGACCAAGCCTAATATGCGAACCCAATATTCTCACCTTTTAGAGCCTTTAGGTACCTTCCATTCTTTTACTTTTGAGGACGAAAGTCCTTTTAATAGTAGATGTTGTAATGACCCTTAGGGTCATTTTGTATTTTTGTCGTGTTTTATCATTTTTTCCCCTTTTTGTATCTTTTTTGTAGCATTTATATGGAATTGGGATGGGTGGCATGCTTCCCAAGATATTCAGTTGAGTTTTGAGGTGTTTTAGCCATTTTTTAGGCTTAAGGCTTAAAAAAGTCAACTTTAGTCAACATTTAGAGATTCTGATGTTCGATGACGATTCTGTTAGTCATATCAGCTCTAGAAGGGTTATTTTTATCTAGAATAGGTGTTGGTTTAGGTTTTGAGGGTTTCATTTTGAGTTTGTGCAATTAGACATTTTAACTTAGAGTTTTTGTCAAAGTTTGACTTCAGTCAACATTCTTGAAAAATATGCTCGAATTGAAATTACAATAGTGCGGTAAGCTCAGGAACACCAAGTTTTGTGTAGAACGACCTCTGCTTTGGTTTTCGAGGCCTTCAAAATGAAGTTTTGGCCGTTTGTGTGCTTTAGGATGAGACGACCTTTGTTGGATATTTTGTTGATCTCATTGAGTCCGGAATGCCGTTTACAAGTGGTTTACACTTTTGGTTTGCGTCATTTGGACTCTGAATGATTTCTGAGGTTCCGTTTGAATCCGAGAACATAACTCTTGGGGGAGCACTCTCCAAGCTTGAACCTAAGACACAAAACTGAAGTTGCAGGCCACTAGTGCGGTCACGTTTGTGACCCTTGGTCGCTTAAGTGATGGATGCTTTTGTGATTAAGGGGTCTCTTTAGCGGAGTCCACCCTTGTGGCGGGGGTCTTTTAAGAGACCCACCTATCACTTAAGTGATGGTCGCAATGGTCGCTTTTGCGACTAGCTGTTACTTTAGCGACAAACGGTCTTGGGCAGGGTTTGCTTTTGCAGCCTAGATGTTGCATTAGCGACACTTGTACATGGATTTAATCCATGTTTTTTCTTTCTTCTTCAAAGATGAAGACCCACCTTAGGAGAGCTTGGACCAAGGCATTTTCCCTCATTTCTTGATCAGTTTAAGTGGTTTAAAGGTAATTCTCTTCCATTTTCTTTCCTAACTTGATCCTAACTTCAATTTCGTGTTTTATTTCCATGTTTGACCTCAAAATTCCTCAAATTCTAGTCTTCAAAGAATGGTATTTGGACCATTTGAGGTTCGAATTGAATCCCATTTCCGCCCAATTTTTGGGCATGTGATCCTTACCTCAAGGAGAATTATGACATTTTTTGTTTCATAATTCTATTAACGTTGATTGAGGGTAATTTTTGGCCCATTTTTTACCCGAAATTTATAATTGTAATATGGGTAACGTTAGATTCATTTTGACTTGCTCGTTCCATTCTTGATAGCTTGGTGGCAATCTGAGGCTCTTCAAAAGGAAAAGTAGTCGAGTAAAGGTTTGAGTATGGTTTCGGCCTCGAGGTAGGTTATGGTTTCCCTTTGATATCTAGGTGTGGTGTTAGGACAAGGTCGTAGGTATGCTTGATCCTTAGCGAGATTCTTTGTCCATTTCAGGTTATTTAGCTTAGCGTTTTATTGTTGAACCTTAGTTTAGGTTGATTCTTGGCTTGGTTGTCGCGTAGATCCTTAGACTGCCCTTAATTGGTATGAAACTTAGCTTGTGTATGTTTTGTTTGCTCAGTTGATTTGTGTGCCACTTTTGTGCTATGTTTAAGTTTACTTCTCTATTTTGATTGAACTGTTTGGCCTAAGGTCGTGAGCGTGGACTAGTGGAGTTCCAAGTTAGTACCTTTGAGCTATGATGGGTATTTTACTCGGTCTTCGCATGAGTTGGATTATTTTGAGACATTGATTGGTTTACATTGTTGCATAAGCATGTTCATGGCATATTTGCATCTAATTTTTAAAAGTAAAGAGATTTTTGAGCTATTTTGGGTTATACTACACTTTTCTATGGATTTGAGCTCCAAGGGAGCGGGATACCAGTTTTTTGGCTGATTTTCCAATGGAAACTTGGTTTTGGAGAAAGATATATGATTTTAAACTTGCTAATGCATATGATGATAAGCTCCTGTGGCCCATAGACTAAATTCCAGGTTTTATTTTTCTAAAAAGTTGAGGTGGGATTCCGCAGTTGTCTCGGGGGTCCATGGTATAAACGATGAGACAACTCTGGAACTTTTTGCATTCATTCTGCATAGGCCGCATATATATTGCACTTGTGTTTGTGTGAATTATGGATGTGTTGTTGTTGCGATAGTAGTTTGTGTTATTGTTTTTGTCTGTTGTTAGTTCAGACTGACTTTAGCCTTTATTAGACTCTGTTATCTCTATCATGCTACTAATTTTATATATATATATATATATATATATATATATATATATATATATATATATTACTTTTCTAAGATTGGTCAGAATATGATACCTACTGAGTACCCCGTATTTTGATACTCATACTATATTTCTGCATCTTTTCTGATGCAGATCCAGTACGAGCCACCCTCTCTGAGCATTGGATCTTTCTTGGCTATCATTGACTTAGATCGTGGTGAGTTCCTATCATCTAGAGACTTGCTGCTTTCCCTCCTTTATACTGACTCATGTTTTATATTTTTCTTAATCAGTTCTCATGTATATATAGTCCTATTATACTTAGTAGCTTCTGTATAGGTGACTCTAGGTCCAGGGATTTGATCTTGTGTTAGTTTGTCTTTCTGGTCACTTTCGGGACTCTTTTGTATATTTTGTATCAAATTACAGGTTTATGATATGGCCTATTTCTTATATATTATTCATAGCACCCTTTATTATTATCATTATGTTTAAATTGTTGTCTTCCACAAATTTGTTTCCTTGCGTTTAGGCTTGCCTACTTAGTGGGTTGTAGTAGGCGCCATCATGGCCCAATTTCGGATTGTGACAAATATAGAATGCAAGAATGCAGATTTCAGTAGGCAATGTAATGCAACATAGTATATAAGTATCTTTTTAGCAGGCCATGCAATTTAAGTAGGCAACGCAATATAAGTAGGCAAGAATGGAAGTGTTAGTAGGTCAAAATGCAATCTTTAATTGGTAAATATAAGATAGTAAACAACGAAAAATAATAGGCTATGTAATTAGAATTTGATAAGATAGAGTAGCTTAGACCTTTGTCTCGTTGGAAGGAAAGTAGCACGCTCATTCAAGCAATGTGAATGACTGCTTCTTGCATGTGTGTATGTGTTCCCTACATTCAAAGAAAATTTATTAATTTATAAAAAGGAGAGGTTGACATGCGTCTCCGTGTTGACCAGCATGCTCCATCATTGATGTTTACTTGGAGGTCGAACTCATGTTTGGAATGCAATCTTGTCGAAATTTTTTGAGGATGACTCAAAAACATTGCCCCAGTGTAGAAATTCTGATTTTCTGATGCTTCTTTGTAGATGATAAAAATTGTTTCTCGAGTATTTTTGAGTCCCTCTCAAAAATCTTCCCCAATTATTGACTATGAAAGAAAATGCTCTTCTGATGGAATTTTTGAGATCCCCTAAAAAAAATTGCCCCAATTATATGTTCATAGGAGAAATGAAAATTTTTATTATAATAAGACTGAACTCCATAGGAACACCTACGTATCCCCTTTTAAATGGAAATCAAGTCTAACGTAGTTCCAATAAAAAGAAAAAAAGAATAAATCATGGCATTAAATATAATACTTCTTAACAACATTTGAAATGATTAGCTTGGTCCAAACTTTGTCGTCCATAGCAACCTTAACAACATAAGCCTTTATCAGAAACCGCTTAATCGACTGTCAGCATGTTTACTAGTAATTTGGAAGTGGATTGTTAGATACATTTGGCGCATGATCCTTTAGCTATATGTCTTTGGTATCAATCATATCTTGAATTTTGTCTTTCAAAGAGCGGCACATTTCAGTTGTGTACCCCTTCATTTCTGAATGATATGCACATATTTTGTTGGGGGTCATACCATTCGGATCGAGTGTCTGGGTTCATGAAAGGGATATGTGTGACATAGCCAGCTACCTTGAGTCTTCATAGAGTTGGACTATAGGTTCAACTAAAGGAGTATAGTTCTTGATATACTTTTTCTTTTCAAAGTTGGATCATTTTGTATAGCTTTGTTGTTAAGTAGGGGAAGGTATTTGAAAGTATGTCAGTTGGACCTTGTAAATGGGATATGTAGGATATTGAGGAGATATTTGATGTGGTGACATTTGATACGACACAAGAGGCACATGACAAGAAAATTTTTATATGAATAGCGTGTTTGATATTGAGGAGACTGTTGGATGGGATTTTGTGGGTATAAAGTAGGATATATAAGTTTAGAAGTATAACTCTAATGTTGGAGTGGATAGGGATAAGTTAGGTATTTAGGACTATATGAGTAGAGTTTGACTGATTTTAAGAATAAGAGGTAAGATGGGTTGGTGGAGGATTATTAGGGACGGTGGTCTGATTCGTGATGGTATGTCTATTCATGCTTATTCCACTAGGAGAATTGAGAGGCATTGACAATTTAGTTCAGTTGCACACACTAGACACTTCTTCTTCTAATTTCATTATTTTATGCTCCAACCTTAAAACCAACTTATTCGAAGGATATTCATCTTCAACCATCTCAACCCTTTCTATAATATTGTTTTTATTGACCATTTTTCTCTTTCCTTTGTGATTCGAACTTGGAGGAGGAGGAGGAGTCCTTTCAGATCGTGTGTGGTAGGTCATAGTGTACAGATCAACCTTTGGGGGAAAGGAAGACGAAAATAAAAAATCAAGAGAAGGTGCCAATTTATTAATATAACAAATCATATTTTTACTATTGTTAGAAAGGTCAAATTTGCTACTTCTAGTCGTCGTTTTGTTGGATTTAGTAAGGTCAAATTTTTAAATTGCACTATTGCATTAATGATGGATTGTTGGTTTACACTTTACTCTACTGAAGCTAAGTCTTTCCTCATTCGAGGATGAATGTTGCCAAGGGGGAGATAATGTAACACCCCTTAAAAACGTTGTATATAATGTTTCAATTCTCGATGAAAATGATATCACTTCTGTATTTTGGGCATAACTTTTAATAGGATGGTCCAAATTAGATGATTCAAATTTTTGAATAACTCGAATATCATTACCTATAACTTTTGTCATATTTTAAGTTTTGGAGGCTAAGTAGGTCAAATAAATTAATTGTTGCGAGACATAGTGTTGTGATGAAATAAAGTATTTATAGAAGAAAAAACATATCTCACTATAGGATACTCCAAATTAGTTGATTCTTGAACAACATGAAAGTATACTTCTAGATCAACAATCCATATGAAGATATCAAATCCTAATGTGAAAGTTATCTTTTTTAAATGCAGCTCCGTAAAAGGGTATTTCATTAAAAGAAGGTTCATCTCACCAACCATGGAAAGATCTAGATCCATTTGACATCACCCATGACATCACAATCTTCCATTAAATTTTTAAATTTTTCTTTATAATTATTTTAATTATTGTTAGGTTCCTCCTTCACACTTATAAATACCCACCTTATTTTATCATTTTGTTCATCAAGCTTTCTCAAGCAACTCTTCTCTCTATACACTCCTTTACTCATTCTCAAATCTAGTTATAGTTCTTAAGTAGTGTAGAAATACTATTGCGGTAATTCATATACTCTGGGTAGTACACACAACGCTCCGGCGAGGAGAAAATGCTAGGATTCAAGAGTGTTTATTAAGTTCTTCGATTCTGAGTAACGCTTCGAATTTCAGGTATGTAAGGCTTCAATGAGAGTATTCATTCCACTCTCATGCCTAAAGTATTTTGAATATATGATAAATTATGTTTATTTACTCAATTATTTTCAAGCTTTACTCTAAGGTATGTGGGTAATGATCCATTGATCCTTTCATCCATGAAGCCCAAATAAATTATCCAAGTCTTCTATTTAATTCAAATATGAAATTTTATGGGTTTTCATATCATGATTCCGAATGCATAGATTATTAAGTATTTGACGTTTAATTACCTATCTTATATTAGTGTATGTAAGGCTTCAATTAGAGTATTCCTTCCACTCTCATGCCTAAAGTATTTTGATTATATAATATATTATGCTTTTTTTCTTTAAGTTTTTCTCTAAGTTATGTAGGTGTTTATCCATGGGTTCTTCCACCATGTACTTCAAAACTATTTCAACTAAATCTCTTGATTTCAAATAAGATTTTTTGGGTAATTCTTATTTTTACTTAATAGAATGAATCATGGTTAAACTAATGATTATTGGTCTATTTTGATGCAACATGATTTTATATGTATGAATTGATGGTTTGTAAGTAATTTCTCTATTTATCTCTTTAAAGGTTCTTGAAATTCATGGTGGGTTATTTAAAGCGTCATTTTTAATTGATGTATTTTAAAGTATTTATGCATAATTTCATTTACATTCATGTTTGAAAGTTGAAGTAATTTGAACCCACCTAGTTTTACTATGTTTTCAATGAAGTTTGACTTGAAAGCTTTGACTCCAAATGAATGTTTATGAAAGCAATGTCTATGATCAAAAGGGAGTCTTATGAAATCAAAGAATGATGAAATAATATGAATGATGGATTCTTTATACAATAAGGACAATTCTTGCATATTTGAATTATTGTCATGACCAAGCCTAGGGCCTAGACGTGATACGGCGAATGAGACACCCGGAGGTACCTCACTCAAGCTTCTTAGCATTCATTTAACTTTTCATAAGTAATGACATATAATAACAAGCGATAATAAAAACATTTTCCATTTGTGTTTAAATATACCTCTACTAATAGACTTGGCGGGGGTTAAAACATGTCCCTAACTCACCCTCAAAATAAGTGTCAAGAAATGCCTTAATAAAAGTCTTAATGTTTTACATAATATAAGCTTAGAATAAAATGGGTGTTGTTTTCGAACCATGGGAACTCACCACAAGTAATCTTCAAACTAATTCGAGTTAGCCACATGGAGGAGGTCGAGAAGCGACGTCGGTTCCTACATGGTGATATCATGTAGGCAAAAGTATGTGTTAGTACTTTGAATGTACTAAATATGTGAGCATACAATGCAATATATCATTATACAATAAGGTGATACAATGGATCATGCTAGAACCTTGTATTCATTTGAAATACCATTTGGAGTTATGAAGTTTAGTCAATGAAATATAGAAACCATCATGAATCATAAAAGAAACTTAAATATTATAGAGGTAATCAGGAATCATTATAAGAAACCATATACTTGCAAAGTACCATGAATCGTAAATAAGTAGACCATAAACCTTTTGAAAGAAATCTTTAGCTTTGTGAGAGCATATACTTTACTTTATGATAGATATAGTAGACATCATATGATATATTTTACCATGTGAGCCATAATATGGAGTCCCAATGTTTACCCATACATCAGAGGAAAGGGGAGACTACTTGCCAAGATAGACTCCTATATGCCTAAGTGGATCTACTAATATACTTAAGGAATCAAGCCTCTACTAATGGGTGACCCTTTCTAAGGAATCAAGTCTCTACTAACGGGTGATCCTTCTTCCTATGGTGGCAAGTAGTTATGGGACAATGTGATCTTTCTACGGGTCTGTTGCCTTTGCTACGGGAAAGAATGCCTATCCCAAGATCCACTCGGTGCTAGTAAACTCTCAACGGAATAGACAAACCATAAAACATAAAGTCAATCATCATGTGGGAGGGACCATATCTACTACCCATCCATTCTTCATAAGAACAAAATCATAGAATAGCTCCTTAACTTTGTCTCATGTGATGTGAGTGTAGACATTTCTTCCTCACATATCTTTATCCATAAAATATCTTTAGGGCCTTAACTCATCCTATTATTAACTCGCTTGAACATTATAGAATCATCATTCACAAAACTTATTTGTAAAGAGTACCTTTAAACTTATTTGTAGACATTTTCAAACATTCATTTGGAGTCAAACTTCATTTCAACTTTACTTTATCATAGGAAACTAGGTGGATTCAAATCAATCAACTTTCAAGTCATTTAAATCAATGCCAGCATGCATGAGAGTGAAAGAATTTATCATTTAAATATCTTAAAACAACCCACCATATATGTCTTAAAACTCTTTTCAAGCCTTCATATAGACACTTTAATAGCATCATAACTTCATGAAACCAAAAGTTAATATCCATCAATATATGTAAAAAAAACTTCAAATATATCTTAATCTATGCATTTAAAGTCATCATGTAAAAGCCCATAAGATTTAATCATTTTGAATAGAAATACTAGATTGAGAAAACTTTTGGGCTTCATAGGTGGAAGGACCCATGGATGAAAACCCACATATGTTAGAGTAGAATTTAAGAAGAATTGGAGAAGTCTTGATGTTAGGTCTTCAATGGGGAGATTGAATCCTTTGAGTTTGAGAGGATTTTGTTTTTGTAGGAGATGATTTAGGAGAGAGGAGGATGAAGATTAGGGTTCTTTGGAGGTGAAAAACTGCAAAAATGACCCCAAAATGCTCCAAGTTCATATATATATATATAGTTAGGGAATTGTTCAAGTTGCCCTTCATCAAAAGAAATCTGAAAAACGGGCTCAAAACCCTGCAAGTGCAATAGTGGCGCGCCGCGCCATCATCCAAACTACTACAACTAATTTTGAGAGCTTTGCTGCAGGCGCGACAGTGGCGCGCCGCGCCATCACCCAAAATACTGCAGCTAGTTTTGGGCGCTTTGCTAGCACGCTATGCCAAGCCCATAATTGCTGCAGTCGTAGTCTTTGGTAAAATGGTCATAACTGTTTACTCCTAACTCGGAATATGGAAAATCGGTGAAGTTGGAAAGAGAACTAAAAGACCTTTAATATGATAGGTCATGGGACACCTAATTCGTTATATAATAGGAGATATAAGCATTTGAAGTTGACCCTATTCCAGACTCATACGAAAACTTACCCGATGAAAATTCTTTGAACTTGGCTTGGTGCTAGGGATCCCTTATGACCCTAAAACACATCTAATACATTTTAAATATTTAGGAATTGATCCTAACTCATATATACAACTAGAAGTCATCGCGTTTGATTCTATACGCATATGAAGAATGGTTCGGGTCTTGGTGTTGAAATATTTGGGGTGTTATAATTACCAAAGGTTTTAATGAGCTATTCTACCGAATATCATGTTTTGAATTCTCAAGCTATATGCTATGACTATTTTGAAGTATTAAACTATTTCATAGAATTGACTTAGCACCGAATGAGTCATTGAGGTGGGATTCGGTAAGAGAATCCTAGTAGCAACCCCTTGTCTCATTAACTATGTGCCAACATAGGAGCCCGTGTAGGCTTAGGCTAATGGATTCACAAATAGCCCTTAAAGTTAAAGTAAAAGAAATGAATAAAGTTGACGAAGTTCTACCTGGCAAGTACCCTCCCCGGCCAACGTAGGGGGTTATGTTGGATTCCATGTAATAGCTCGCATGGTCTTAAATATCGGTTATGGTCATTTTTCCACAAAATGAATGTTTTAGAGGATATCTATATGATTGATTATGCATGCATTGCATTATGTTTCATATTAAATAAATGTTTTAATATTTCCTCAAAGTTCATGCATGCTTACATACTTAGTACATTCAAAGTACTAACACATACTCTTTTACCTACATGATATCACCATATAGGGACCAGTTCTTCTCCTCATTCTCCTCTACGTGGATAGTTGAGATTTCGTTTGAAGACTACTTTTGGTGAGTTCCCATGTTCTAGGAACAATACTCATTTATCTTTCTAGCTTATGATATGTTGAGATCTTTAGACATTTACTATGACATTTCTTTCTATTATAATTAAGGGTGAGCTAGGGACTTGTCTTAGCCCCGTTAAATCTAAAAATTAGAGGTATTGTTCGACATATGTAAGTTGAAGATTTACTATTATGATTTTCTCTTATTTATTTATTGTCATTACCTATTAAAGGCTAAAAGAATGCTAAGAGGCTTGTTTGAGGTACTTTCGGGTTCCTCATTCGCCATGTCACGTCTAGGCCCTAGGCTTGGATCGTGACAATATGTAAAAAAAATTGGTTTTGGCCTCGTGAAAAAAGTATACAATCGAATGAGAAAAATGGCAAAAAAGATGATCAAAATTGGGTTTCAACATCTGTCACCTCCACAGCTCCTTTCCATGGGTCGTGGTGCCGAGTACGGCCCCTGAAGGGCCTCGTAGACCTCAGCTGGTGCAAATTTTTCTGAGATTCATTTTTACATTCTGTTTTTCAACTTTCCAACTTTCGGAGTCTTACAATCATGATATACACCCATACATGACAATAATGGTGGAAGAATTCATTTAAAAGATATATTTACCATTTCTAAAAATACGATCCTTTCATTTTATGAAGTGATAAATCAACTCAAGCTTCTAACTCAGGCATTTCAAGTCAAACATGCTAAAATAATCAACTCAAACCCCCCTCTCGAATAATTTCATGTAAAGCATGCTCTCAACGCAAAAAAAATATCATGTAAGATCCTCACACAGGCTAAACAACACATATAACCTCACACGGGCGAAAATAAGCAGTTAAGCCCCTACACGGGCAAAATATCAATAAAAAGCCCCCACACAGGTGAAACAATAATAATAAACTCCCACACACGACAAAATAAATATACTCAATAGTTTTCCATATCTCAGTACCATGCTACGATCCCATCCTATAGTCTAGTTCATAAGTATGATTAACTATCCAACCCAATTTAGAAGAAGGATAAGGCAAACATATCTCGAATGTCGAAACTTCATCCGAAATCACTCTACCAGTGCTTTTCCTCTATCAACAACCTCGGAAAGATCCCCAACTATAAAAATGGAAAGTACACATCAAGAGGGCTCCAAGATCAAGAACAAGTTTAAGATTCAAGATCAAACTTTCAAGTCCTTGAATTTATATTTAAAAAAGAGGAATCAGAGGATTCATAGAGATTATAATACTTATATTTCAAATCACATAAATACGATTACTACGATATTTTTTATATTTTAATTATTATTTTTTCGATGTGAATTTTATTATCTATATACTTTAAATTATAATAATTTAACAATTAAAACTATTCAAAAGAATATAAAAGAATTAGGGTAAAAAAATAAGCAATTTAAAAAAAGGGGTTAATTTTCTTGTGTTCAACTAGTAAATTAATAATTAAAATTAACATGCTATTAATTAATTTAACAATTCACACTCATTTTATAAGAAATAAATAGTACTCCACAAATAGCATGACCTAGATATGGAATAAAATTTTCTCTCTAATTAAAAAAGAATGAGTCGATTTGATTTAACATAAAATTTAAAAAGAAAAAATTAATTTTATAATTCTAAATTGAAATTATGTCAAGTATATAGAAATACTCCCTAAACTTTGAAAAGATGTTACCGAGAAAAAAAAAAAGAAAGGTCAATGGAGAGGAGTTCATTATATTTGAAACGGAGTGAGTAAATATTTACGTGTCAGTGTCACAAAACTGGTTCTTTTCCCCCTTTTCAAGACAACATCATCCTTCGGTCTTCCTCCTCCGCCTTCCGCCTTCCAAATTACAGGTCGCCGGTCAGAATACTTTTCGTTTGTTTTGGCCTGAAACCTGAAGCAACAAATGTCTATGAAGAAGGTGCAATCGAGAGACTGCAACTTGTGATTCCTGAGAAAGACAAATGACAAGCCGCTTCTGTAATATAGTTTTGCAAGCACCAGCCAGCTCATTGCGTTTTTATATCTCAACCAACCCTACAAAATTCCATTATTCAAATTGTCTCTCATCATCAGGATCCCAGAAAAGATGTCTTGGGTCTATTAGCTTCAACCTGAAGAATACCTGCCGCTCATTAACGCTTACAACTGCAGCCATGTGCTGTGATATTTCTTTTTGCTCCCAAAATGTGAATATGAGGCTTTTCTTGCCCACTCAGTCAAAGGTTCCGGAAAACAGCTGCAAATTTGGGCGTTATTCTGGACAACGACATCATACATCTGTTGGTTTATTTATTGGATTTTTAGTCTGCTGTTCTGCCTCTGAACCAGTACATGCTGAAGCATCAGGAGAAAGTAGGGGAAATAGCTCAACCACTGGCTATTCACATGGAAAAAAGGTCTATAATGACTATTCTGTAATTGGTATACCTGGAGATGGGAGATGTTTATTTCGTTCTGTTGCTCATGGTGCTTGTCTAAGGTCAGGGAAGCCCCCTCCTGATGAGAACCTACAGAGGCAATTAGCGGATGAATTGCGGACCCGAGTATGTTTGCCTTGTTTCTTTAATGATGGATTCTCAATAAACTTGCAGATTCTCAATAAACTTGCAGCTCCCCTGTTTGTTGGCTGGAAGCTTGAAATTTTAACAGTTTACAATGTTCTGTCAGTTTCTAGATTAATAAAGACTGAAATTTTGAAGTGATAAAGTTCAAGAGGATTGAAGTGATTGTTATATATTCTTGTTTGACCATTGTTTCTGCAAACACGTCTTAATTCCTGGCTACTTGTAGAGTCTAATGTTTCTTTCTCTTCTTCTGATTTCATCCCTTCGGTGAGATCTTGGCTGTCTGCTCAAACATGCTTTCTTTGGTAACCTATGTTGTTCGGATCCTTCAAAAATGCCGTGTGTTGGATCCTCCAAAAGTTATTCAGTTTTGGAGGATCTAACATGGGTGTGGCGCTTTTTTGGAGGATCAGAGCAACATAGCTGGTAATCCAACCCGTGCTAACTAGAAATGCCAAAGATATAAAAGCAGAAGCTTAGGAGCAAAAAGAAAAGAAGGGAGTGGGGGGAATTTAAAAATCCTTTTTCTTGGAAGCAAAAATTGCAGCACTTTTTCCTTACTGTGGTTCATTTTATCTATTAGGTGGCAGATGAATTTATAAAGAGGCAAGAGGAGACAGAATGGTAAGTGTGAAGCCTGCATGAGTCTGAATTCTTAGTTCTGACAAAATTTGAAGCAGTTAAAACATGGAATCCCTGCTCTAAATGATGAGGGAAGAATGATATTAAGTGTTGCTGATTTTTTAGATTTCCTTAGTCAATATTAACAATTTTTAAATTCCTTTTGTTATTTTTCCTTTAGTTGGGGTTACCTGGGCAGGCATAGTGGAGTCACATTGCTCTATATTTGGTGATAAACATCTGATTGATGGTTTGATATCCTTCCAGGTTCATCGAAGGTGATTTTAACACATATGTTGCTCAAATAAGGAAATGTCATGTGTGGGGAGGTGAACCAGAACTTTTGATGGCATCTCATGTTCTCCAGTGAGTTAGATTTCTGCTGATTTTTATAGTGTGCTGTTGTATCTATGAGCTTTCGAGCCTGCATATGTATGTATATTCTTATTAGATGATTGATTGACTGTCTACCAAGATGAAGAGATAATTTGATCCTATTTTTGGATTTGCAATTTTTCTAATGAAACATACATTTGACTTCTAGCTATTTTGTGTATATATGCCGATAACTACTGAGAAAAGAAGATGGATATGGCTGGAGAATGCTTTCTCTGAGTCGACGATTAGAGAACTTCATATCTTTATTGACACAAGATGTTTTTGCGTTGATCTTTTGTAGCTAAGGTAGATATTTCCTTTTAATCTCATCTCAGGCTTTTCAGGTCAAACACTAAAACTTTTTTTATTGTACTCTCTAAACAAATTTTTAGAGCATCTCCAGAAGAATATGTTGCTTAGTCTTCTATTACAAATCGTAGAGAAGTACCTAGACTATAGTCTACTAGATGGTTGACGGACTTTGTGCAAGGTTTGTGACTATCTTGGTGTCATCAATTAATAATGATCAAATACTTTGCATATCAAAAGAACTCTCTGCGTTTTTCTTTGATGTCTATCATTACTGGGCTCCAGTTTTGCTGGCCAACAAGCCAATACGTACTTTCATAGACCAATAACTCTATGTTGACACTTAAACAACTCCCTGCTCCCAAAAGAATAATAAAAGAACTCTTTATGGAGTAGTAATGATGTCACACATAAGATCACAAAGGTAAAAAATGAAAAGAAAAGGTTAACCAAGGAAAGACGGGTCAACATATAGACCTTTCTTGTCATAATCTGACCTAGAGGCTTTGACTGACACTCGGCAAACTCGACCCTACCAAGAGAACCATTTCAACTTGTATATTTTAACTCATACTCAACAAGCTAGAATCATTCATATAACACCTCAATTTCTTGTCTTACATACACCTAGCAAAACCAAAACATGTAAACATATTTCGACCTTGAAATTTGTAATTCTAATACACTACTCAATTCACAACCTGTCATGGAGTACATGGAGTATATGGAGAAAGATCTAGATAATCATTTAAACACAAGGAATAAAACATGACCTAATACTATAATAGATAAACAATTTTGTTGGACACCAAATCTGTAGCACATTCACGCCTTTTGGAATACCTCCCTTCCGTATGATAGGAATAACTTCCCGACTCTACAGGTATGTGAAGTGATTCCCTGGTGGGGATCACAAAGGTAGTTGTCGTTCTTCTGTAAAAGCAAGGAAGTAGGGAAGTCACCTTTTCTCTAAGGATAAATAGTTAAATATTCAATTGACAATTGTGGTACACAATCCTGGCTCAATTCTGCATCTGAATGTGTGAAGACGTAAATGATAGGTGAATCCACCGACTCAGAGTGACCTTACACACAACCACTAGGGACTAACTATACATTTGAAACCCATTAGGGACTAACTATACATTTAAAATAGCGCATTCTGTCAAATACATAATAATGAACTCTATACAATATTCATGGTTGCTCAAAATCGTGCATCATATATGTTAAAGTATCATTTAGTAGTTTTTGCTCGAACATAAAACTTTTACTTCAAAGTATGATCACAGACTTGTATCATCCGATTACGCGTATTCCTAATCCTAAATGGAATGTAACTATGTAGTGATCCATACGTAAACATAGCATCTATTTAGATAGGCCCGAATGGATAAATAACTAGTATTTTTCTTTTTTCAAGAGTTTCTTTACCTTAAGGTATTTCCTCCGCACCTACATTGTAACCTTAATTCAACCTTTAATTCAGCCTATGTCACTACAATCCAATACTCATGGTAGATTAAAGTAATAGATTCCTTACTAAGACTCTTTTACTCAACCCATTTAACCCCCTTACATTCCATGGAAGAATTTTTATCTTCATAAGTTGATCGCAGTTGTTATTCTCCCTCTTCCCCTTGGTTCCCTATCTTTGAATTTCACATCAAAAGATAGATTTCTTACCTACTTTGGTATTACTATTTGTAGGTTCTCCTGCTCCCTCCCCCTTTTTGATTCTGTTCCAAACTTCTTTTCTGATCAATTCTGTGAAGTAATTCATATGCTATTTCATGCGAACCTTCGAAAGCAGCTCCGAACTTCTTGCCAAGTTTGATGACATTTGAATGAATCCGTAGAGTGGCTCTCTCCTCTTCTTCCCCTTTGCTAACCGACTCGTCGACTTGAAGTGGTTCTATGTCGCTATAGTTCATCTCCTGTATTTGATCTTCATCCTGCTTACTTCCTTCCTCCCATTCTCAGATTTCCATAGCGTTGTTCCAGCTCGTAAAATTCCCCCCCTGACTGCAGCTGGTTCTCCATGCATGGCCTAATTCTCTCCTTGTGTTTTTCTTCCATGGTGCTAATAGCATCCAGTTCATCAACAAAGACGAGAAAGTCTTTGTTTTCTATTTCAATCTGTTCTGAGTAAAGCTTGCTTATAAAAGGCTCTGATTTGCTCTACTCTATGTGCCTTTTATACTGGGCTTAATGAAAGGCCCACTAGAGTTCTTTTCTGTAAGTGATGAAGAGCAATGATCCAACAAGAGGCCTGGTCCATTTTCTCCCGGCGTCTCTCTTGGACACACAGAGGAGTGTCCACTGCCACGTTTCTAGTTTTCCCTTTATTTCATGGTTCTTTATCATCCACCCTCCCAATATCTAAAAGATATTTGCCGGAAGTCGAATTGCCGTTTCCATGTTCTGTTTCTTTTCCTTTCATAGGAAGGTTCAAGCTGTCTTTCTCTGTTCTCCTTTTGTCGTTGTCGTCTTGAAGGTCGCACTCAAGCTCGTTGACCATTCTATATACTAAGACCGAGGCTTCTACCTAGATCGGCAATGAGAAAATTCTATTGCTGTCGGCTACCTCTACGAATCAAGGGATCTCCATTAAAGGTCCTTTCACCTTGATACAAACCCATCTCATGTGGTTCTTGAGCATCGTCTCTTCCGTCTCTATCCACCCTCCACACTTATCGCCTATCTCTCTCATTACTTTGGGAGACCATAGCTGAAGTGGTAGCCCTAAGGCACGTATCCAGAACCAGTCGAACTTGACATGGTATGGATAAGCCCCTGTTGTTGGCGTCCACCATTCCAATCTCAGTCTTTTCCAAGACTTGAAGTTTCTCACCCTTATTTCTGATGCCTCTCTAATCCTTCTGCTCAATCATATCAAAGCAGCTCTGCTTACTGCCATCCTTCGCATATAGTGTCTCGAGCTTTCAACCCACTCGAACCAGTTCCCATTTGATGTTCTCATCTCTGTGATATCGTGAGACTCCCCCCACCCCACCCCACTCCCCACCCCCAGTCTGAAATAAATATGATTCTCCATGAGTAAAGAAAAGGGTTGAAGGAAAGAAAAGGATTGGAGTCTCCAATGGTTGAATACCACCGGAGCTGGTTGTTGGAAGGCCCAAAATGGACCTTTTCTACTTAGGAAGTCGTGTTTAAGAGCACTTTTTGATCGAGGTTTAGATAGTTGTAGTGCAAAACTGTGAAATTATTAAGAAATCCTCCAATGTTTTGCTGTCTATGGCTGCTGCACTGAATTGTTTGCCCAGTCCAGTGTGTTACACTGGATGGGGGGACTTTGAAACTCTCTGAAGTTTTGCTCCTACGCAGTGCGCTGGCTAAAGATCCATTTTCAGTGCATCAAACTGGCTGCTGTTAGCCTGCATGACTTCAGTAAAATGGCCATAACTTTGTCTAGAAGACTCCAAATGGTGAATCGCTTGAATCGTTGGAAACTTAAGTTTCAAGGATTGCATCTTTGTTTCAAGAGTCATGTCCAAGTTTTTACTGCATTAAGAGTTGTGCATCTTTGAGATGGGGTGGTCTTTCACTTGTTAGCATAAGCATTTTTCCAACTCCTCTTGTTTTCATGACACTCATTCAACAAGCAACATTCATGTGCAATCAAATTACCATAACAAGTTCATAACATATTATAAGTCATACGCAGGAGATACTCGAGAGGTCGGTGTATTACATTTAAAAAGGGCAGCCGGTGCACTTAAGCTCCCGCTATGCGTAGGGTCCGGGGAAGGGCCCGACCACAAGGGTAGATTGTACGCAACCTTACCTTGCATTTCTGCCAGAGGCTGTTTCCAAGGCTTGAACCCGTGACCTCCTGGTTACATGACAGCAACTTTACCAGTTACTCTAAAACTCCCCTTCAGGTGGGTGTATTACATTTCTATTTTGGAAATACACCTTTCTTGTAGCTCCTTAACTGGAAGAGGTTAGAGCATCAAATAAGAGTTCATTCCCTGTTGATGTTGGATGCATTTAAGTTAGTGGCTGAGAAATGCGCTGAAAATAGGAGATGCAGCAGCATAACAAAGAAACGATGTGATAATGAAGTGGCGGACACTATAAGCATCTAGGTTAGCTGGACAAGCAGAAAAACGAGCACTTGTCTGAAGGATATTGTTTCACAGTCTCAGCTAGAAGAGCTGGATTGGGCTTGGTAGTTGCTTTGAGTTTTCCAAAATTTTCATATTATTACGACTTGTGTCTACAACAACATACCCAGTGTAGTTATACAAAGTGGGGTATTACATCTTGTGTCTATTTGTTAATACTCTCAATCTCGTTAGCTTTTCTGTATTACTCCAGATGAGTATTCTCTTTTATCTTCTTGAATTTATGAATTTATGTGGCTAAATGGTGCGGATTACAATAGAAGTGAAAAAGTTGATGATGCGAAACTAACGAGATTGTACTTTTCACATCTGCAGGATGCCAATTACTGTTTACATGTATGACGAAGACGCAAGTGGCCTGATTTCTATTGCTGAATATGGGCAAGAATATGGCAAGGAAAATCCTATTAAGGTTCTGTATCATGGATTTGGTCATTATGATGCATTGCACATTCCTGGGAAGAAAGGACCAAAATCAAAACTTTAAACTGCATTTTGATTATAAAGGTTTATCATGGAGGAGAAGAGACTATGCACAGGCTTTTGAGCCATGTTATTATTTAGAATGTAACTAGGCTGAATGTGAATAGTAAGAGATGGGTTCTGAATAAGTGATCTCTTGGAGTTTCCAGGGGTTGGGTTCTTTCCCTGATGAATCATGTAATCTTTACCATCTTTCCTCCATTTATCTGTCAAGTCGAGTTCTGAAGTAATTGTTTGATGATGATTGCAAGGTGAATGTACCCTTTTCTTTTTCTCAGGATAGAAATAATTTGTTAACACCTTTTTTTCTCTCGGTCAGTGTCCGGTAACAGCTTTGGGCCCTGATTAGTCTTGATACTTCAGATTAAAGGTTTAGAGATTCAGCTCTAGGTAAAACAAAATGTCATTTTTTCTCTTTCCCTTTTTTCATGTAAAGAGATTAACAGGCCAATAGGTGGGACATAAGTTGACTTGTAATAATTATTAAAAGAGAGGTGTAGAGTAGAAGAGGAACTTTGATGGAATTAAACCTTATTCAAATGATCCAGATAGGAGTGCCAATTCCTACCATTTTTATATATCTACTAGCTGCAGAAGTCTGTGCCAGCCAGAGCTAAATATATGTTATTCTTTTTCTCAATTTATGTGTGGCACAGATGGGATTTGGAGAGTCATCCAAATTTTTATATGATTTTGAATTTGAAGTTATTTATTATTGTGATTTATAGTACTTTTGATATAATTTTCAAGTAATATATATTACTTTCCCTGTCCCAATTTATGTGGCGCAAATATAATTTCAAGAGCCAAAAATATTCTTTATATGTCTTTTAAATATTTCAAATTGTTAATTATTAGGATATATAGTATTTTTTTTTACGTTATTTTCAAATAATATATGTTATTTTATTTGTCTCAATATATGTTTCACCAATAGAATTTTGAGAATTAATTAAAAATGTATTTCTTTTAAATATTTGAAGTTGTTAATTATCATGATTTATAATATTTTTTTACGTAATTTTTAAATAAATAAATAAATTTAAAAAATAAGATAAATAAATTTAAACTAAGAAAGTACAAAAATTAAATAATATATCCTCGGCTAAAAGCAGACATGTCGACGAAGAAGTACTTCTAGACTCTTCTATATAATAGTAGTGCAACTTAAATTAGTTATTACTCTCTTCACCCCAATTTATTTGATGTAACTTGACTAGGCACATAACTCAAGAAATATGGAAAACTTTTGTTGTACTAGATGAGAATTTCAAAACAAGTATGAATTCTACCGTAGCAACTGTTGTATTTGTTGAGAATTTGTAAATATGTAAACAGATCTTATACCACAACTATTATACTTGCTAGGAAAATTTAAAACAACCAAGTGAATCAACTACAACAATTGTAGTACTTATTGAGAATTTTCTAACAAGTCAGCTAATCTGCTACAATAATTGTCCAAGCAAGTCAATCTTAATGGAGTAATTGATCATCAATTGCTTGTATGAATCATATTTAATAATAAATAGAGTGATATAATGATATTTTAAGATTAACATTGTAATGGTGAGCTCATACAATGAGATAGTGATTTGATCATAATAGACGATTAATCAATCAACTGTCCAAACAAGTCAATCTTATATTTAATAATAAATAGAGGATGTGATGATACTTTAAGATTAAAAATTAGATTTAGTGGTGATCTCATGCAATGAGAAAGTAGTTTGATCATAATAGACGATTAATCTAGCAATTGTTCAAACAAGTCAATCTTAATAGAGTAATTTGATCATCAATTGCTTGCATTAATGTATTTAATAATAAATAGAGTGATGTATTGATATTTTAAGATTAAAAGAAATTTTAGTGGTGATATCATGTAATGAAATAGTAGTTTGATCATAACAAACGATTAATCGAGCAATTGTCCAAACAACTCAATCCTAATGAAGTAATCTGATCATCAATTGTTTGGATCAATTATATTCAATAATTAGTACTATATAAAAGTGTGAAGAAACACACATGTGATGGTCGACATGTGTGCTTCTTCACGGGGGCAATATGCTCTTTTCATGTGTGATTGTGTACTTAAATATGGTATACTTGTCACGATCCAAAATCCGGGAGAGATGACACTTCTCCTATAAGACCCCGGAAGTTGGAAAGTCCTAAAACGAGGAACAAATGATGAAATTTTAGAGAAATGCAGAAAATGGCATCAGGCGATGACCATGGAAGACCATCACGGTCCGTGGTCCTCACGACGCCTCGTGGTCTGCCACCATGGTGGAGGTTCTGAAACCCAACCCTGCAGGGAAGGGACCACGGACCGTAGTGCCTTCTGTGGTGACCCCTCTCCTAAGTCCCTCAGAAAACATTCCAAGGCAAGGACCACGATTGACCACCACCGGCCGTGTAGCTCTTCACGGACCGTGGTGTGTTCCGTGGTGGGCCCTCCTTCAGGACCTACACCACGATTCTTGTTCACGGCCCGTGATGCCCTACACAGATCGTGAAGGTCTTCGTGGAGGAAGTTCAGAGACTTTTCCTACAAACCCCCAAAAACTTCTCCCAAGTCATTTACCACGGGACACCACCACGGGACGGGTGGTGATCACGGGCCGTGATGGATCCTCTGTGAAGTTCAGTCCGTCTAGATTTAAAAGGGTATTTTGGTCTTTTTTCTGTGTTTTAATATTGAGGTGAGGTCGTTTTAGGGACTGAATTCACCCTATCTAAATGATCCTAAGCCCTCCCAAACCCATTATTCTCTCAAATCCCTAAGCTCTCAAGCTCCTCTCCAGGTCTTCTCCTTCACCAAGAAAGCTAGGATTTTCTTACAACTTCAAGTCTCCATTTTCAAGCTTGCATTACGAATTTATTTTCCCAAGGTATGTGAGTCTCATTCATGGGTTCTTCCACCCATGGAGCCCAAGTATTTTCTAAACTTAGCAATTTAATTTCAAATAGAGTGAAATCTTATGGGTTTTTGTATCATGATTTCAAATGCAAAAATTATTGTCTATTTAAAGTTTATTTACCTATATTGGCTTATATTGACTCTTAATTTTATGAAATGGTTGATTTGTCAAAGGTCCTTATATAAAAGCATAAAAGGAGTTTTAAAGTATTTTGGTGGGTTGCTTGAAAGGTGTTTTAAATTGATGCATTACATTACTCTCATGCATGCTATCATGGATTTGAATGATTTGAAAGTTGATTGAATAGAACCCACCTAGTTTCATTATGTTACAATGCAGTTGAATTGAAAGCTTTGACTCCAAAATGAAAGTTTATGAAAGAAAATGTTTATGATCAAAGGGAGTCTCTTATGAAATGAAAGAATGATGAAATAATGGATTCTACTACTGAAAGGCCAATTCTCACTTGTGTGAATCAAATGAAAGGTTTTAATGAGCTATTCTACCGAATGATGTTTTGATGATCTAAAGCTATGTACATGATTATGTTCTTATGTTATATGAACTATTCCGTGGGATTGACTTAGTACCGAATGGGGCATTAAGGTGGGATTTGGTAAGGGAATCCTAGTAGCATCCCCTTATCTCATTAACTATGTGCCAACATAGGAGCCCTTGTAGGCTTAGGCTAGTGGATCCACAAATAGCCCTAAATGTTAAAGAAATGAATGAAGTTGACGGAGTTCTACTCGGCAGGCGGCAAGTAGTCCCCCCGTACTAACGTAGGAGGTTATGCTGGATTCCATGTAATAGCTCGTATGGTCTTAAATGTTGGTTGTAGTCATCTTTCCACAAATGAATATTTCAAATGCTCATTACTTGATTATTCATGGATGCACTTACTTATGTACTTCACTTATAAATGTCTTAATGCTTTTCATTATAATGCATGCTCACATACTTGGTACATTCAAACTACTAACGCATACTCTATTGCCTACATGATATCACCATGTAGGGACCATACGAGCTCGTATGGTCTTAAATTAGCTTTAGTAAATGTTAGTTTGTATCTATTCAATTAAATATCACGTGCATATCCTTCATAGAGTTAATTAGCTAATAAAGGATTGTGGCCAATATTTCAGTTTAACCTTACTCGTGAACTATTTAATTAGTAATATCAGGAATAAGATAATTTTGGTTGAGGTCGGCCAAAAAAATGACCGCCTCACTTATGCTTCATATAAAACAAATGTTGTCATTCAGTTTTATATTTTTGGAAAACATTCAAGTTGCTGCCTTCACACACACATACATGTTAGACGAAATAATTTTGTGAAGAACCATTTCGACGTTAGATTTCGTACCCAAAATGAAAATTGATTATCTAAAGTTGTTCAAGTTCGGGTTCTAGGTATGTGAAGTCTATTTCTTCTTTTTTTTTGGCATAATTTTTAAAGATTTATGATTTTTGGGATCTAGTATGCTATCGAAGAGTTAGTTGTTAGATGTCTTTAAATTGTTATTGGGGTGATTCTTGCTAAAAACTCATATTCAGAGGGGTCCATGTCATGTCAAGTTAGCGAGTAGAAGGTAGTTAGACATATTATTATTATTATTGAAATTACTGGATTACAATAATTTTGGAGTTGATCGTGTTATTACAGATGTGAAGTAGATGAGGCGCTGTTATGGTAGAACTGGTGAATTTAGATGTTGAAAGGTGCACTATTAATTGGGTTTTATAAGTTGTATGTACTTATGAACAAACTTTGGTTTTTAAGTTGTATTTTCGGGCAAGGATCACCTTTAAACCGTTAACCTGATGCGTTCTCGGACTATTAAAGGAACTTTATGGATTAATTAGACAAAATAAATAAATATAAAAGTAAGTAAAAGAAGATTAGTCATGGATCTGAATTGAATAATTGTTGCATGCTATGATGTCCATACGGGTAAAACAAACAGGGAACCATTGCTAATTTAGAGCTTTAAAAATTATTTTGAACTTAAATTGATCACATGGTTCTTATTTCATATGTTCCAATGTATTGCACCTTTTTAATTCCTTGGCCCATATAAGGATTGTCTATAGAATTATCATATGTAAGTTACATGTGCATATTTTACTTTTTTTCTTCATTTAGCTAGTTGTCGCCTAAAGTCTGATAAGCACTTGTTATTTTTGTTTTATACATCACATGCATTAGATCGGTGTGTTCGCCTATACCACATGCACTGGATCGGAGTGTTCGCCTACATTGCATTTCATTGCATTTTATATGATTGTGTGCTATGGCTCGAGTTGTTGTGGTCACCAGTTTCTTCGTCGTATAGTAATAGGACTTGTTCTTTATCACCATAGTACCCATAACCATAGTAGTTGATGATTGAGTTTCCTTCTGGAGTTACATATGTGTATTTAGGTGAGTTCCCTTGTCGTAATTAGTCTTGTTTAGTTATTGCCTCATGTTAAAAATATCAAAAGCATTATCCCTTAAACTATCATCGCTTAGTTGACTATTGATATCTTATTGCCTTATTGATGCTTCAAGGGCTATGTAATAAGTTGTGTATAATTTCATGTTGATATTGGCAACATAACAATTAGCTTGGCATAGAAATTATGTGGTTGCAACGCCTATAAGCTACATAGCTCACCTAAGAACCTTTGGTGTATCTTGACGACTATAGAGCTAAAGAATTAGAGTCTTAGTTTTACCTTCAGGTAAATATCATGGTGTCTGCCTTTTGAGTTATGGTAGTGAGTCTCTAGATGTTTCACCTATTTGTCAGAGATCCTATACTTTGATACGACATGTAGATTGTTGTGCAAGTCGTTTAGAAAGCCACCTTAGTTATGAGAAATTCGAAGCTTGTTTGGTGCCTGTAATGGCTATCTCGTGAGTTGTTAGTATATGAGACTATGACTTTGAACTATAAATATTAGATATCTCTTTATTTTTTTCCAAGAAGGGTCATTGACAAGCGTACCTTGCCTATGGAGCTATACTTTGCTTATAAGAATAATATAATGTCTAGAAAGACCATTTTGAAGCTTGTGGAGCTATGTTGAAGTCTACTCACCTATGGACTTCCTTTATGCTTAAGTTGATATTACTAACCTTAGTAGATCCTTGTGTGCTCGAGGTGCAGTTACAGGATCCCAGAAGGCTCAGATACAGCTATGGGAGCCCAAAAGGCTCAAGACACAGATACAAGAGCCAAGTGGTCTCAAGATATAGTAAAGCTTAGAAAAGATATGTCTAGTGATCGTAGCAAAGTTACTCGTAGCCTTATTCAATTATGTTGTCGGTTGTTGTTGATATAGACATCCTTCGTTGAGACCTATATTCTTTTATTAGCAATCCTATACTTATGTAAGGCATAATGTTTGTTTGTATAAGTTAGTTATAGCCACATTGTTTGTCTTCATGCTATTGGATTGTTTGTTGTTTCCCTCGGAGCTATTGTGGTTAGCTGCAGAAATGTGATAATTGTCTACAAGTCTATATATGGCTTGCCTAAGGGGCTATTGATATTGGTGGAGGTTACGGGTTATTCCAAGTGCCTTAAGGGCTAAATATGAAGCCAATGGGCCATTGTGGTTAACTACGGGGTTATATTAAGCCTTGTTTAGGTGCGGGCCATTCGATTGCCTAGGAGGGATATATGTTGATGACTAAGAGGGTTATGTGTTGCATACGGGTTCATGTTAATTCCTAAGAGGGATATGTATTGCTTACGGGGCTATATTGTTGCCTAATAGGGCTATCTTGTTGCCTAAGAGGGCTATGTTCTGCTTACGCGACTATATTATTGCCTAAGAGGGCTATGTGGCTGCCTACGGGACTAGGGGACTACCTGTAGGGGTATATAGATTGAATTGACACCTTCTGGGCTTATGGGGGCCCGAGTAGGTGATCTTGTTTGATGTTTGTACCTGTCGTGCTTATGGGGGCCGGTTAGGTTATTGTCTTGCTATTATTGTATGGTTGGTGTTGGGAATAATAGGTGGTATTATTATGATTGTTGATTTTCTTCTGCGTGTACTTTATTATTTGATGTCATTAGCCGGCTTGATTTAGGTAAGAGAATTGCTCAGTTTGTTATGGGTCAGAAGGCTGAGTCGAGAACAGGTAAGTATGTTTTGTCTAACCTATGACTTTTCACTTGAATATTTACAGTACTTAGGTTATTAGTCTTATCATGGATAGACTCAAAAGTGAATAAATATGTTCTAAAGATCTTTGACCCTTCTATCGGATTACTTATATTATTTATGAAATTAGTTTCATTGTCAGCTTTCGAATGCCATACACACTGAGTACATTATTTCATACTGACATCCCTATTGCTTGGGGGTACTGCATTCATGCCTGCAGATCCCAAGCATTGATCAGATAATCTTGTTGAGTAGCACAGCCGAGTCTTCAGCAGATTGGTTGATTCCTTCCTATTCAAGGATCGTCAGAGTCTCAGAGGTTTTCTTATGTTGCTATTCATAGGTATTGGGTAGGTTGGGGCCCTGTTTTGAACAAGCTTTACTACTCCTAGAGGCTTGCAGACTAGTGTGTTGGGTAGTTTAGCCACAGTTTTGGCCATGTTGGCCTTATTTGCTAGTTGGCTAATGTTTGATAGCTGTTTGAGATATTTTTTTTAGATACATACCTATTTTTAGCTTTTGTATAGAGATCATGGTGGCTTTGATGGCCCATATAGCGTTTACATTTTCCTAGATATCATGGTGACCTCGACGATCCAAACAGGACTTATATGCTAGCGGGCTATTTCTTTATATAAATTATTGGAAGTAGTTATTTTTTTATAGAGTTGTCGACAGGGGACTTGCCGGCCAAAGTTTGTTTTTAAGACAAGACATACTTGGTTGATATCTTGACTACATGGGGCTGCCATGCGCCATTAGCAAGTGGTTCAGCAGGGTTGGCTCATGTCTAAGTTTTGGCATTAGGTGCCAGTCGCACCCCTTGAGTTTGGGGCATGACACCTTTGGGGTACTTTCTCTCACTTATTTTGAGGGTGAGCTAGGGACATGTCTTAACCACCACCAAGTCTAAAGATGTAGAGGTATTATTGGACAAATAGACGATGTTTGATGTTGTTAATGACTCTTATTCTTAATCGTTTCCCTTAGTCCCATTATCCTTTTTATTTCTACTTGTTATTGAATGCCATTACCTATGAAAAGCTAAATGAATTCTAAGAGGCTTGGGTGAGGTACCTCTGGGTGCCTCATTCGCCGTGTCATGTCTAGGCCCTAAGCTTTAGTCGTGATAAACTTGGTATCAGAGCTTAAGGTTTTGAATGGTTCTCGGAGTCCAACATACCGCATCGAATAGGGTCTTGTTCATGGTTGTGAAGCGCACCACAATAGTGAATAGAAGACTAGGAGGCGTTTAGAAAAGTTTTTACTTCTTTCAAATTGATGTCGTGCCTTCGAGTGTCCTAAGACTTCCTCTAACTAACGAATCGTTTTGTGTCTTCTAGATCATGCCTCCAAAAAAAGTACCTCCACCTAGAGCTTGAAGATGAGGACAAAGCCCCTCAGATTCCTGAAGCTCCACACCATGATGAAGGAGTGACACATGCGGAATTTCGCAACATCATTACCTTGTTGGACCAAGCCGTAGCCAACCAAACTAACCAAGGCATTATTCCTCCTCCTTCCCAAGTGCCTACTCCGACTTCTAGGACTCGAGACTTCAGGAGAATGAATCTGCCCGAGTTTGATTGTTCCAAAGTGGATGAGGACCCTATGGAGTTCATTGAGGAGGTGTATCGGATTGTGGCTATCATGGGTGTTCCTCCAAATGAGTAGGCCAAGCTAGTGGCCTATCAACTTAAAGGCATGGAAAAGGTTTGGTATGAGCAATGGGTTGTGGAGAGAGGTGAAGATATGGAGCCTGTAGGATGAGAAAAGTTCAAAGGTGCCTTCCTAGACCGCTTCTTTCCTTTGGAGCTAAGGGAGGGAAAGATTCAAGAGTTCATCAATCTTTGCCAAGGGAGTATGAGTGTGAGGGAGTATGCCTTCAGATTTATCAAATTATCTAAGTATGCTTTTTTCATGGTCTCCGACCCAAGGGCAGGGATGAACAAGTTTATCTCCAGTGTTTGTAGCTTGGTATCTAAAGATTGCAAGACGACCATGTTGTTAAAGAGATGGATATCTCCCGACTCATGAAATATGCGGAACAAATTAAGGAATAGAAGTTGAGGGAGAGGTCAAATGAGTTCAAGAAGGCTAGAGTTGATGGTGAAGGGTTCAATCCTCAAAGGTCTGGTTATAGTGGTAGTGGAAACGGAAAAGGTGAGCAACGATTCATGGGGCAAGGTTCCATTAATGCTCCTCCTTTAAGATTCAACAAGGACAAAGGGTGCTAACTCGATGGTTCCAAGAGAGAATGTTGGTGCTTAAGTTTTCCCTACTTGCAAGAAGTGTGGAAGGACTCCATTGCATGCTTCAAGTGTGGTAAAACGGGTCACCATGCTAGAGATTGTAGAGGTGGTGAGGGTAGGACTTAAGGAAAAATTGCTCACAGTTAACAAGCCCAAGGAAGTGGCCAATGCACCAACCGCTTTTATGCCTTGCATGGGAGACAAGAAGTTGAGGAAGCACCAAATGTTGTTACCGGTATGTTTAAGGTCTTTGCTTTTGATGTGTATGTATTATTAGATCTGGGTGCCAATTTTTCGTTTGTTACTCCATTCATTGCAAATAGATTTGATGTTTTATCCGAAATGTTAATAGAGCCGTATTTGGTGTCTACCCCCATTGGTTAGTCGATTGTTGCTAGAAAGGTCTATAAGAGTTGTTCCGTGTCTATCTTGCATAAAGTCATTCCTTGTGATCTCATTTAACTTGACATGGTAGATTTTGATGTTGTTCTTGGGATGGATTGGTTGCATGTACTTTATGCTTCTATAGATTGTGGAGCTTGTCTTAAGGCCCGGAAGTTTATTGCTAAGGGTTATACCTACCACATTGTGAGGGTTAGGGATGTCGACTCCGAAAGTCCTTCTCTTGAGTCGGTTCCCGTGGTTAATGAGTTTCCCGATGACCTTTTCGGTGTTCCTCTCGAAAAGAAAGTTGATTTTTGTATCGATCTTCTCTCCGATACCCAACCTATATCTATTCCTCCCTACCGAATGGCCCCAGCAGAATTAAATGAGTTAAAGGAACAATTAAAAGATTTGTTGGAGAAAGGATTCATAAGGTCAAGTATTTCACCATGGGGTGCTCACGTGTTGTTTGTAAGAAAGAAGGATGGGTCGCTTCGAATGCGCATAGATTACCGTCAATTAAACAAGGTTACCATTAAGAACAAGTACCCAATCTCTAGTATAGATGATTTGTTTGATCAATTGCAAGGGGCAAGTCATTTCTCTAAGATTGATCTTCGGTCTGGCTATCATCAATTGAGGATGAGGGAGTATGACAGTCCCAAGATGACATTTCGAACAAAGTATGGTCACTTTGAGTTTATAGTGATGTATTTTGGATTGACAAATGCGCCTGCGGTGTTTATGGATCTAATGAATAGGGTTTTTAAACCCTACCTTGATACCTTTGTGGTGGTCTTCATTGATGACATCTTGATTTACTCTTGGGGTGAGGAAGAACATAAGCATCACTTGAGGGTTGTGCTTCAAACCTTGAGGGAGAGGAAATTGTTTTCCAAGTTTAGTAAATGTGAGTTTTGGTTGAAAGAGGTGGCATTCCTTGGTCACATAGTGTCAGTGATAGGATCAAGGTTGATCCTAAGAAAACAGAGGCGATGAGGAATTGGCCTAGACCATTGTTCCCTTCGGACATTAGGAGATTTTTGGGTCTAGCCGGATATTATAGAAGGTTCATTGAAAGGTTCTCTTCCATTTCATCTCCTATGATGAAACTTACTCAAAAGAAAGCAAAGTTCTTACCGA
Source organism: Solanum dulcamara (assembly GCF_947179165.1). Taxonomy (NCBI): domain Eukaryota; kingdom Viridiplantae; phylum Streptophyta; class Magnoliopsida; order Solanales; family Solanaceae; genus Solanum; species Solanum dulcamara. Next base: position 22,071,003 of record NC_077246.1, on the reverse strand, counting down.
CAGATGAGTGTGAAAGAAGTTTCCAAACCTTGAAAGATCTACTTACCTCCGATCCTATCATGACTTTACTAGAAGGATTAGAAGGGTTTGTGGTTTATTGTGATGCTTCAAAGATTAGATTGGGTTGTGTCTTGATGCAAAACAACAATGTTATATCCTATGCTTCTAGGAAATTGAAGGTACATGAACGTAACTACCCTACCCATGATGTTGAGTTGGCGGCTGTTGTGATTGGTCTAAAGATTTGGCGGCATTACCTCTATGGGGTATATGTGGATGTGTTCACCGACCACAAAAGTCTCCAATATTTGTTTACCCAAAAGGACCTCCATCTAAGGAAAAAGAGGTGGCTTGAACTCCTCAAGGACTATGACATGAGTGTGCATCATCATCCGGATAAAGCCAATGTGGTTGCCGATGGGGAGTGTGGCTCATATTGATGAAGGGAATAGAGAGTTGGTAGAGGATGTTCACCGGTTGGATAAATTAGGAGTGAAGCTGAGTGGTTCTGATGATGGTGGTATGGTTATTCATAACGATTCCGGATCATCTTTGGTGGTGAATGTTAAGTCAAAACAAGACCTCAACCCGACATTTGTAGAGTTAAAGAAGTTGGTGAAAGAAAAGAAAGTAGAGGTATTTTCATAGGGGGAGATAGGGGGCACTACACTACTAAGGTCGATTATGTGTTCCGGATGTTGATGGCCTAAGGGGTTTGATCTTGAACGAGGCTCATAATTCTTCATACTTTATTCATCCCGATTCAACAAAAATGTACCAAGACTTAAAAGAGATCTATTGATGGGGTGGCACGAAAAAGGACATAGCAAGGTCTGTGGCCGAATGTCCAAATTGCCAACAAGTTAAGGCCGAACACCAAAGGCCGGGTGGCCTAGCACAAGACATTGAAATTCCCACTTGTAAATGGAAAGATGTGAACATGGACTTTATAGTGGGTTTACCTCATACTCGGAAACATAATGATTCGATTTATAGTGCCGAGGATTATGCTAAGTTGTATATTCGGGAGTTGGTAAGCTTGCATGGTGTACTGTTGTAAATTATTTCGGATCATGGTACCCAATTCACTTCTCACTTTTGGAAGTCATTTCAAAGGGGTCTTGGCACCAAGGGGAAGAAGCTAAGAACCACATTCCATCCTCAAACCAATGGGCAAGCCGAATAGACAATTCAAACACTAGAGGATATGTTAAGGGTTTGTGTGTTGGAGTTCAAAGGGATTGGGATGATCATCTACCGCTCATCGAGTTCACCTACAACAATGGCTTCCATTCAAGCATTGAGATGATACCGTTTGAGGCTTTGTATGTGAAACGATGTAGATCTCTGGTTGGTTGGTTCGAATTAGGTGAGTTTCGCGCCCCATTTTTCTCGAAACGGTATTTCAACGATGTGGCAATTCTTTTTAGGATTTAAAAAAGAAAAAAGTCGTCACCTAACGAATTAAAGGCGCGTTAGGGAACCATACTATTCTATATTACAAAATAAATTAATTAAAATGTCAACACTACCAGAGTTCGAGTAAAGGTTCAAATTACCTCAAAAGGAAGGTGTTAGGCACCTTTCGAGGTCCACAAAGGTGGATCACAACCAAATCTTATAAATTATGTGGAGGTTTTAAAAATGTAGCAAATAGCAAATAAAGGTTTCTATTTATATATAAGAAAAACTATGTGATAAAAGAGAGAAAACCATTATTTTTTAAAACACAAATAAACAAATTAACCATTAATTAATTAAATAAATATAATTTAGTCTAGGTGATAAAGAATCTAATACTTTTACAACAAGTAAATGAAATAAATATAAATTCATTTTTTTAAAATCTAATTAATACAAATCTATGTGATAATAAAATTAAGCTCATTAACTTATTTATTAATTTAAAAGCAAATTTAGACATGAAAACATAATTATTACTTAATTAATATAAATGAAATAATTAGGTAACCAATCATGCATAAATTATGACATCTAATAAGCGAGAAGAGAGAAACGACACAGTGATATACAAAAAATTTGTAGAGATCGCATATAAACTAAACTACCCAAACAAAATGAAACATAATTATAAAATGTTTGTTTCTTTATAGGTATGATGCCATGATATGTTGATCGAGCTCCTCCACCATAGAAACATTCTTTGATTTAAAGTCAATCTTAAAATAATAATAATAATAATAATAATAATAATAATAATAATATAAATACAAGTGAAATTTTTGATTTAAATATAAGTACATAAATATTTACATATAAATACACATAATTTCTTTTGATAAATCTTCAGTAGGTGATACTCCCGGAGACGCATCGGCTTAGTTAAAAATTGAAATTAGACCTCGTAATTCCCTTTTACCTTCCCACTAACTATAAGTTAGGATATAGTATTTTTTATAATGTAGCCTATGAATTGGAGTTGCCCCCAAAATTAGCAGCTATTCATCCCGTGTTTCACATCTATATGCTTAAGATGTGTTTGGGAGATCCTTCACTTGTTGTCCCGATTGAGAGCATGGGGTGAAAGAGAGTTTGAGTTATGAAGATATTCCAGTCCAGATTCTTGATCGTCAAGTTTGAAAATTAAGAACTAAAGAAGTGACATTTGTCAAAGTCCTATGGCGAATCAATTTGTTGAAGAGGCTACATGGGAAGCTGAAGAAGATATGAAGGCTAAATATCCTCATATATTTGTGCCTTCAGATGATGATGTTCAAAGTAATATTCTTTACTTCTACCTTTGAGTCGATGTGTATTCTTGAATTTGAGTCATTGACTATTTGAGTATATGTTGTTTGAGCATTTAAGTATCAGAGTTTTTGAGAAACTGATGTCTTGATGATATTCGTTATTCATGTCCCCTAGCTTCATCTTCATTCGAGGATGAATGATCCCAAGGGGGAGATATTGTAACACCCCTAAAACGTTGTATGTGGTGTTTCAATTCTCGACGAAAATGATACTGCTTCTATATTTTGGGCATAACTTTTAATAGAATTATCCAAATTAGGTGATTCAAATTTCAGAATAACTCCAATGGCATTACCTATAACTTTCATGAAGACCATATCTTAAGATTCGGAAGATAAGTAGGTAAAATAAATTAATTTTTGCAATATCATATCTCACAGTAGGATGCTCCAAATCAGTTGATTCTTGAATGACATGAAAGTAGACTTCTAGGGCTAAAATTCATATGACGACACCAAATCCTAATAAGAAGTTATCTAGTTCAAACGCAGCTCCAAAAAAGGATATTCCGTTAAAAGAAGGTTCATCTCACCAACCATGGAAATATCTAGATCCATTTGACATCACCCATGACATCAATAGTCCTCCATTTGACATCATCCATGAGAGAACAATCCTCCATTGAATTTTCAAGATCATCCTTTGTAATTATTTTTATTTATTGTTAGGTCCCTCCTCCACACCTATAAATATCCACCTTATTTTCTCATTTTATTCATCAAGCTTTTCCAAACAACTCTTCTCTCTATACACTTCTTTACTCATTCTCAAATATAGTTTTAGTTTTTTGTAGTGTACAAATATTATTCTGGTGATTCTTATACTACGGATAGTACACCAAAATGCTCCAACGAAGAGAAAAGCTAGGGGTTCAAGAGTGTTCATTTAGTTCTTCAATTCGGAGTAAAGCTTCGGAGTCCAGGTATGTAAGGCTATTCATAGAATTGGATTGAGTTCATCCATGCTCCCAATATTTGAAATCATCGTAATTGAGTTATAGTTGAATTTTACCCTAATTCTTGAATTCTAAATGAGTTAATTCTTCTTCTACTGAGTTAGATATATTTATGCATTGAGATTATTATTATTTTTATCTCTCATATTATTGAAATTATTATTCGTGAATACTTTCCCATGAACCCTTACTGATTTGATGTTCATAAATATTTTTACGCGTGTTTTGAGTAAAGATGTTCGCTTTTAATATTCATTGACAAAAAGAGTGATTTGAATTAATACTATATATGTATTTTATTGAGTTTTGAAAGAGAAAAAGAATTGAGTTTAAATGAATTTGATTCTTTGGATTAAATGATGTTTTGAGCAAGATGTTTTGATGAGATGTAAATGATGTTTTGAAGTGTAATGATTGACGAAGAGGTAATGAGATGAGTTTGATGTTTTAAATAAGACTAGATGATGAGATTAATATGAGAACATATTTTGAGAGTTGTATTGAGCACCGAGTTGGGTAAAAGTTTAATTGACTCAAACCCCAAAACTACGTAACCAACGTAGGATGGAGGCTATGCCTCTTATGTCCCAAAAAGAAGACTTTGATGATTGGATCCAAGATGGTGATGTCCTTTAACCTGGCAATGTATTGGATGGATGTGGCAACGACATTGCTTCGTTGTATCATTACTAGCTCATAAGTGATGGTTGTAGGTTAGAGAAACTCCCAACTGAATAAGCATTGCTTATTATTATTATTATTTTTAAACTTTCATTACATAGTGATGTTGAGATGATGTTGAGTTCTGAGATGAGTCTTCCTGAGAAGAATTTCTTGATATCTATCCTTACTTTCCTGCCATTTTACAGACTCTTAGTATGTACATTCCATGTACTAAAGTCATTCGACCTTCATCATTTTATGATGCAGATACAAGTGTTAGAGACCCTTAACAGGCGCATCGTTGAAGATCATTACTTTTCAGCTATTTGGTGAGTCCTTCTTGTATTTGGAGGAACTCTTTATCCTTTTATTATTTTTGAGTATTATGTTTCTTTTGAGGTAGCCATGGACATGTCATCGGCACCGTCTGATAGTGTTAGAGGCTTCGTAGACATAGTTTGATGATGTAATTGGAGAAGTTCTCCTTTGAAACTAATTCTTCTAAGGATTATTTCTTTCCTTTGATGTTGATGATGGAGAGACCATATAAGTATTCTTATTTTCACTTAAGTCTTCCACTGATGAATGAATGAGTGATGAGACCAAATGATTCTCTCAGAGGCCATAGATGGTTTTTGAGTGCCGGCCACGCCTAGGGTACCCTCTCGGGGCGTGATAATAACACTTTAAACAAAGAATAACAACATAAAATTTAAACTTTAAATAGCACTCCATCCACTCCCACTCCCTGGCAACTCTTCAAAATGGCGCAATTTGTTCTCGGTCCCTGTTAGCACACCAAGAAAAAACACACATATGCAGATGCGAGAGAATAAACACAGGTAGTGCACATATACTAGGATTTCACATGAGTCCAAAATCTTGTATATCACAAACTAGTGTACGAAAACCCTTTATTCATTTTTAATATGAAAGACCAAATGTTAAATTTAAAGCATAGCGCGCACCCTTTTGAAAAAACCAATTATTTTAATACTTCACAATTCTGAATAAACATGATAGCATAACACACTATATAAGAATTTCACTTAAGATTGTCTAGATTGTTCAGATACTTTTTTAAAATAACTTACGAAAGATAAAGTTTACAAACATTTGAATTGAAGAGACACCCGGATGACTTCCACAAAATGCATAAGGCATTCAAGCAATTCAACTATTTTGAAACTAATAAAAGAAATCTAGATACAAAGAAAAGATCATAGAGGAATTTAAAGTCGATAAAGTACTAACTGGTTGAAAATTATCAAATAATAAAGAGATGAAGAAGATCCGAGATGTCAACGACAATCATCAAGATCACAACACTTGAACAATAATATTCACAACAAAAAAAATACCTAAGGAAAATATGAAAGCTTACAAATAATGTGAAAGGGAGTGAAGAAGAGAAGTTTATCGCTTCTTTTAGTCTGTAGAGCTAGAAGGGTGTACCCATTGTTCTCCTGAATGAGCTAAATCCTGATAGAGCAAAAATACTACAATTATATAGTAAGAAGAAAGACAAATTGTAAGAAAAAGGTAATAAATTAAGAGCAAAATCAGGAAAAATCCTTCCTTTTAGCAAACAAAAGAATCTAATTCACCAAATTAAAACCGTACTTACCATATAAGCCGAATATGTAAAAGTCTATCTAAAAATGAAAGTAGTAGGCCGTATGAAATTTTACTATAGATAGATTTGTAAATAAAATATTACTAAATAATATCAAATTGAAAGTGGTAAGGCATATGGAATTTACCAATAAAGAATCGGTCAATATTGTATAAATTCAAGTAAGGAACTGAGATCAATCAATGAGCTAAAATCATGTTTGTGATTTCCGTAAATGGGTGTATAATACAAATGAATCAATTATATATATATTTGAATGGAGACAGTAGAACAGTTATTAGTGTAAGACTAATTGATATTACAATAAATAAGAAAGGAAGCTTAGGATAGAAGGAAAAAAGTTATATGTACGAAATTCACCACAAATAACTAATAACAATAACAAAGATCAAATCAATCAACATACTGAAATTTACCATTAAAAAAAATGAATTTATCACAATTTTTACCATAAATATTTAGAAGAATCAGTAACCAATCTGATTTACTACCTAGATCTTAACACCATAGATGTATATGATTTCAGTAAATAAGATCCTTAAGCATGAAATAATCTGAAAACTTATAACAAAGAGGAAAGTGAATGAACCTAGATGGATCTGTTAAGATCCGTCTTTAGTAGACCAAAACCTCAAGCTTTAGTCTTTTGTCGGAGTTCGTTGGTCGGCGTATGGTTGCATGGTATGGTGGTGGGCCTCGTTAGAATCCAGCATTTGTTAGTAGATGGAGATATGAGAGAACATGGCGGGATGAGGGAGAGAATGAAGATGGAGAGGAGAAGAGTGATGACAGTGAGTTAGTGGTCTCGCCGGTGGAGAGAGACGGAAAGAGGAGGGCGACGCTGCTCTCACTGTTTTGTTTCACTGGCAGCGAAAAGGAAAGGAATAACGGAGGAAGAGGAAGAGAGAGAGAGTGGTGCGGCGGTGTTCTTGGCACTGAGGTGGGGCGAAGTGGTGGAGAGAAGGAGGGGCGGTGGTTTGTCTCTATTTTTGGAGACGAGAGAGAGGCGGTGGTCTCCTCTTTTCTTTGGAGAAGAAGAGAAAAATAAGAGGCTTAGGGTTTGTAGTGTTTAAAAAAGGAAACAGCTAGATGAATTAATTTCATCCGTTAGATGGACGTCTAAGATTGAAATCGGCTAATGAGATTTAAAATTAGCCATATTTACATTCAAATGGACTTAACTTAAAATAAAATAGCAAATAATTTGGCTAGAATTGACATGAAATTGAATATAGGAGATTATAATCTAAATAATTTGGAGAAAAATTAATAGATTGTTATTTAATTAATAAAAAATATTAATACTAGACACATAAAATAAGTAAATAAGTAATAACTTTTCATATAAAAGAAATATATTTTCACAATATATTATAAAATGTATACATACTAAGTAAACATTTAAAATTTGAAACTTATATAAAATTATTATTCTAAATTAAAAATTCATAATAAATAATTAAATAAATGATAGTAATAATAGTAATAATAATAATAATAATAATAATAATAATAATAATAATAATAATAATAATAATAATAATATAATGAATAAATACTTAAAAATAAATAAATGAATGTACGGAAAATTATTATTAAGAATTCATAAAATAGTTAAATAATTATATAAATAATAATAATAGTAAAATTATTATTATTATTATTATTATTATTATTAATAATAATAATAATAATAATAATAATAATAATAATAATAATAATAATAATAATAATAATAATAATAATTTTTAATTATGCACACCAAAATATGTAATTAATTAGATAAAACTTAAACATAAAAAATAAAAATAGATAAGTTTTAAAATACTTTCTCTATCAAATACCAATCCGAGAGTGAGTTTTAGGTCGGTCAAAATTGGATATCAACAACTGCCCCTTTTTTCTCGATCATGAAGTATAAATTGTCGGACAAAGACGTTGTTTGAGTAGCCGATTTTGACCGACTAACCAAATGATGTCAATAGGGCCAAGTTGGATTGTGAAAAATGTTGAGGCCGAGACATCAGTTTTAAGTTGCCTACATATCTCTGATTTTACAAGAATCAGGCCGTGTGTAGTTCTAGATTTAGAAACGGACTATGTTCCTAAATGATAAAGTGACGATACAGGACTTGGGTAAAGTTATAGTAGATTGAATTTGTAAGATTGAGGCATAAGGTCGTATGAATAGTGTAAAATAAAATAAAATAGAATGGCCCAAGTGGTGTCAGATATATATAGGAGCAGAAGATCATACGAATAGCATGAAAAGTCAAAATAGCTTATGTTGTGACCAAAATATAAGAAAATAGAAGTCGTAGCTTTGAATTGGAAAGTAGGAATCAATCTTGCTCGTAGTCTGCGAGTCTTGTGATCTGTAGCTTATAATATAACTAAGTGAAATGGTTAGCGCATATATATCAAATAAATGATGAAATAATTTATAAACATGATGAAAATTCCTGTTTATGCCATGAAATTTTCTCTAAGACGATAAGGATGTCGTCTTAAGCTATGATGTCGTAGGGTATGATAAACATAAAGTAAATCCTTAGGCCATGAAATGATATTTGTAGGCTATGAAAATGATACCTTTAGACTATGACGCCTTCAGAACATGATAATCAGAAATTAAACTCTTAGGCCATGACATGATGACCGCGGACCATGAAAATGACGTCTTTGGACTATGACGCCTTTGGAGTATTACATGAAAATTAGAGATAATATGGTAGGCAAGGCAACTTAGCAGGCAAATATAGTAGGCAAAGCGATTTAGTAAGCACATGTAGTAAGAAGATATAATAGGCCGATATAGTATGCAACACAATTTAGGGGATCATCCGAATTTCGTAGGCAATCAAAGGTAGTAGGCAATGTTATTTTTAGTAGGACAAGCAATTTTTCAGTAAGCCAATATGCAATATAGTAGGCAATGTAATATTCATAGTGGACAACTCTATAATGCAAATTTAGTAGGCCATGTAATTTTCAGTAGGCGACACAATATTTAATAGGCAACGCAGTATAGTAGGTCAAATATAATTTAGTAGGCAATTTAATATAGTATGAAAGAATGCAAATTTCAATAGGCAATGCAATGCAACATAGTAGGCAAATATATTTTCAGTAGGCCATGCAATTTTCAGTAGGCAATGCAATATAGTAGGCCAAATGCAATCTAGTAGGCAATTTAGTAGGCAAGAATGCAAATTTTAGTAGGCAAGGCAATGCAATACAATATGCAAGTATATTTTCAGCAGGCCATGCAATTAATGCAGTATAAGTAGGCAAGAATGGAAGTGTTAACAACAACAAAAAAAAGGGCTACGTAATTAGATTTTGAGGAGATAGAGTAGCTTAGATCTTTATCTCATTAGAAGAAGAGCGGCACACTTATTCAGGCGATGCAAATGATTGCTGCTTGCATATGTGTCTACCTTTCCTACATTCAAAGAAAAAAAGTTAATTTATAAAAGGGGAGGTTGACATTTGTCTCTTTATTGATCAGCATGCCCCATCGTTTATAATTAATTGGAGGTTGCTTATGTTCTGAATGTAGTCTTGTCGAAATTTTTGAGGATCATTCAAAAATTTCCACCCTAGTGTAGAAATTCTAATTTTCTGATGCTTTTTAGTAGATCGAAAACCGCTTGTCATGAATTTTTGAGAAAATACTTTTCTGATAAATTTTTGAGACCCTCTCAAAAATTCTGCCTCAGTTATACAATTTTGCAAGAGAATGCTCGTTTGATGAAATTTTTGAGATCCTCTCAAAAATTCTGTCCTAGTTATATGATCTCAAGGAAAATGAGAAATTTTATTATGATAAGACCGAACTCCATAGGAGCGCCTACGTATCCCCTCTTAAATGGGAATCAGGTCTGACGTAGTTCCAATACAAAGTAGAAAAGCATAAACCAAGAAATAAAATACACCTTAACAACATTTGAAATGATTAGCTTGGCCCAGACTTTGTCGTCCATTTGCAAGTATGAATACATCAATCTTAACCTCAAAAGACATAAGCCTTGACTTTTAGCATATTTATTGATGATTTGGAAGTGGATTGTTGGATACATTTGGTGTAGAAACCTTCAATTGTATGAATTTGGTGTCAATCAAGTTTTGAAGTTTGTCCTTCAAGGCGCGGCATACTTCAATTGTATGTCCCTTCATCCCTGAATGATAGGCACAAATCTTGTTGGTATCATACCATTTAGATTGAGTGTCTGGATGCATAGCAGGGATAGGTGTGATATTGCCAGCTACCTTGAATCTTTCATAGAGTTGGTCTATAGGCTCAGCTAAAGGAGTATAGTTCTTGATGGGCTTCTTTTCAAACTTAGGTCTGTTTGTGTAATTTGGTAGTTGTTGGGTAGGAAGAGGCATTTGAAAGTACATCGGTTGGATATTGTAGATATGATAGGTAGGATATTGAGGAGGTATTTTATGTGGAGACATTTGATATCAGGGTGCTTGGTAGGGACGAAGTGATGGTAAAGTAGAGGCATGTGGTATTGAAAAGGTGCAACATATGGTGATTGAGGTTATCGAAGAGGTGGTACGGGATATTGGTAGGAGACAAGGGTTTTAGTTCCATGTGCCATCATCACAGAACCCACTTCTTTCCTCTTTTGATTTTCTGATAGTCTCTCAGATTGCAGGGCTTTATTGGTAGTCTTTAAAGCCTCTAAATAAATAATGGTACCATTATTGATACCTTCTTCAATTCTTTCACCCAACTTGATGATGTCGCAGGAACTCTTTTCTGCAACTAGCATCATTCTATCATAATATTGAGGCTCTTAGGCACAAATGAATAATCCTTCATTTGAGACTCTTTCATAGGAGGACTAACCCTAACAACATTGGACCTCCATCTTATAGCATAATATGGAAATGTCTCACTTGGATTCCTCTTCAAATTTTGAATGTAAAACCAATTGGGTGCGTTCTCAATGTTGAATCCAAATCTATCCATAAAATCTGAGGCCATATCTACCCAATTTGACCACTTTTGAGAATCCTGCTTGATATACCATAATAGAGCTTCCCCTGTGAGACTTCTGATGAAAAAATTCATTCTAATCATCTCATTCCTTCCAACTCCTACCAATTTATCAAAATACATACGTAGATGAGCTTTGGGATCCCCAATGCCGTTGAATATTTCAAACTTGGGAGGTTTGTACCCCTCAAGTAGCTCAACATCTGGATGCATGCATAGATCTTCATAGCTTAGACTAACCACTCCCTCCCACTACATATTGTACCTTGTTGGATAACTTGTTTAGTTTCTCAGCCATGGATTGTATTAGTAAATCCTTTTGGGAGGATTCAGATTTATGACACTAATGAGTAAACTGAGTAGTTTCGACATATATAAGGTTGAGGTTGTGATTCTCAGTTGCATGTGCATGGAACATGTCAGTAGTGGATATAAGAGGCATATCTTGAGCAGATTTTGATCAGTACATAACATTTGGGTGTTGGATATTTTTGGGAGGTATATTAGTAAAGCTCGACTGATTTTGATGATGAGAGGTCAAATGAGTTGGTAGAGAATGAATCGGGAGGGAGGTTCGATTAATGGTAATATGATTACCCTTGTTTGTCTCAAAAGGTGTGTTGAGAGAGATCGGCAATTTAGCCAAATCGCGCATACTAGTAATTTTCTCTTATAGCTCCAAGATTTTTCATTCTAGTCTCAAAACCAAATCATTCAAATGATGTTCCCCTTCTGAAGTTTCAGGAGAATCTCTTGGAACATTCACATCAATTATTTCTAGGATGATATTTTTATCAACCATTTTACCCTTTCCTTTGTGATATGAACTTCAAAGAAGAGGAGAATGAATCCCTTTTTATCAAATATGGTATACACAAGTCAACCTTTGGAAAGGGAAGACGAAAAATAAAAATCAAGAGAAAACCAAGTTAGTAACACTAAACATAGTGCAATAAAAAATAATTTGTTTTGCTAAAATAAACATCCTAAAATGCAAGGAGCCTAATTGAGCCAGAGGTAGGCCTAAGACGACAAGTAAATGATTCACGATAGTTAATCCAAGCCTTGTTGACATTATTTGGAGTTTAGAGTTAGAGAAAAAAATAAGAAAAACATATTATATTATTGATAATAACTGTAATCATTACAACTTTTTTTTTAAAAATAATAATGAATCGACAAATAAATTTCTAAACTTCATTTTGTCATAATTTGGCTTGGATTAATTTTTTGTGAGCACTTTAACACATAATATGCAACTTGTCTAAAGGATGTTGAGGCCCTTTCGGACAACAGGATGGTTACTAACAATGCGGATTGAGACCAAGGGTCAAACCACCTAAGGCTAATGCATGTATGACTTAATTTTTCTAAGATTTTGGTAGACATGGACTAAGGATATTCTTATGCAATAAGACACGTAGTCCCACAGTAGTAAGACTATCCACTTATGCCCACACATCTACTAACTCTCTAATATAGGGTTTTTGAAGAGGATTTTGGGAGAAGTGCAAGTGCGCAACATCACAAGAAAGATAAAAAAAGAGGTTCCCAAGTGGGGGAAGTATGAGTGGAATGCCAGTTTATCAAAGAAGTAACAAGTAGCAATTAGATAAAAAAAAGTAACATATAATCAATTTAAGAAACGAAATAAATTGTCACGAACTGATCTCTCAGGTCATGATGGCGCCTACTATGACCCACCAGTAGGCAAGCCAACCCCTATCCTGAAATTGCGAGTAATGGAATGTCAGGATAGAAGACCAATTATTCAATCTAAAAATAGTAATAAAATAATAGAAACATAAATAAATGGGCAGAAGCAAAGCTATTTATATACAAACAAAGGATCCCACCAAGAACCCGGAAGTCACATGTACAGAGCTGCTATAAAAGTACAAGTCCCAAAAGTAGACCAGAGAAATAGGGCTATCTCAAAAACCAAAAGACATGCTAAATATATGTTCAGAGGGAGACAGGTAAATCCAGAACACAATGTGCTCACCCTTGCCTCCGATCATGACTGCAGCTGGCTCAAATTAAAGACGATAGCTAATACTCGGACCTGCAACACGAAAATAGATGCAGAGTGTAGTATGAGTACCAAAACAACAGGTACCCAACATGCATCATAGGCCGACTGAGCAAGATAAGCAAAAGTAAATAAAAATGCGAGAAAATAACCACAACTAAGGACAGGGTAAGCAGTAAATGCAGGTATGTACTCGAGCATACTCAATAGACAAGAGAAAGGAACAAGTTAAATCTATCCGGCTCTCATAAACCTGACGGGTACGCTCATGCACAAGTCTAAGGTAATAACCTAAATGGGTCCCATAAGCCCGACAGGAACAAAGATAGTTGAAGTAAAAAGATGGAACTAATAGAATTCCAATAACGCCACCACTTTCCCAGATTTGAACCGAACTATCCCAAAAGCCTGAAACTGTAACCCAAAGCTGATGGTAGATAAGGAATTGAACCAAAGATTCATAAGAGATTTAGGAACCCAAAATGAGATTTGAAAGAAACTACAAACCTAAACTGGTTGACAGATAATCGTGGGTTGAATCACGTGTAAGCTAGACCACAGACTAGAACCAGTAACTGTAGCTAAGTGGCCAAACCACGTGTAAGCTAGATAACAGAATTAAACCAGGTAACTGTAGCTAAGGGGACGAACCACGTGTAAGCTAGACTATGGACTTTAACTGGGTAATTGTAGCTAAGTAGCCGAACCAAAGTGAGTAAGGAGTGATGGACTTGAAATGAGGCTGTATATAAAGGTGGTGGGCACGAACCACGACTATGTAAGTGAAATAGGGACTTGAACCACAAACAGAGGTGAGTCGGTCTGAATTAGGATCAACGGCCAACCGAGCATCAAGGGGATTACTCCAAATCGAGCACCATCAATGAATCACCCCAGCCTAACCCACATCCATCTAGGATCATCGAAAGGGCTTCCAGAATCAAGAACTAAGATATATAGGGCCGATAGCAGAACAAGACGTTATGGAGGTAAGGTTCCCAACCCTGCATTTTTGTTAGCTAAAGCTCAGACTATCAGACTCAAGTTTTCTATATCAGTCTACATGGAGCTAAGCAGTTCGAAATGACGTTGGAGAAGTCCTAAATCCCAATGATACCCAATATCACACATGTCTAATGCAACACTAGTCTAATCCAAGCCTAAGTCCAAACATGCATTTTAATATATATGGCACACACCGCAAGATATGGATGATCAACAATAACCAAAGACATGCTTCAACAGTCCGACAATACCTCAGAATTGGAGGTTTTCCCTTTCGAATGGCCTCTGAATGCTACCATGCTATCAATAATAGAGTAACAATGTTAATACGGTCGTTATGAAACTAAAATTATTGAATTTAGAGACGGGCCAATTTTGGAGTCAAAATTGAGAATTGTGGGACCCACTTCGTAACTCATGGAATTGACTCCAAAAATGGTCTTCAATTACTACCCCCATATCATGTTCTAAAGAGGAACACAATTCTCTTACAACACCAGCCATAACCTAAGCATGCATCAACATTGATATTTTAGCTTCAAGAACATTAGATACGCAGGGGGAAAAGGGAAATTTACCTCAAGAAAAGCCTAAACTCCTAATTTTGAACACACCACTGGGTTCCGCTCAAAAATCCCCAAAATTAACATTTTGAATCGCCTAAATTGCCCTAGAATTGAAGGAGAAAACATAATTTGAAGTTGGAGATAAAATCTGGAAAAAGGGTCTTAAGAACATCCCTCTAATGTCGCTTTAGCAACCCCCCAGTGGTCTTTTAAGTGACACCCACCAAGAAGTGGGCATCGCTTTAGCTATACCAGGTTGCTTTAGCGACAGGTTTGTCTCTTAAGCAACACTCGCCTAAGAGAGTTATTGGTTTAGCAGCCAGGAGTCGTTTTAGCGACGACACCAGACCCAGTTGGTGCAAAAATGAACTTAGCATGCTAATTTTCTAACGAGGTGCTCGGAATTTATTCGAAATCCCATGCGAGTAAACGAGATATGCTATGCCACTAAATTTGATGTTTCGAACTCAATGGCACATTCAAAATTCTAATTCGAGGTCATTTTAATGAAAATTGAGTCTCACACCCAAGTGTCATTTAAAGCCTAATTTCACAATGGGTATCGAGATTAGACCAGAAGCCTCGGGAAGTGAATGAAGGGTCGTTCTAGACCAAATTTGATATTTTGGAACTAACTATGCTGTTAGAATTTTCATTCCAGTGCTTTTTCCATGAATGTTGACCAAATTCAACCATAGGCCAAGTTTCAAAGGCAAAAACGCCAAGTGGCCTCAAACTCGTATCGATTGTCTCGATACTCGTGTCGACCATGCTACTAGCCTAATTTATCCATTTCGGAGTTGGTGGAATCGTCAGAATTTTTTTCTTAGGTTGTATTTCTAAAGTTATGACCAAAGTCAACTTTTTAAGTTATAAAAGCTCTAAAATAGAGAAATGGGCATAAATCCCAAACGAATGACCAAGTGACCGAACAGTTAGTGCTAGCAAGCTATAAATGACTTGGAATCACTATAGGAATGTTCTAAAGGATGAAACGAATGTTTTAATTGAAAAATGACCTGGAGGGTTATTACAAGATCCACTTCTAAAAGAACTTTCAGCCGCAAAAGTAAGAGTCAAGAAGTACCTGAAGGCTCAAATAAGATAGGGAAATGTGACCACATCTCATGCTCGGTCTCCCAAGTAGCCTCCTTGACTGGACGATGCCTCCAACAGACCTTAACAATAGAAATGGCTCTGGATCACAACTGCCTGACATATCTGGCCAAAATAGCAACTGGCTCCTTAATATAGCTCAAACAATCATCCAAGTCAGCCGTGTCATACTGAAGCACATGGGACTCATTTGGAATATACTGGTGCAACATCAAAACATGAAAGACTGGATGAATAGCTAAAAAGGCCGGAGGTAAAGCTAACTCATAAGCAACCTCGCTAACTGCCCTCAATATCTCAAAAGGGTCAATATACCTGGGGCTAAGCTTTTCCCGCCTCCCAAATCTCATCACACCCTTCATGGGCGATACATGGAGGAACACCCTTTCATCAATAACAAATCTCATAGGCCGACGCCTACGATCCACATAACTCTGGTGTCTACTCTAAGCTTTCATAAGCTTATCCTGAATCACCCGCACATGATCTAAGGCCTCCTACATCAAGTTCGTACTGCGCAGCCTGGGCGTAGTAGACTCAAACCAGCCAACCGGAGAGTGACAATGCCTACCATATAAGGCATCAAATGGGCCCATCTGAATACTAGAATAGTAGCTGATGTTGTACGCAAACTCCGTCAAGGGAAAAAATGATCCCACTGACCCTCAAAATCGATAACACAATCCCACAACATATCCTCGAGAACTTGAATAGTGCACTTTGACTGGCCATCAGTCTGCGAGTGGAAAGTTGTGCTAAGGGTGACATGGGTACCCAATGCCTCCTAGAAAGTCCTCCAAAAGCTAGATGTGAATTGTGAGCCCCATTTTCATATGATAGAAACTAGCACACCATGAAGGCGAACCACCTCCTGTATGTAGATACGAGCCAACTTTTCAGCACTGTAGGAAGTATGAATAGAGAGAAAGTGTGTTAACTTGGTTAGTCGATCCATGATGACTAAAATACTATCAAGACCATGGGATGTAGGAGGCAACCCCACAATGAAGTCCATGGTGATCCGCTCCCATTTTCACTCAGGAATGGGCAATCTCTGAAACTTGCCACTAAGCCTCAAATGCTCGGCCTTAATCTACTGATAACTCAAATAATGTGACATAGTCTGCAATATCTCTCCTCATGCCAGTCTACCAATAGTGCTGTCTCAAGTCACGATACATCTTAGCGATGCTCGAATGGATATAATATATAGAATCATGGGCCTCGCTAAGGATCAACTGAATCAAACACCCAACTCTCAGACCACAAAGACGAACACCAAACCTCAATATCCCATCTAAATCTAACGTAGTCAGACTAGGGTCACCTCTCAAAACTCGATCTCTAAGTGCAACTAAATCCTCATCCTTAAATTGACGGCTGCTAATCTGATCCAATAGAGATGACTGAGCTCCCACATAAACCAACATATATTGGAATTAGAGATATCAAGTTGAATCATCTGTTTAGCTAAGGACTGGTTATCCAAATCTACTGGTCTCTCCACAGTAGAAAAGAAGGCTACACTACCCGTACTCCTGGCCTTTTAACTCAAGGCATTTGCTACTACATTCGCCTTGCCCAGATGGTACATAATAGAGAGGTCATAGTCCTTTAGGATCTCAATCCAGCGACGCTGCCTTGAATTAAATCCATATGGCTCATAATATACTAAAGGCTCCTATGATTAGTGTAAATCTCATATTGAACTCTATACTGGTAGTGCCTCCAAATCTTAAGAGCAAAAACTACCGCTGCCAACTCTAAGTCATTAGTGGGGTAGTTGCACTCTATAACTTAAGCTGTTTCGATGCATAAGAAATAACCCGACCTTGCTACGTTAGTACACAACCTAACCTAATGTGGGATGTGTCACAATAAATAGTGAATCCCTCACCCTCAACTAGAAGAGTCAATAAATGAGCGGCGGTAAGCAACTCTTTAAGACTCAAAAAGCTCCTCTCCCACTCCTCCAACCACACGAATAGAACATCCTGCGAGTCAACCAAGTCAGAGGTGCTGCTATAGTAGTGATCCCCTCAACAAAGCACATGTAGTACCTTACCAATCCGACGAAGCTATGAATCTCAGTCACAAATATGGGCCTGGACTAATTATGAATAGCCTCAATATTTTTCGGATCTACTATAATGCCATTCTTGGACACCACATTCCTCAAGAATGCTATAGACTCAAGCCTAAACTCGTACATTGAGAACTTGGCATAAAGCCGCTGATCTCTCAAAGTCTGAAGCACTACTCTAAAATGCTGCTAATGTTCATCCAGGCTTTGTGAGCATACTTAAATGTCATCAATGAATACTATGACAAATGAGTGTAGGTACGGCCTAAAAACCCCAGTCATTAAGTCCATGAATGCGACAGGGGCATTAGTCAACCCAAAAGACATACTAGGAACTCATAGTGGCCATAACGAGTCCTAAATACGGTCTTAGGGATGTCCGCTGCCCTAATCCTCAATTGGTGGTAGCGGGATCTCAAATCAATCTTAGAAAATACCATAGTACCCTAAAGCTAGTCAAATAGATCATCAATTCCAGGCATGGGGTAATGGTTCTTCACCATTACCTTGTTCAACTTCTTGTAATCAATACACATCCGCATAGTACTGTTCTTTTTCATAATAAACATGACTGGGGCACCCCAAGGCGATACACTAGGTCAAATGAATCCTTTATCCAAGAGATCCTGAACCTAAACACTGAGGTCCTTGAGGTCTACAGGGATAATACGGTATAATAGGATGGAAATAGGGCGAGTACTAGGATCTATATCAATGGCGAACTTAATATCGCGGTCAAGAGAAAGGCCAGGCAGATTGACATGAAACACATTTGAAACTCTCAGACTATAGGTACTAAATCCATCGTTGGGCCCTTCCTACTTACATCTCTAACACAAGCCAAATATGCCAAGCACCTGCTAGATACTAACCTCTGATCCAAAATAAACAAAATCACCCCAACTGGTGTGTGAATCGGTGAGATACTAGGCATGGCTAGGGTAAAGTCTTGGCATAGAAATCTAAGACTGCGCGGTGATGGGATAACCAGTCCATGACCAGAATTAGAGCAAAATCTACCATATCAAGCAAAATAAGATTAACCCTAGTGTCTCGCCCTTAAATAGTCACTACATAGGATATGAAGACCTGATCCACTACTAAAGAATCACCTACCAGGGTCGAAATATGCAACGACTCAACTAAGGGCTCTGGACTCATACTCAGTCGAAGGGAACAATATACAAATATATAAGAATATATGGAGCCTGGATCAAATAAAGTGGATGTGGGCTGATGACAAAATAAAATCGTACCTATGATCACGTTGTTCGAGGACTCAGCCTCTGCCCTAGCTGGGGCTACATAAAAGTGGGCTTGGGATCCTCTACCCTGTACATCGATCCTGCCTTCTGCCTGCCTTCTTGGGGACCTCCCCATGTCCCTTAATGACCACCCTTGCAGTCCTAGCCCTAGGCTCCGCCTCTGACTAGAGGTGCTGGCGCATGTTTAGCTGTTAGTGGAGCTGGTAAGGCTAGCCTGCAGTGAGGGCACTCGTAAAACTAATGATCTAGTTCCCCGAACTCATGGCATCCCTTTGATTGTTGGTTCTAAGCTAGAAGTCAGCCACCTCGGCTGAAAGAACCCAACTATTAACCACCTCGGCCCCAACTCAGACCGGTACTAGAGCCACCTTAACAGAGCTGGTCACCTACTGAAGTTTGAAGAGAGGCTTGGAGGGGGCGGTTGGAATGACCCGACTGGAATCTTAAGCGAGATCTGTCATAGGACTCACAGGGTCTAAAATGGTTCTCAACTTGACTGTCCTCTTCCCTATCTCTCTTACCACTACCCCATTGGGCCTACGATGGAGATGCTCAAATGTGCAGGCGTGATCTACTACATCCAGAAATGTGCGGCCCACTAAGACTAGAGAGTGAATCTCAATCCACAACTTGAGTCTCAATCCCTTGGCGAAGCACCGAACCCTCTCCTCTTTAGTAGGTAAGATCATAGAGGCATGTTTGGAAAGCTCATGGAATCGGGCCTCGTACTTTGATACTATCATAGAGCCCAGCTCCAACCATGAAAACGGATGTCAAAGCTGAACTTTGATACTCCTGGAGATAAATCAGGCCAAGAAGGCCTCTGAAAACTCAACCCATGACACTGGTGGAGACCCAACTGGCCTAGCTTCTAAATATGATCTCCACTACTGCCAGGAAGGATCGTCTAGTTGATAAGCAGTGAAGTAGGATCCTTTCGATTCTACTAGACTGAAGGTCTACAATTGGTCTCAGCAAGCAAGTAGAAAATCGTGTGTATCCTCACCCATAGCCCCAAACAAACTCAACAATGATAGTCTAAGGAATACCCCGAGCATCTTCTACTCCCAAAGTGGCATGACACCCTCCAAATCATCCGGCTAAGTGGCAGGTGCTGGAGGCAACTAAAAAGCTGGCTGCGCTGGCATAGACTGACCCTACGATGTAGGAATGGTGGGATATGAGGCCTTCTGCACACCCCCAATAGAAGAAAAAGTCTGGGAGAACATCGCCTGTAAGTCTGGAGCTACGACTTGCTCAGGTAGTGGCTGAGCTAGACCCGGGCCCACCAATTACTGAGGTGCTAAAGCTACTGGTAGCTCCACCTCCGACTCTAGAGTCTACTCTCTACCTCGGGCAGGTGCAGCAGCCCTGGCTAGATCTCAAGGTCGGCTTCTACCTCAAGCACATATGCGAGGCATCTTGTAAAAGAGTAAAAAAAATGAGATTTCCAAAAACCGATAAAAAATATACACTACATGACAGCAATACAAAAGAGACATGTTCCTAAAGACATCTTGTACCCTCTTGAAAATAAGTCACAGACGTCTCCGCACCGATCTGCATGACTCTACTAGATTTTAGCTCTGTACAAATGAGATCGGCGAACTTGGGGCTCGAATACCAACTTGTCATGAATTGATCTCTAGGTCATAATGGCACCTACTATGATCCACTAGTAAGCAAGCCGACCCCTATCCTGGAACTGCCAGTAATGAGATGTCAGGGTAGAAGACCAACGATTCAATCTAAAACTAGTAATAAAATAATAGGAATATAAATGAACGGACGGAAGCAAAGCTAACTATATACAAACAAAGAATCTCTCATAGAACCTGAAAGTCACATGTACAAAGCTGCTACAAGAGTACAAGTCCCAAAAGTGGACCACAGAAATAGGGTTGTCTCAAAAACCAAAACACAGGCTAAATATATATTTAGAGGGAGACAGGTAAATTCAGAATGCAATTTACTCACCCTCACCTCTGATCACAACTGCAGCTGGCTCAAATCAATGTCGGTAGCTAGTACTCAGACTGAGCAAGATAAGCAAAAGTAAATTGAAATGTAAGAAAATAACCACAACCAAGGACAGGGTAAGCAGTTAATGCAGGTATGTACTCGAGCATTCTTAACACACAAGAGAAAGGAACTATCTAAATTCGTTGGGCTCCTATAAACCCGATGGTTATGGTCGTGCACAAGTCTAAGGTAACAACCTGAACAGGCTCCCATAAGCCTGACAGGAGCAAAGATAGTTGAAGTAAAAAGAACGGAGCTAATAAAGCTCCAATAATGCCACCACTTTTCCCAGACTTGAATCGAACCATCCTAAAATCCTGAAACTTTAACCCAATGATGAGGGTAGATAAGGACTTGAAACAAAGATTCATCAGAGAATCAGGAACCCGAAATAAGATTTGAAAGAAATCACAAAATTTAACCGGGTGACAGATAATTATAGGTTGAACCACGTGTAAGCTAGACCATAGGCTTGAACTAGGTAACTGTAGCTAAGGGGCCGAACCACATATAAGCTAGACCACAAACTTGATTCGGGTAACTGTAGCTATGGGGCCAAATCACATGTAAGCTAGAGTACATACTTGAATCGGGTAACTTTAGCTAAGGAGCCAAACCAAAGTGAGTAAGGAGCGACGAACTTGAATCGATCCTGTATATAAAGGCGGTGGGCTGAACCACTACTAAGTGAAGTGAAATAGGACTTGAACCACGAATAGAGGCGAGTCGGTCCGAATTAGGATCAGCGGCCAACTAAGCATCACAGGTATACCCTATATCAAGTACCATCAATAAATCACCCCATTCGACCTACATCCAACTAGGATCATCGAAAGGCCTTCTAAAATCAAGAACTAATCAATACAAGGCCGATAGCAGAATAGGACGTGATGGAGGTAAGGTTCCCAAAGCTGCATTACTACCTAGCTAAAGCTAAAACTATCAAACTTAAGTATGCTCTATCAGTCTATAAGGAGCTAAATGGTCTGAAACGACGTCGGAGAAGTTCTAAGGCCCAATGAATCCCAATATCACACAAGTCTAAGGCAACACTATTATAAGCCTACACTAAGGCCAAAAATGCTTTCCAATATATAACCAAAGACACGGCTTACACCACAAGGTATGTATGATCAACAATAACCAGAGACATGCTTCAACAGTCCGATAATACCTCGAAAATAACACCTAAGGCATGAAATCTAGGAATTTAGCATGATCGATAACTAACCCCTCTAAACTCATACAATTAAATATAAAATTAACTAAACATGCTCAGTTTAATGAGGGAAAAACCATAGCCTACCTGTAGGCCGACCACACGTGCTCCAACTTATGAAACTAGAGCTTTTCCCTTTTTGAAAGTCCTCTAAACGCTGCCACACTATCAGTAATATAGTCACAATGTTAATTCAATCAATATGATACTAAAATTATCGAATTCGGAGACAGACCAATTTATGAGTCAAAAATCAAGAATTATAGGACCCGCTCTGTAACTCATCGAATTTACTCCAAAATGGGCTTCAATTACTACCCATAGATCAATCTCTAAAAAGGTACACAATTCACTTACAACACCATCCATAACCCAAGCATGCATCAACATTGATATTTTAGCTTCAAGAAAACTAGATACGCAATGGGAAAAAGGGAAATTTACCTCAAGGGAAGCCTCAACTACTAATTCTTAACAAACCACTGGGTTCCTCTCGAAATACATAACTTAGCCTTTTGAATCACCCAAATCACCCAATAATTGAAGGAGAAAACGTAATTTGAAGTTGGAGATAAAATTTGGAAAAAGGGTCATAAGAACGACCCTCTGATGTAACTTTAGCGGCCTCCTGGTGGTCGCTTAAGTGACACCCATCAAGAGGCGGGCATCGCTTTAGCGACACTAAGTCTCTTAAGAGACACCTTCCCAAGAGGGCCGATCACTTTTTAGCGATGACACAAGACCTATTTGGTGCAAAAATGAACTTAGCATGCCAATTTCTCCAATGGGGTGTTCAGGGATTCGTTCGGAACCTCGTGCAAGCAAACGAGATATGCTACCTCACCAAATTTGATGTTCTGAACTCAATGGCGTATTTGAAATTCCCATACAAGGTCATTTTAATGAAAGTGGATCTCACACCCAAGTGCCATTTTGTGCCTAATTCCACAATGGGCCTCAAGATTAGACCAAAAGCCTCGAAAAGCGAACGAAGGGTCGTTCTAGACCAAACTCGACATTCCAAAACTAACCATGCTATTAGAATTTTTATCCGATCTTGTTTTCTATGAATGTTGACCAAAGCCAATCATAGGCCAAGTTTCTAATCCAAAAGCGCCAATTAGCCTTAGAATTGTATCGATTGCCTCGATATTCATGCCAACCATTCTACAAGCTTAATTTGGCCATTTTAGAGTTTATGGAATTGTTAGAATTCGGTTATGAGGTCATTTTCCTAAAGTTATGACTACAGGAAAATGAACCTAAAACCCAAACGAACGATCAGACGACCAAACAGTTAGTGTCAGCAAGTCAAAATGACTTGGGTTGCTGCAGGAACACTCTAAACGATGAAAAAATGCTTTAATTCAAAAATGACCTAGAGGATCATTACATAAATAAATAAGTATGAGAAGAAGTGTATATGATGTAAAAAATAAATAAATGATAAACACATTAGGGATAGGGGTAGGGTTTGATATGAAAACAAAAAAAGGAAACAAATAAAATATTATGGCTAAATAAAGCATATAATTATGGAAATAATATTTTAAATAAAGAAAGTTAAAAGGAGAAGAAAATGGATTAATCATGGAATAAGCATATATAAATTAAGGGAAAAGGAAAGGGATTAACATGAAAAAAGAACGGGAGTAACATGGAAAAGGTAAGAGATTAGGCTAAAACAACAAAAAAAATAAGACAAGTAAAAAAAATAGAATCACAAAAAATAAAAGTAAACCCCACATAAAATATAAGACACGTAATGGTAAGAACCTAGTTATATCCCCAGCGGAGTTGTCATGTTGTCGCGCCCCATTTTTCTCAAAACGGAATTTCAACGACGTGACAACTCTTTTGAGGATTTAAAAAAGTTCGGGTAAGGGTTCAAATTACCTCTAAAGGAAGGTGTTAGGCACCTTTTGAGGTCCACAAAGGTGGGTCCCGACCGAATCTTATAAATTATGTGGAATTTTTTAAAATGTAGCAAATAGCAAATAAAGGTCTCTATTTATATATTAGAAAAACTATGTGATAAAAGAGAGAAAACCATTATTTTTTTTAAAAAAAATTAACAACTTAACCATAAATTATTTAAATAAATATAATCTAGTCTAGGTGATAAAGAATGTAATACTTTTGCAACAAGTAAATGAAATAAATATAATTTATTTTTTAATCTAATTAATACAAATCTATGTGATAATAAAATTAAGCTCATTAACTTATTTATTAATTTAAAAGAAAATTTAGACATGCAAACTTAATTATTAATTAATTAATACAAATGAAATAATTAGGTGACCAATCATGCATAAATTATGACATCAGATAAGTGAGAAGAGAGAAACGACACAGTGATATACGGAAAATTTGTAGAGATCACATATAAACTAAACTACCCAAATGAAATGAAACATAATTATAAAATTATTTTTTAAGAACAACATGTTTAAGGTTTGAGAAAAAAGTCTCAATAGATTTTTAGAGATTAAAAAAATGTTTGTTTCTTTATAGGGATGATTCCGCGATATTGTTGATCGAGCTCCTAAACATAGAAACATTCTTTGATATGAGTCGGTCTTAAAATAATAATAATAATAATAATAATAATAATAATAATAATAATAATAATAATAATAACAATAATTTAAATACAATTGAAAATTTTGATTTAAATATAAGCACATAAATATTTATATATAGATACACGTAATCCCTTTTGATAAATCTTGGGTAGGTGATACTCCCGGGGATGCGTCGGCTTAGTTAAAAGATCTTGTAATTCCTTTTTACTTTTCCATTAACTATAGGTAAGGAGATAGTGTCTTTTATAATAACTTATAATTTTGAACACGCTATCTAACTCAAGTTGTAGAAAAGGAAGATAGATAATGGTTTTAAAATGAGTAGAAAGTTGTAAAAAATATAAGAGTTGTAAAAAAAATGTTTAGTAAATAAAAGAATAATATTTAAGCAATTAACACATAATTTCTCGCCCCCCGATTGATAGGATTCCGGAATTATCTTATTATTGCATAGATAGAGAAGTGCTTAAGTACAAAATTATTACAAACTAAAATAAAATAAAAGTAACTATAACACCCCCTAAAACATTGTATGTGGTGTTTCAATTCTCGACGAAAATGATACTTATTCTGTATTTCGGGCATACGTTTCATAGGATTGTCCAAATTAGGTGATTTAAATTTCAGAATAACTCCAACGGCATTACCTACAACTTTCATGAAGACTATATCTTAAGATTTAGAAGATAAGTAGGTCAAATAAATTAATTATTACAAGATATGGTGGTGTGACTAAATGGAGTGTTTGTAGAAGAAAAATCATATCTCACAGTAGGATGCTCCAAATTAATTGATTCTTGAACGATATGAAAGGGTATTCCATTAAAAGAAGGTTAATCTCACCAACTATGGAAATATCTAATTCCATTTGACATAATCCATGACATCAATATTCCTCCATTTAACATCACCCATGACATCACAATCCTCCATTGAATTTTTAAGATCATTCTTTGTAATTATTTTTATTTATTGTTAGGTCCCTCTCCACACCTATATATAACCACCTTATTTTTTCATTTTATTTATCAAGTTTTCTCAAGCAACTCTTCTCTCTATACACTTCTTTACTTATTCTCAAATATAGTTTTAGTTTTTTATAGTGTACAAATACTATTCTGGTGAATCTTATACTCCGGATAGTACACCAAAATACTCCGACGAGGAAAAAAGGTTAGGAGTTCAAGAGTATTCATTGAGTTCTTCAATTCAGAGTAAAGCTTCGAATTCCAAGTATTTAAGGCTATTCATAGCATTGGATTGAGTTCGTCAATGCGCCCAATATTTAAAGTCATCATAATTGAGTGATAGTTGAGTTTTACCCTAATTCTTGAATTCTAAATAAGTTAATTCTTCCTCTATTGAGTTAGATATATTTATGCATTCAGATTATTATTATTTTTATCTCTCATATTATTGGAATTATTGTTCGTGAATATTATCCCATGAACCCTTATTGATTTGATGTTCATGAATATTTTTACTCATGTTTTTAGTAAAGATGTTCGCTTTTAATATTCATTGACAAAAAAAGTGAATTGAATTAATACTATATATGTATTTTATTGAGTTTTGAAAGAGAAAAAGAATTGAGTTTAAATAAATTTGATTCTTTGAATTAAATGATGTTTTGAGCAAGATGTTTTGATGAGATGTAAATGACATTTTGATGTGTAATGATTGATGAAGAGGTAATGAGATGAATTTTATGTTTTAAATAAGACTAGATGATGAGGTTAATATGAGAACATATTTTGGAAGTCGTATTGAGCACCGAGTTGGGTAAGCGTTTAATTGACTCAAACTCTAGAACTACGTAACCAACGTAGGATGGAGGCTATACCTCTTATGTCCCCAAAAAAGTACTTTGATGATTGAATCCAAGATGGTGATGTCCTTTACTCAGAGAAGGTATTGAATGGATGTGGCAACGATATCACATCATTGTATCACCACTAGCTCATAGGTGATAGTTGTCAGTTAGAGAAACTCCCAACTGAGTAAGCACTGCTTATTATTATTATTTTTAAACTTGTATTACATATTGATGGTGAGATGATGTTCAGTTCTGAGCCGAGTCTTCCTAAGAGGAGTTTCTTGATATCTGTCCTTACTTTTCTGCCATTTTACATACTCGTACTTCTATGTCTTGATATCATTTGACCTGTATCATTTTATGATGCAGATACAGGTGTTAGAGATCCTCAAATGGCGCATTGTTGAAGATCATTACTTTCCAGCTATTTGGTGAGTCCTTCTTGTATTCAGAGGAACTCTTTATCCTTTTATTATTGTTGAGCATTATGCTTATTTGGAAGTACCCATGGACATGTCATCGGCATCGTCTGATAGTGTTAGAGGCTTGTAGAAAAAGATTGATAATGTAATTGGAGTAGTTCTCCTTTGGAACTACTTTTAAGAATTATTTATTTTCTTTGATGGTGAAGAAGGAGAGCCCACATAAGTATTCTTATTTTCACTTAAGTTTTCCGCTGATGAACGAAGAAGTGATGAGACTAAGTGGTTCTCTCCGAGGCCAGAGATAGTTTTTTAGTGCCGTCCACACCTAGGGTACCCTCTCAGGGTGTGACAAATTTGGTATTAGAGCATAGAGTTCAAGAGTTCTAGAGTGTCTATGAAGCCATGTCTAGTAGAGTCTTTTTTATGGGTTTGTCGTGCACCACACTTATAATCAGGAAGATAAAGGACATTAGGAATTATTTCACTTTTTTCATAATCTGAGTTTGTGCGATAGTGTTTCACTCTATAAAAATTTCTTTCTAATTCGTGCGTTTACACGTTGAAGACCATGCCTCCTAAATGTACAGCTAGACAGAGGAACGCTGCCAGCACTAAGGTTCCACAGTCAAAGATGCCTCCATCAAGAACTAGGGGACAACCTACAAGGTCTTCTGAGGTACCCCAAATACCTACTGTTCAAACCACTACTAATTCGGAGGTATAATTCAGAGGATCTATTGTCATGCTCACTTAACTAGTAACTGCCCAGATGGGTAACCATAGTTCACCAACTCCTATCTCTAGCTCTCAAAAGTCGTCTTCCACCACACGGATTAGAGATTTTCTGAGGATGAACCCACCAGTCTTCATAGGGTCTAAGGTTGAAGAGGATACTCAAACTTTCATTGATGAGATGTGGAAGATCTTGAAAGCGATGCATACTACCGAGGTTGAGGGTGTTGAGTTGGTTTCCTATGATCTCAAGGATGTGGTGAACGTGTGGTATGACCGGTGGGAGCAGAGTCATGGAGAGGATGATGGACCTATAGTTTGAGATGAGTTTGAAATTGCTTTCCTTGACCACTTCTTTCCCCAAGAGCTACGGGGAGAAAAAGTTGAGAAGTTTGTGAACCTTAAGCAGGAGAGTATGACTGTAAAGGAGTATAGTTTGAAGTTTATTTAGTTGTCCAAATATGCCCCAGAAATGATTCCTCATATGAGGACTAAAATGAAGAAGTTTGTCTCCGCCCTAGGTAAAGATGTTGAGATGATGTTAAGTTCTGAGTCGAGTTTTTCTGAGAGGAGTTTCTTGATATTTGTCCTTGCTTTCTGCCATTTTACATACTCGTACATTCCATGTACTAATGTCATTCGACCTGCATCATTTTATGATGCAGATACAGGTGTTAGAGATTTTCAACAGGCGTATCATTGAAGATCATTACTTTTCAGCTATTTAGTGAGTCTTTCTTATATTCAGAGGAAATCTTTATCCTTTTATTATTGTTGATTACTATGTTTCGTTTGAGGTATCCATGGACATATCATTGGCACCGTTTAATAGTGTTAGAAGATTCATAGCCAGAGTTTGATGACGTAATTGGAGTAGTTCTCCTTTGAAACTACTTCTTTTAAGGATTATTTATTTTATTTGATAATGATGATGGAGAGCCCACATAAGTATTCTTATTTTCACTTAAGTCTTTCATTGATGGACGAATGAGTGTTGAGACCAAGTGGTTCTCTAAAAGGCTAGAGATTGTTTTTGAGTGTCGGCCATACCTCGGGTACCCTCTCGGGGCATGACAAACTTGGTATCAGAGCATAGAGTTCAAGAGTCCTAGTGTGTCTATGAAGCCTTGTCTAGTAGAGTCTCTCTTATGGATGTGTCATGCACTACACTTATAATCAAGTGGCTATAGGACATTAGGAATTATTTTACTTCTTTCATAATTTGAGTTCGTGCGATAGAGTTTAACTCTATAAAACTTTCTTTCTAATTTGTGCGTTTATACGTTGCAGATAATTCCTCCTAAAAGTACATCCAGTCAGAGGAACACTGCCAGCACTGAGGTTCCACAGTCAGATATTTCTCCACTGAGAAGTAGGGGCTGACCTGCAAGATCTACTGAGTTACCCCAAATACCTACTATTCATACCACTTCTATTTCGGAGGTAGAATTCCAAGGAGCTATTATCATGCTCACTCAACTGGTAGATGCCCAGATGGCTAACATAGTTCACCAACTTCGAGCTCTAGCTCTCAAGGGTCATCTTCCACCACAAGGATTAGAGATTTTTTGAGGATGAACCCGCCAGTCTTCATAGGGTCTGAGGTTGAGGAGAATCCTTAAAATTTTGTTGATGAGATATGGAAGATCTTGAAAGCAATGCATACTACTGAGGTTGAGGGTGTTGAGTTGGTTTCCTACAAGCTCAAGGATTTTGCGAACGTGTGGTATGAATAGTGAGAGAAGAGTCAGGGCGACGGTGCTGGACCTGCAGTTTGGGATTAGTTTGAAAGCGATTTTCTTGACCACTTCTTTCCCCAAGAGCTACTGGAAATAAAAGTTG
This sequence comes from Solanum dulcamara, assembly GCF_947179165.1. NCBI lineage: Eukaryota > Viridiplantae > Streptophyta > Magnoliopsida > Solanales > Solanaceae > Solanum > Solanum dulcamara. The sequence goes on along the minus strand of NC_077246.1, from coordinate 22,041,255 downwards.
AGGAATTTGTGAACTCAAGAAGTATAGTTTGAAGTTTATTCAGTCGTCCAAATATGCCCCAGAAATTATTCCTCATATGAGGTCTAAGATGAGGAAGTTTGTCTCTGGCCTAGGAAAATATGTAAAGAGAGAATATAAGACAATGCTAATGATTTCTAACATGATTTTTTCTAGATTGATGGTGTATGCTCAACAGGTTGAGGATGACAAGAAAAAGGACCAAGAGGAACATTGAAGCAAGAAGGCTAAGATTGTTGGGCATGAGAATGAGCAGAAGCAAGGAAAGGGTAATAAGTCCTTCTTTCAGAAGGCGTCTTCTAATTATGCACCTTCTTCAACAAGTGATTTTATGCCTAATCAGAGGTTGCTGAGTCACCAGAACTTCCGAGCTCAGGGTTCTCATTCCTAATTAAGTGTGGCTCAAGGTTCTAGAGGAAAGCCACCATGTGCTAGATGTGGGAAGCTCTATTTGGGAGAGTGTCATGTGGGCACCAATGCTTGCTACGGATGTGGAAACACAGGTCACTTTCAGAATGAGTGTCCTTCAAAGAGATAGGGAGATGGAAGCTGTAGAGCTCAAGTTTCTTCTATAGCTCTGTAGAATAGAGGTAATCAGAGAGGTGCAACTTCAAGGGTAGGCGGGGGAACAAACCATATGTATGCTATGGGTAGTCGCCAAGACCAAGAGAATGCACCCAATGTTGTTACCAGTATGCTCTAAGTCCTTTCTTTTGATATGTATGCATTACTTGATCTGGGAGCTATATTATCTTTTGTGACTCCTTACTTGGCTAGTAAATTTGAGATCCTTCCTGAGTGTCTTCTTGAGCCTTTTAGCGTGTCTACTCTTATTAGTGAGTCTATCTTAATTGAGAAGGTGTATATAGATTGCAATGTGTCAATCTATTACACGGATACCATGGCTGACTTAGTTGAGTTGGACATGATTGATTTTGATGTGATTCTTGGCATAAACTGGCTTTATGCTTGTTATGCCTCAGTTGATTGTAGGATCGAAATTGTCAAGTTTCAATTTCCAAAAAAGCCTATCTATTACTCACATTCCTTTACTTGTTCATGTACTAATGCATAATTTTCCAACAATGTCTCATAATGTAGGGAAGGATGACACTCACGATCATCCTATTCATGGATAGAGTTGCTTTAGTACTCACAAGTTGGTGAGTCCTCATTCATTGAGGACATAACTTTTATTTAATTTTGTTTATTAGGACTTCTCCTTATGTTTTGGGTGAGCTAGGAGCTTCTCCTAAGTCACCATCAAAGTCTAGAATAGAGGAATGTTTATATATTATTTTTATGTAGTCCATTTGGATATTTTGAGAACTTTTGTTCTTTAAGCTTCACTTGAGTTATTTCTTCGGCTTTATTTATCATGTTTTTTGACCTTATGTATAAGATGTATGCTAAGATGTCTTGGTTGGGATCCCTCATAATCTCGATCGTCGTATAATGTCTAGGACCTAGGCTTGGGTCATGACAAACATTATGTAAGACCCTAGAAATGTGAAAGATCCCAAACCAAGGAACAAAGGATGAATTTTCAGAAATTACAGAAAAATTGGCACCTAGCTGGCAACGGAAGCCTTCACGGGCATTGGTAATCATCACAGACCGTGGTAAGAAACCTTGGTAGAGATTCAGAGACTCAGATCTATAGGAGGTGAACCATGATGAAGGACCACAGACTGTTGTCAGCACCACGGCCAATGAAGCCTTCTGTGGTGACCCCTCCCCAAGACCCTCAGGAAATTTCCCAAGGTAATCTTCAAGGACAACCTCACGACCCGTGGAGCTTTTCACGGACTGTGAAGATAGTCTATCTAGGGATCCATTCATTTTATCTTAGGGCTTTTAAGTCTAATTCTTTATCTTGGGAATAGATTTGGAGATATTTTAAGGTCACGAGAATCCTTTAGCACAAAATTAAGTTGAAAGCTTCCTTTCCGAATGAGTTTTGATGTAAGATTTTAAATAGGTCAACTTTACACAATTATATATCCTTTAATATTTTGAATCAAGTTTCCCATACCTATCAAATCAAAGGTCATTGAATCCTCTTTCCAACTCTATTGAGTTTGCCTCATTTCGAGTTTAGAGTAAAATGTTATGGCTATTTTAGTGAAGTTTCTTAGATAGGAGCACTGGTGAGCACCAAGACCTGTAATAGCCTTCTGCGAACCGCAATACAGTCTATAGTGGCCGTCTATGAAAAAGTTTCAGAGACTTCTCATCAACACTTTCCAAAATATTTTTCCAAGAATTTTACATCGGGACCCCACCACGGTCCGTGGTGGGCATAATGGACCGTAAAGGTCCCCCATAAAGCCAGTTTCAGCTAGATCTTTAAAGGGATATTTTGGTATTTTCTTGCATTTTAACCAAAAGTGGTGTCGTTTTGATTGCAAAATTCACCTATCTAAAGACCCTAGACCCTTAAAAGCCCTCATTTTCTTACTCCAACCTCTCAAACACAAATTCTCTATTCTCAAACTCTCCCAAGAGTTTCATGCCAAGCTTGGGTTATCTCAAGGAATATTCAAGTCTCCTCTCCTTATCAAGCTTTCATTAGGGATTTTGTTTCCCCCAAGGTATGTTTGTTTTCATCCATGGTTCCTTCCACCCTGGAGCCCAAATGTTTTCTCAACCTAGTATTTCAATCTTTGATGATGAAATCTTATGGGGTTTTACATGATGACTCTAAATTCATAGATTTTGATATAATTTAAGTTTATTTAGATATATTAATAAATATTGACTCATGATTTCAGGAAGTTATCATGTTATTAAAGGTCCATATAAGAAGGTATGAAAGTAGTTTTTCTAAAAGTATATTGGTGGGTTGTTTTAAGATGTTTAGATAATATATTCCTTTACTTTCATGCATGCCAACATTGATTTAAATGACATTATTGATTTGAACCCATCTAGCTTTGACTCTATTTTCACTAAAGCATGACTTGAATGTTATGGACTCCAATTAAATGTTTAATAAAGATAATAACTATGGTCATGGGAGTCTTTTCAATGAAAGAATGAATGGTTGTGAAAAGTGTCCCCACCTAGGTTTACTATGTTTGGATGAAGTTTGAAATGAAAGCTTTGACTCCCAAATGAATGATATGAAGAAAGTATTTTTGAAATGGGAGTCTTATGATTGATTGAATGATGAAAAGGCTTCTTAGACAAAGTAAGGTTTCAATGTAAAAGGAAAATTCTCACATTAAATCAAATGAAAGGTGTTAATGAGCTATTCCATCGAACAATGATTATATGTTAAAGTTATATAAATACTTATGTTATTATGATATTTAAATATTATTCTCTTTAAAGCTTACCTAGCACCGAGCTGGACTAGAAGTGAATACCCATGTCCTAGAACTACATGCCATCATAGGCATAAAGGAGGTAGAGGTGAATACTCAAATCTCTAAGAGGTGAGTACCCAAAATAACAAGGCATGGAGGTAAGTACCCGTGTCTAAGAACTAGGGGTGAGTACTCGGTTTAGACAATAGCTTAGTGGATCCACTTAGGCAGTATGGAGTCTACCTTGGCAAGTAGTCTCCCCATTTTCCTCTGATGTAGGGGTAACATTGGGACTCCATGTTATAACTCACATGGTTTATGTCGGTTAACAGTCGCTCTCACAAAGGTACATGGTCTCTCTTCCAATGATTAAGATATAGCATATGATGTCTACTCTATCTAGCACAAAGTAAAGTATATGCTCTCATAAAGTTTAAAGATCCCTTTCAAAAGGACTATGGTATACTTATTTACGATTCATGGTACTTTGCAAGTATATGGTTTCTTATAATGACTCACGATTATCTCAATACTGTTTAAGTTTCTTTTATGATTCATGATGGTTCCTACATTTCATTGACTAAGCTTCATAACTCTAAATGGTATTTCAAATGATTGCAAGGTTCTAGCATGGTCTGTTGCATCACCTTATTATATAATGATATATTGCATTGAATGCAAACATACTTAGTACATTCAAAGTACTAACACATACTTTTGCCTACATGATATCACCATGTAGTGATTGACATTTCTCTAATTCTCATCTACATGGCTAGTTTGATCGTTGAAGGCTACTTAGTTGGTGAGTTCCCATGTTCTAGAAATAATATTCCATTTCCTTTTCTTGCTATTTACATGTATAGACTTTTGGTTATCTTTTGGTACATTTGTATAGTTATCATGAGGGTGAGCTAGGGACATGTCTTAGCCCCTGCCAAGTCTAAATAAAGTAGAGGTGTTGTCAAATAGATGATGTTTGATGTTACCTATGATTTCTATTCTATGTTATCTCCCTCAGTCCTATTACCCCTTTTTCTTTTGTGATTTATTGTATGTCATTACCTATGAAAAGATTTATGAATGCTAAGAGGCTTGGGTGATGTACCTTCGGGTGTCTCATTCGTTGTGTCATGTCTAGGCCCTAGGCTTGGGTCATGACACTTTATATTAGAGTACAAGGTTAGGCGTGTCCTAGGGAGTCTAACATGCTGATTTTAGTAGAGTCTTGTTCATTGGTGTGAAGCGTGCCACATTCATAAATAGGAGACTATGCGACTGTCTTGGGAAAATCTCACTTCTTTCATGATTTATATTGTATGGTAGACTGATAGACTAAGTTTTTCCCTCTAACACTTGTTCTTTGCAATTTTCAAAAAATCCCCCCACAAAGATACCCCACTTGAAGGAAAGTGGTTGAAAAGGTTAAATAAGCTCTGAATGATCCCTTGATTGACCAAGTCTCCAATGTCGAGTTTCGAGTAGCCTTTCAAGTAATTTCTCAAGCCGTTATTTCTCAAGTCAATCATGAAGTGGTTGCTCCCATGAACCCAAATGTGGGTACGATGGCGACAAGCGTTCTTGACTTCATGAGGATGAATCATCTGAAATTTTGGGGTTCTAAGGTAGAATAACATTCAGAAGAGTTCGTTGATAGTATTCATAAGATTGTGGATATTATGAGGGTTAGCTTGATTGATAGGACCGAGTTTTCTATGTTTCAATTTAAGGGTGTTGCTCAAATTTGGTTTGATCAATGGAAAAGAGAGAGGCTTAGAGAGGTGGATCTCGTGACTTGGGAGGAGTTTGAAAGAGTGTTTCTTCATTGCTTTTTCCCATTGAAGTTAAAAGGGGATAAGATACAAGAATTTATCAACCTTAATTAAGGTGGTATGAGTGTGCGGGAGTATTCCCTCATGTTTACTCCATTGTCAAAATACACTCCATTTATGGTTGCCGACCTAAGAGCTCGTATGAGCATTTTTTTCAAGTGTGTCATATATGGTTTCTAAGGAATGTAAGATGGCAATGTTGATTCGGGAAATGTACATCTCTAGACTTATGACCTATGTGGAGAAAATACAGAGTGATAAGCTAAAGGGAAAAACTAGGGAGTCCACGAGGGCAAGGACCGATGGTGGTGATTCCTCTCATGCTAAGTCCGAAGGTGGTGGGCATCCTCATTTTTGCTAAAGGTAATGTGGTCAAGTTTCTTCATATGCTACTACTCCAAGGTTTGATAAATATAGTATGCCTAACCCTAAGCCTAAAGAAGACGCTCCTATTGTCAAAGCTACTCCCACATGCAAGAAGTTTGGAAAGAACCACAAGGGTCGGTGTTTGGCGGGTTTGAATGTATGCTATTGATGTGGTAAGTTGGTTCATCATCTAAGGAGAGTAAGGTCAAAGATGGCTGTTCTTAAGTCCAAGGTGTTCAAGTACAACCAAAAGGTAGTCAGCACAACAATCAGTTTTATGATTTATTTGATAGGCAAGAGTTGGAGGAGACTCCTGATGTTGTCACCAGTATGTTACGGGTCTTTCACTATGATGTTTATGCCTCAATTAATCCGGTTGCAAATTTGTCTTTTGTTACTCCTTATGTCTCTATGTGATTTGATGTTAGCCTCGAAATATTTTAAGAGCCTTTTCCGTTTATAATCTCGTAGGTGAGTCGGTTATGGCTAAAAGAGTTCATAGAGGTTGTCCATTTTTGGTTTTTCATAATTTTACTCTATGTGATATAGTTGAGCTCGAGATAATTAATTTTGATGTTATCGTTGCTATGAATTTTCTATATGCATTTTATGCTTCTAATGATTGTAGAACCCGAGTGGCTAAGTTTTAATTTCATAATGAGTCGGTCCTAGAATGGAAGGGTACTTATTTAATGTTCAAGGGTCAATTCATTTTGTTCTTTAAAGCTCGGAAAATGATTTCCAAGGGTTGAATATACCATCTTGTAAGGGTTAGGGATACAAATTCCAAAGCCCCTACTCTAGAATTGGTCTTAATTTTAATGAGTTTCCGGATGTGTTTTTCGATGATCTACCTGGTGTCCCTCCCAAAAGGGAAATTGACTTTTCCATAGACCTTATTCCAAGTACTTAACCCATTTCAATTCCTCCTTACATATTGGATTTAGTGGAACCAAGGATTTGAAGGAATAATTGAAAAAGACTTGTTAGACAACCGTTTCATTAGACCAAGTATATCCCAACGGGTGATCCCATTTTTTTTAGAAAGAAGGATGGTTGGCTAGATATATGTATTGACTACCGGCAATTGAACAAAGTAACCATTATGAATAAATACCCAATTCTGAGGATAGATGATTTGTTTGACCAATTGCAAAGGGAAAGTTATTTTTTTAAGATTGATCTTCATTCCGGTTATCACCAACTAAGGGTGAGGGAGTGTGATATTCCTAAGATGGCATTCCAAACAAGGTATGTCCATTATGAGTTCATAGTCATATTGTTTGGTTTGACCAATGCCCCCACGATATTCATGAACTTGATGAATAGGGTGTTCAAATAATATTTGTACATGTTCGTAATTATATTTATTGATGACATTTTGGTTTACTCTCGGAATGAGGAGGAGCACGCTAATCACTTGAGGATTGTGTTGAAAACTCTAAGGGACAAGAATTTATTTACCAAGTTCAATAAATGTAACATTCCTAAAAAATGCTCACAAATACCTTAAGAATACCATGGGAATAGGCCGCTCATGTAATGCATTATCCTTAATCTTTTTGGAAAATTCGAGTTTGGAATATCGATCAGGAAGTCAAACCCTGTGGGAGAATGATCTCTGTGGATTTTTAGGACCCGTATATCGGAAGATAGATTTTCAAAGAATTCACAAAACAGAAGGGTCCGCGACAGGTCTGCGTCGCGGACTTGGGAGGGTTTTCTGGCCGAGTTGAGTTTTTTTAAAGGGCATTTTAAACCTTTTCCAAATTCTTAGTTAATGAACCTAGACGTTTTTAGAACCTAATTCCACTCTATAAATTAACCTAAACCTCTAATTAAATTCATTCTTCTATAATTCATCTATCAAATATTTCTCTCTCTACAAAAAGGCTCTCAAGGGTTTCCATTGAAGACTTCAAGTAAATTCACTCAAGCTCTCCATCAAAACTCTCAATTTCTTTCAAATTAATTGGTATTCTCACTGAAGGTATGTGGGTATTGATTCTTGGATCCTTTCATCCATGTAGCCCAATCAATTTCTCAAGATTTTCTATCAAATTAATGTATGGTATTTTATGAGTTTTGTGATCTCTATTCCAACTGCATTAATTTTGATTTAAAGTATGATCATGAGTCTATTTTGATATAAATTGATGGTTATTGAATTAAATTGATGAGTTTTCCCATTAATTTCCCTACTTTGATTTTTAGGGTTTATAAAGTAAATTATGAGTATTTTCAATTAATTTCCAAATGATACTATCTATATAATTTATGTATGGGCTGATATAAAGTTTATGATAATGCATGTTTTCAAGTAAATTTTATGATTTTCAAGTCAATTGATCATGCATTCATGTCTTACCCAAATTTCAAGTATAAGCTATGGTCATGAATTTTCAAAGTATGAATTATGACTATGTATTTACATTATGATCATTAATTATAAGTATGTTTCAAATTATGGTTCTTCATACAAGTTATGATGTAAGGCGACCTAAGGCCTAATGATATAAATTATGCAAATATGATTGTAATGATGAAAGGAAAATTCTTACATTACAAGTATGTTATGAAAATGAGCTACTCAATGATTTCAAGCCTATGACTCATAATTATGATATATGAAATTATAATTTCTATGTTATGTATATATTCCGTGGAATTTGACTTAGCACCGAATGTGGACTTGAGGTGGGGGCTCGAATTAAGGGGTCCTTATATAAAGTCTCTTATCTCATAACTACGTGCTACCATAGAAACAAAGGTATTAGAGGCGAATACCCAAATCTCTAAGAGGTGAGTACCCAAAATATCAAGGCTTAGAGGTAAGTACCTGAGTCTAAGAACTAGGGGTGAGTACCCGGTTCACCTAACCACTTAGTGGATCCAATTAGCCATGTAGGAGTCTACCTTGGCAAGTAGTCCCCCCATTTCCTCCGATGTAAGGGTAACATTGGGATTCTATGCTATAGCTCGCATGGTCTTATTATCGGTTATAGTTCCTATCCCACATATGTATGATCTCTTAAGTATGTTATGGCTTTGAATTTATGGTTTTAAAAGCTCTGGTCAATATGAATATCTCATGACTTTACTTATTCCATCTTATGATATGTTTTACTTGACCTTTGTATTTCCTGATTTACGTTGCATGTCACGCCTTCATACTTAGTACATTCCAACGTACTAATGCATAATTTTTGCCTATATTGTCTCATAATATAAGGGTTGAGGTTGAAGATCCTAATTATCCACATAACTAGTTGGTGTTCTCCATCTGACGGTGTTGTGGTGAGTCCTTATTGACTAGGGACTAGTTTCAAGTTACTTACTATTTTGTTTTCAAAAGACTTTTATTTACATCGTATAGTGAGGGTGATCTAGGGACATGTTTTAGCCCCTGCCCATACTCATGTTTAGAGGCATCTAGTTGGACATATGTTCGAGTCTATGTTGTTATAAGACATTTTCAGATTTCTATTAATGTTTTAGACTCTTTTATGATATTTTTGCTTTTATATTTTACCTTATGTATGCTTATGATATATACAAGAGGCGTCGTAGTAGCCCTTTGGGGTTTCGATCACCGTGTTACGACTAGGCCCTAGGTTGGGTCATAACAAACTTGGTATTAGAGCACAAGGTTTTTCAAGTGTCCTAGGGTGTCCAATATGCCATGTCAAGTAGATTATTATTCATGAGTGTGAAGCGCACCACACTTATTAGTAAGAGGCTATAGGGCGTTTAGGAATTCTCACTTCTTTCATGATCCATGTCATGCTATAGAGTTTATATTAAGACTTCTTTTCCCTGACAGTCTTTCTTTGCAATTTTCAGAAAGATGGCTCCAAGATGACCACCATTTCCAAGGGGAGAGAATGTTAATAAAGCCCAAAATCCCTCGTCTTCTTAAGACAATGGTCCTTTATCGGACCAAGTGACTAATGTGGAGTTCCGAACTATCATTACTATGCTAGCCCAAGTAGTGACCAACTAAGAGGTTGCGACTCCTTCTAATGTTCCTACTCTGGCCTCAAGAGTAAGGGACTTTGCATGAATAAATCCTCCAATGTTTTATGGCTCAAAGGGTGATGAAGATCCTCAAGGGTTCATTAATGAGGTCTACAAGAAAATGATCATTATGGGAGTGATTTTAGAAAAGAAAGTGGAGTTGGCGGCTTACCAACTCAAGGGTGTCTCTCAAGTATTGTATAACTAACGAAAAGATGAAAGAGCGAATGAGGGTCCTATAGATTGGAATTTATCAACTTGAAGAAAGGGAGTATGAGTGTGAGGGAGTATGTCCTCAACTTCATGAAGTTGTCCAAGTATGCTCCGACTTTGGTGTTCGACCCTCGAGCCTGAATGAGTAAGTTTATAATAGGGGTTTCAGATTTAGTTGTTCAAGAATGTAAGACGGCCATGTTGATAAAGGAAATGGATATCTCTAGATTAATGACTCATGCCGATCAAATTGAAGAGGAAAAGCTTAAGGAGGTTTCTAGGATGACTAAGAAGGCTCGAATTGAAAATGGATCATCTTTTGATAATACTTCAGTGCCTAAGTATCACAAGGATAGGGTGCCTAACCCTAGATATCAAGGTGAAAATTATAGTGGTCAAGCTTTTCTCGCATGCCAAAAGTGTGGATGGTACTATTCGAGAGACTGTCTAGCCGGTTTGGGTGTATATTTTGGTTATGGTGCGAAGATCACAAGTTTAGGCATTATCCAAGGGTTTCTAAGAATGATAAGGATTTTCATCAGTGATCTTAGCCCTACCCTTCTATGGGTCCCCAAACTTAGCATGGTGCTTCATCCGGTAAGTGTGAATTCCTTTTTTGAAATTCCAAAGCTTTTATAGATTGTAGAACTCATTGAGTCAAGTTTCAATTCCAAAATGAGTTTATTCTATAATGGAAGGTTCATGATTCAATATTTAAGGGTAGCCTCAGTTCTTGTCTTAAGGCTCTAGTTAGGGGTTATGATACAAGGATAGAGAGTGGACATTTTGTATTTCGATAAACTGCGGTATGCTTGCCCTATTTGAGGTTATAGAACGGGAGGAAGATCTAGATGAGACCTTGTTGTGGGAAATAGATAGATAGGAATATATATTGGTGTGACCTTTAGTAGAAATGAATACCAATGAGGATGTAGAGATGCTAGGGTAGACACAAAAAATATTAAGTGATGTTGACTTCAAGGGAGCCATAAAGTTGTTAAAATGGTAGGATTGAATATGTGGTTGTAGATATGTGAATGATTGTATTAGTCTATTAATGACTTCTTGTTAAGGGTTTTAAATAAATATATTAGAGTTGTTACAGAACTAGGCTTGAATGTAGTGTTGATGGCATATGAGTGAATGTACAATGCATTGTGAGTTTTTTGTTACGTTTCAAGGTTTGAAGAATACAGATAGTAAGGAGTAGTACTTTATTTTCCTATAGAGGTATAGTAACCTAAGGTATATGTGTCAATGTCGAGAAAGTTTGTGGGTGATCCAAATTCTATTGTGTCAATAGAGAATGTGAGTATTGAGGAGAGTTTAAATTATGAGGAGATCCCGATTGAGATTTTAGACCTGCAAGTGAAGAGGTTAAGAAATAAAGACGTATCCGTCAAAGTGTTATAGAGGAATCAGCAAGTAGAGAGTGCTACATAGGAAGCGAAATCAGACATGATGAATTGATATCCTTATCTCTTTCCTTTCACTCAAG